>NW_005842120.1:1850577-1863176 GCF_000455745.1 Alligator sinensis | reverse complement strand
GGCTGATATGCCCTGGGCCCCCCACACCCCTAAGGTTGGCTCTGCCTATCCCTCCTGCAAAGATGAACATTTGTGAGCTTGCAGCAAACAGTTGCCTACCTCTGTCTTGCTCGCAGTGGACTGGTGAATTTAAGTGAGTTGTGAAGCATTTGGGTATGAATGATCTGGGTTCCACCATGCTAAAACAGTGCTATTGCTAATGGTATTGAATCAATGACAGGCAGACTTGTTTTGATAAAAGCACATCAGGCTGTAGTCTTCATTCAGTATCCATGCCTCTGGAGGACAATATCATTTCTTTTTTTCCCTGTAGGTTGTCTTTTAATGTTCAGATTAGTTTAAACTCTGTGCACGCATGCGTGCATGCATGCTAGACTCTTATGTGGCTTCCAGATATGACTATAAATCAACTTGGATTTTGTAGCAGGACTTCCTATTTTATTTTATATTATTAAAATTAAGGTCACGGTTTCTGCGTAAAAGAAGGTAGCACTTCAGTGTTCCTGCCCTGTAGCGTTATTTTGCCTTTTGGGACTACCTAGAATACTGTTGGAATCAGAAGAGAGTTCATTTTTCTAGGGTATACAATCACAATTTTCTATCCTAATTCTGTTTTTTGTAGGACTCTGCTGCATGTGCCTCACTATAGGAGCTGTGCTTAGCTACAGAGCCATAAGAGCTATTTTAAAGCAGAAGTTGGATTCTGGAGAGGTGTAAAGATACCTGTGCCACAACCAAGGAAGTAAACAGCTCAAATTCATTAGTAGTTCCTCCGTTTTTCTCTAAGTCCACAGCAAAGCAGTGGCGCAGTGGGAGGATCAGCATATGAAGGCAATGTAACTGTAGAAGAAGTAAATAAAGTCTACTTGGTAAGAAGAGGTGGTATGGAAAACCATCTACCTGCATTTCCACAGAGTTCAACTAATGGAGACTAGCTCAGAGAGCTAGAGATATTCTGCTCACTAAACAATGACTTGAGGCACTGTTGGCCCTGATTCTTATCTTCATCTGAAGAAAAGTGATGAAGGGAGGCAGCCTTGTATTGCACCTCTTTCCCAGGCCCTGGAAGCCACAGAAGCAAAGTGAAAACAAGAGTTGATAAGGACTGTACATTTCCAACACCTTAAAGATATAGAAGAAAACATCTCTACTGGAAGAGTCTTGTTCCCATGTCACTTTCTTTGGGTGGCATCTATCTTGAATTATCAAAGCAGCCTGAACTCTGTTGGGACCACAATGTAGTCTGCAAGTCTAACCTGAAATTTACTTGTAGTAAGGCAAACTTCCCTGCATACACTATAACCAGGGATCCCAGTTTCCTCTGATAAAAAAAAAAATCCCCAATTTTCATATATATATATATATATTAGTGGTGTTTCATTTTGATCATGGAAAAATGTGGATTTTAGTTACTTTTTTTAATTAAAAAATTGGGGATTTTTTTTTAATCAGAAAACCGGGATCACTGGTCATGTTTTGTGTTCAGTTCTGCAGAGCAAATCTCTGAAATCTGAATCCAATTCTTACTGAAGTCAGTAGTCTTTTTTTCTCTCATTTAAATGGCAACTGGACTGGCCTCTAAGCAAGGTAACTTGTTGTGGCATTAGAGGAAGCCAGTTATCAAATTTACCTTTGCAGATAAAAAGTTGTAAGCTAGCTCCACTCATATTATATACCCTGCCAACAGAACTGTTCACTTTTTCATCCTGGCTATTGAATGTTTTGATGGCAAAGATCAGAAGTATAAAGTGTATTTGTATTTTGAGTGTGTCTGCAATAGCAACTGATCTCAAACCTTTGTTATGCATAGTCCTTTTCACACTGGTGCTGCTACATATTGATCTCGGTAAACTCTGGACTCATCAAACAGCATCAAACAGGGTTTGCTTTTGCTGGCTCTAGAACACTGATACTGCTGCTAGTCTTGCCAGCGCAGGAGAAAGCATATTTGTATGGGAGCAGCGTTCATATTTCATATTTGTTCGTATTTAATTTTTTCCTGACAGCCTTGGCCCTGTATTTTCTAGGCAGACTCGACTCATGGTGAAATACATGCTGGTGATATAAAGGTGATTCTTGCTACCCCAGTCATATTTATTTTCCCCTCTCAGTGCTGATGGGAATAAACTCTGCTTTATAAAATTAGGCCCTGAGCCGGGAGTTTTCCTAGTGGGGACCCAAAAGCTGACCACGCCGGCTCGCTTCCATCTATCCAAGTTCCACAGGTCTTGCACGGAAGGGTGCTAGGCTTTGCGTAAGGGCAGGCAAGCCCAGTTAGGATGTCGCTGCTTGGTGGTGACAGCCGGGGGAGCTCTGGGACGCTGCGGCTGGGGCTATTGGGTGTTGCTAGGTTTGGATCACTGCGTGTATTGGCCTTTGAAGCTGTGCTGGTTTTGGGGAGCTGGCTGTGTGTGTGGGGGGGGGGGGGGGTCTTCCTCCTCCACCCTCTTTTTTAAATGATGCACTCGTGGCCCACGTTTAAGGTAAAACTCAGCTTCCCAGGGATTATCACGCTGCAGGGGCAGCGCCCATTGCGGCTCCAGAAGGGGCCAAGTCTCCGGCAAGGGGCAGGGAGGACGCGGCGGGGAGTACAACGCGCTTTCTCGTCGGCTTCAACCACCTGTGAGATCGTGCGGGGGGGGAGCCTGGAATGCGCTCTCTTTTCGGCCTCAACCACTTGAGGCCGCGCGGGGCGGGGAGGAGGAGGGGAGCCTGGAATGCAGTTTCCCTTCGGCCTCATACCTCGGCCAAGGCAAGCCGAGACTTGTAGGCTTCTCGCGAGATTTGCGACGCAGGCTTTCTGTCCCTGCAGTGTGTACGCGTTGCCATGGGGACCCCGGCAGGGCCGGCGTTGGCGGCGCGCGGCGCAGGGGCAGATGAACGCGGCGGGTATGAGCCGCGTTAGCAGTAGCGGCAGCGGCGGGTCCTGGCGGGCGGGCTCCGCCGCCTCCCGGCTCATAGACGTGACTAGCAACGCGGCGCTGCTGCCCTGAGCCGCGGCGGCTGCACCGCTAGCGCCCGAGGTACCTGGACCCTGCCTGAGCCGGGACGCAGCTCCCTGCGGTGCAACGCAGCGTCCGTGCCTGACGGGCTGGATCCAAGCAGGGAGGGGAAAGGCGCAGAGGTCGGGTAGCAGCTTCCCGTCCCTGCACTGAGCCGGCGAGGCCCTGGGCCCCCGTCTTGCACGCCCCGTGCCCCCTCTCCGTGCGGAGGCAGCAGCGGCAAGAGAGCCGGCGGGGACGAGGGGGGTGACTTTGGTTTCTCTTTTTATGCAACTCTGGGCTGCTGCCCCATTGCCCTTCTTTAGAGAGGGGCGATGGTGCCTCTGGCAGCGGGGTGGTCTGTGGTTCTCAACCTTTTGTGTACCAGGACCCATTTGTAAACGTGGATGCCCGGTCCCAACCTAGTGCCCCTTACTCCCGACCTGCTGCCCTCTGCCCCCAGTGTGTGGGCTAGGGGGGGCTCCAAGCAGCCCCACGCAGGCTGGAGCTCTGCCAGCCTGCAAGGGAAAAGCCACCGTTTTTCTCTTTGAAAGGAGAAACCATTTTTAAAGTTTGTTTGCCACCCTTTAATATATTCTTGAGACCCACTTTTGGGTCGCGGCCCATGGGTTGGCCTAGGTGACTTCTGGAGGTCCCTCCCAGCCCTGCTTCTGTGTTACCGGCCGTTACCAGCCTCTTCCCCCAGCCCTTCTGGTGGCAGGCAGCAGCCACTGCGCAAGCCTCTCTGTACCCTTTTGGGGGCAGGGGGGCTTCTATATAGCTCTGCTGCCACAGCCTGAAGTGCATCTTGGAAAGGCACCTGCTGCCAATTGGGCTGCTGCAGCTGACAGGAGGTGGAGTCAGGTCTATGCTTGTTTTCTGATGTCAGCAGAATCCCCTTTCCATTCCGCAGTGTTGATTCTACTTGGCTGGCAGAAAGGAAGGCTTTGGGCCTGGGAGCACTGGCATCTGGAGCTTTGCTGATAACACTTTTCTGTGTAGGATTGAGGACCTGCACTGAGCACCTGGCTGGCTCTGGCCTCTGTTAAACAGTTGCCTTTTGCCACACTGTAGGGTCCCAGTGAATGTTCTGACTTCCTCCTCTCCATTTTAGCGAATGCTTCACTAATCCAACACCCTGTTACGCTCTGTCTAAATAACCCAGGGGTGGGCAAAATGCAGCCCAGGGGCTGGATGCAGCCCGCCAGGCCATTCTGTCTGGCCCATGGGGCCCTGAAAATATTAATTTTCTAAATTTTTATCTGCCCTGGGCTACCTATCATGCAGTCCTCGATGGCTTGCCAAAACTCAATAAGCGGTCCTTCGCCTGAAATAATTGCCCACCCCTGACAACCTATTAAAATAACTGCTCCCTCCCAAAACCATAGTTGTCATCCTATGTTGGGAATTTGTCTCTCCAGGGGCCACAGAGTTTCCTGATGGGAGTGACATAACTTGGAAACCTTGGATAAGACCCTTAGCAGTTGATGGAAACCCCTTCTGTCTGGTGGGCAATGTAGCAGTTCTCAAACTGCGGTGAATCTGCAATGCAAGAACCTTTCCAAAGTTGAATCAAAGTCATGTGGAATTCCTTTGCCCCTTTGGAGCCTCCCTAAGTGTCTGGCTGCTGCTAAACCAGCCTTGGCAGGGTACACTTTTATTCCCACATCATAGTTCTGAAGATTTTTTTCCAGTTGGTAGACACTAGATTGACCCAAATGTCAAAACTGAAATAAAACAAAATCTCCTGTTTTTTTTTCTCAGGGGATAATTCCAGTTAAAAAGCATTAGCAAACTTTGGGGGGAAAAATCCAGTCTGGAGCCCAGTTTGCATATAGAAAAACTGCTGTGATGGAAGACAAAGCAGTGCATTTTTAGTTATGCTTTTATGTATCTGAGGTGGGGACATTAATTTGGAAAACTTTAGACAAAGTCAGAAAGTTTAATAACCACTAGTCTAGTGCCTCCATCCTACTTTTTCTAGTAGGGTTACAATTTCTAACTCCTGCAAAAGTGGTTCTTTTGATTATTTAGCCACTTTACAGCATTATCTTTCCTCTTTAACATGTCTGGAAATCCCATAAACAGGTCACATGTCAGTTTTATATGCCTCAAAGGAAAAGTAATGCCTTGCTTCTTATTTATTTTTTCATTTCTATGAAGGATAACTGATCATAATGCTGAGAGATGGTGGTGCAAATCATCCTTTTTTTCAAATTTTAGTTTTACTTCATCATTTAATCGATTTCAGGAGCTGCCACACATACTTCTCTGCAAAGTGATAGAGTTGTTTGCTCCAGTGATATTTAAATACATTTCAAATGGCCATTAGAGCTTATCTTTACAAATTCAAGGACAAAAGTTTTCTTGTTAAATGTTGCAGAAGGGAGTATCTCTGGTGTATCAGGAATTTTCTGTTATCTGAAGTTTTCTTCTCTATATTTCTCTCTTCTAACTCATTCCTTTGAAACTGTGGTTTGATGGCTTTGATCTGAAGTCAAAGGGGAGTCTCAAGGCTATTGAGACTGGAATATCCAACCACTTTCTTTTTAAAGTAATAGCAAAAAAGGTCACCAAGGCAAAAGTTCACCTTTTTAACAATGCCTTATTTAATAGGAAAAAAAGCTTTTAGTAGAATGAGTAGCTGTCACCTGGCTTAGTTTAATACTGAAAATCTATTTTTGAATTGGAGAAAAGTGTTATGTTCCTTCATTAAACTTAATTTTTTTTAACATTCAAAGGTCCACTACTATTTAAGTAAATACAGCTCTTTCAACCTGTTACAGAGCTGTTTTTAGAAGCAATTTTTAAGTTAGAATCAATGGTATTAAAAAACAAGGGAAAAAAAAGGTTTCTTGGGCTGAAAGTAGATAACTTACGAATGAACAACCAGTTAAAAATAATGTACTTTTATGAATATGCATAAAAATGGTGCAAATTTATGGTGTAAGTTGATGATCACTTCCTGTGCATTGCTGTGTTCTCTGTAAGATCAGATCAGCCACAATTATCACATACGTGTCTATTATCATCTGTTCCATATAATAAAAATAAGAAAGACTTAGTACAAATAAGGCATTAGAATAGAATATTGTCATGGTATGAAAGTCCATCACCTTCAGAGTCTCTTTACTTACACATTGCTTAATAAAACAAATTTATTCTCAATTTCATAGATTTCATAGACATTAGGGCTGGAAGGGACCTCGGAAGATCATCGAGTCCAGCCCCCTGCCCAAAAGGCAGGAAGTCACCTGGGGTCACAGGATCCCAGCAAGATAAGCATCCAGTTTGCTCTTGAAGGTGTTCAATGTAGGCGCTTGAACCACCTCCGGCGGCAGGCTGTTCCAGACCTTGGGGACTCGGACAGTAAAGAAATTCTTCCTTATGTCCAGCCTGAAACGGTCTTGTAGTAGTTTATGACCATTCGACCTAGTCGTCATCCCTTGGGGTGCTCTGGTGAACAAACGTTCCCCCAGATCCTGGTGGTCACCCCTGATAAACTTGTAGGTGGCCATCAGATCACCCCTGAGCCTGAGCTTTTCCAGGCTAAAGAGCCCCAGGGCTCTCAGCCTGTCATCGTAGGGTCTGCTTCCCTGACCTCTGATGATGCGCGTGGCTCTTCTCTGGACTCTCTCAAGCTTCTCCACATCCTTTTGGAATTGTGGAGCCCAAAACTGGACGCAGTACTCCAGCTGCAGCCTCACCAAGGCCGAGTACAAGGGGAGAATGACGTCCCGGGATTTGTGTGAGAAGCATCTATGGATGCAAGTCAGCGTTTTGGTTGCTTTACTAGCCGCAGCATCGCATTGCAGGCTCATGTTCATCTTGTGGTGAATGATGACCCCCAAGTCTCTTTCTTCCATAGTGCTAGCCAACATAGCACTGCCGAGCACATAGCACTGCCGAGCTGCTCAAAGGCCTTTATAAATCAGTCCATCCACTTCTAATAACCCCCCTCCCCCAAACAAACAAGTAACATTGCAAGGAGTGCACAGAAAATAGCTCCTTGTTCAGTCATGTACTATTGCTGCATTTCATTTCACCCACCCTTTGTCTGGATGTGGCCAGATCCTTAAGGGACAAGAGTGTTGTTTGTTTGGTTACGTGCAGGGGTCAACCCAACTTGAGAAGGTGGCCGACTGATTGTGTGGGGAAATCGCAAGGGCACCTGCCACTTTCATGGGCTAGTTGTGGCGCCCACTTCTGATTGGTTGATGGGCCCTGCCCCTTTCTGTTGTTTGACTGTGAAGGCTGTCCATCATATGGCCCCACCCCTTGCTGATTTGTGGAGAGGGGCAGGGGCTGCATGACAGGCAGCCCTCAGCCAATCAACGGCAAGAAGGGGGTGGGGGCAGCAGGCATCTTTGGCTCCCCCTCATGTAGGTGGGACTAGGGGGTTGTTTGGCTGTGCTGCTGTGCTGTGAGGACTGCTGGTTCCCTCTGGGGAGCCAGCATTTTATTTTCAGCAAGTTTTCTTTTTCTTTTTTTTTTTGCGGGTTTTGCAGACATTGCCTGATTTTGTGGGCAATGCTGGATCTCAGTAGGTCCCTATTTATGTGTAAAGCACATTCAACAATGTTTCAGAATAATCACAAGTAACAAATCTTGACTTGTTTACAACATTTATTTGTATAACTGTTGAGGCAAAGCACCAGGGGGACCCATTTCCCTAAATTTTATTCTCTTACTACAACTCTTAAATAAGCAAGTCTTACCAGAATTTGCAAGTGGTTATAAAAGCTAAAATGCCACTTTTCTGATAAATGGTTTGAGATAACCTCCTTCCTTAACCATACTGAATACAGATTTATTATAATTAGGTCCAAGTTCAGTTCACTGGAACTGACAGACAAATGGAAGACGGAGAGAATGTATCTGTTACTTGTAATGTTACAAGGTAAGAAAAAGTTTGATTGCAATATTATTTTTCTCATTCAAAAACTGGTGACTGAGGCTAATCATCAAATAAACAGAACTGGATAATGATTCTTGTCTCTCAATGATAATTTTAATGATTACAGCAGAAGTGGGGTGGGATTTAGGTATATTCAGGAGAGAAATACAAAAAATACCAGAAAAAAATTATTTTATTTAGTTGGAGTGTTTTCTTTAGATACTACTGTCGCTTTCTTGAAACAAGTATGTTTGGAAAAAAATACACAGATGCACAACAAATAATTAAAAGTTTGAGAGGAATTGCAGAGGAGAAAATCAGCAGAAATTCAGGTCAGTTTGGAAAGAAGACTTAACAGAGGGTGAGTGAACTTCATTATGATGGAGATGGAGAAAAACGATTAAAACCTTTGTTTACAGCCTTTTCCAAGAAGAAAGCTGTATTATCAACAATTTTAAAATAAAAGAGCCAACATTATTTGACACACTTTCGTGTTGCCAATCCTTGCAGTTTTGTTGCAAGGCCGATAATTTTTGGTGGTTTTCTTAAAGCCCTCATTTCTGGAGTCAAATACTTAAACAAGAATCTCAACGTTAATATTTTTGAATAACTCTCTAGCCTTCATGGTTTGCTAAGGAAGATTTGAAAATGTGACTTGAGTATCTTCACCAAGACCAGAAACCAGAAAGGAAGAGTGTACCAAATTTTTTACAGTTTCATGATTCCAAACCAATCTTGCAGTTCATTGCAGTTCATGATTTTTGAATCCTGGTGGTTGGCAATACTGTGTCATATGCCAAGAATTCTTTCTTTGCTTCAGAAAAGTACTTTAAATAAGGCAAAACTTTACCTTGGTTAGTGTTTCTCAGACTGTAAAGTGGGCTCTAGTCAGGTGTTAGATGGGTTAACAAATTAGAATCCATTGTTGTTACATTTATTTAAGATTAAATGGGATGAAACACTATTTTTTTTTATGCGATCAGCTAGATCTTAAAGCCTGGTAAGTGCTGGTCTAGATTTGCTAGTATTAATGTTGTTGTTGCTACTTTAATCTCAAACATTTTAGGTGAGATTATCACCTCTTCTTTGCCTTCTGTGCACTGGATAAAATGGATAAAGCTGTATAAAGGGGTACTTAGAGGTCAAGGGTCCAGCTGGATGGGGAAGAATTGTCCTGGCACAGGAACAGAAAGAGACAGCTGTACGGGCTAAGGAAAACAGTTGCAGACTCTTCTTCAGGACCCTCCCTCACAAGCCCTCTCTTTGGGGTGGGGCCACAGCATGTAGCACTTCCAACATTTTCTGGGCAGCACTATTACCATAGGCATGCAGGGACAGGCCACTGGAATTTAGACACTTCCCCTACTCTCAAATCAGTTCAGGTTTCGCTTGGTACCAGGATGTCTTAGCTCTCATCCTCAGGGCTGTGAATTTTGTCCTGTTTGTCTCAGAGGTACAGCTCAGACTCTCACCTCTCGTATTTGACCTAGCTGGTGGTGTTTGGAGGCTGTATTAGTGATCCAGCTGGTATGGCAGATAACTTTGCTTCTTCAGTTAGCAAATCCTGATCATTATCTTACTTACGTATATGTAAACTAGGAGTAACTCTACTGAAGTCTATGATTTGGTACTGAAACATACCAGTGAAAGTGAAATTAGAATCAAGCCTGGGAGTCAAGACTACTAGAAACTTGCAGGGCTCTGCCATAGATGTCTGGTGTGTCCAGATCACTTTATTTCTCATTACTTTATTTTCCCCAGGTATGAAGTGGGGGTAAAAATCCTGATTTAGCTTACAACAGGGATGCTAAACAGCTTACAACAGGGATGTTGTCAACAGGACAGGCTAAAAAAAAATAATTGAAACATGATTTTCCCTATGAAAAATGGATTTAGACCAAACATTTTTTTCATAAAAATGCTTTTCAATAATTCTTTTTTGTTTTTGAGAGACACAGAGAGAGAGACAAAATCCCAACTTTGGAAACTGAAGAATTGATGTTTTTCAGTTTTTTACAATTGGCTAAAAGTGCTTTATTTTTGTTTCCTTCAGCCCTCATTAGACACCAATTATATGGGAAGACTAGGAAAAGCTAAAACATTCTTGAAGAAAACCCCCCCCAAACACCGCAAAACTTAATGACAGTTTTACATGAAATGAAAATGTAAATTATTTGGAGTTTATGTTGGAATTGCATATACTAATATTTTAGTTGTGAGAAGATGTTTATACAGTGTTTTGAGATATTCATGTACAAAGTGGTGCTTGAAAAATACACAGTTTTATCCAAAATGGAAATAGGGGCTCTCTGGTTTACTTCTAAACAGTCCTACAGTCTTACCTTTTGTCTTCATCTGGTAGCACTTTTGAATAAGTAATAATCAGTCATCAGTTTGTATCTCTATACAGGAGGTTGCATTGATCTGAAGGGTGACTTGCAAAGCTGTTAGAAGGGAGAAACTGTTGAATCCATGTCTTTGTATGCACATGAACAATTTCCAAGAAAAATATGTGTTTTGAAACAAAATGCTTTCTTTCAAATATCCGTTTTTCATCCAGCATTCAAGTATGGAGTTCTGCTTTTCCTCTCTAGGCATTGATATCATGAATCCCTGTGCTGGTGTTATGATTGTTGGCCTAGAGACAGTATGGGAGTGGAAAACCAGACTGAAAGGAAGTCAACCAGCTTTTATGCTCTATCATACAGTTTCTTAAACTTCATGTATAGTCTTACTTTACATCCCGCGGGACACAAAATGGCTTATTAATATAAACATTTATATTCCATAGTGCACAAAGTAAGAGTGATGTAAAAAGAGTATAACAAAACACTGAATACAAGTTGCCTTTTCTAGCTCCTTGGACAAGCTTTCTTTTTTAGTACTAATCCATGTTGTCAGCCTACTTCATAAAGACATGCTAGTGTGAAAAGGAAGTTAGTGACTGCAGTTCCAACAGCTTGGAGCTGCTAAAGGTCATAACATGTAAAACTATAATAAAATAAGTGTTAATTTTATCTATGCAGTTTTTCATTTACACAGAAAATTGGGGTGTTGTTTTCCTTTAGAAAACAGATTTTATTTAAACTCCAATGCATAAAATGTTGATACTTTTTAAATCTATACATGTGATGTTGCTTATTGACAGTTGTTTATTCCTCCCTGAGGATTCTCCTCAGCTGATATTGGAGTTGTTAAGGCCTGGTCTACACTGCAACATTTTGCCCACAGAAGTTACCTTTGTCACCACAAGTTTGTCTGTGACTGCATACAGATTTGATGCAAATCAGTGAAACTTCTGAATAAAAGCAGCTCTCCAAATAACACAAGCCCTCAGCTGATATGCAGCTGCCAATAAAATGCCAGTTTGGCATGCCCATTATTATTTTCTGCTGACAGAACCCTTCACAGTGAGAATATGCTGCACTAGCAAAAGCAGCAAAGTATGTATGCTTTCTTGTAACATGGCAAATATCTTAGCACTCACACCTGCTGCAAGACAACTGTTGTCTTGTTTCTATAGAGCTAACTGTAGTTTCCTTAGTCAGCTAAAGGGAAACAGCAGGTGGAAGGAAAACTTTTTTACACGGGAGGTTGGGAGAATGCTGTCTGAATGGAGATCCTAGTCTCGTAGTGAGACCAAAACTGGAATTCTGTTTTCAGAACCTGCCTTTCTACTTTCAGTAGTTCAGATTCAATGAACTGGCCTATTTTTAGAGACAAAATTTCAATAAAACACTTTACGATTTGACTTCAGATATTTACTACTTCCTCAGAGTTGTTAGGCTTTAGAAGAATAATGGAGTTGCATAGCAGCTACCTAAAATTGCTTCTCTAGCAAGAGTCTCAATATAAAAAAAAAATTCCAGGGTTTGCCTCATCATAAATAGATTGAAGCTAAAATGTTTCCTACATCCTAAAAGAGCATTTATGTTTCTTTCTGTAAATTGTTAAAGAGTTTTGAAAGTGATCTTTCTAAAGCAGGCACTGATTATTTAATGAGTGCGAGAAATACAGTTAGATCATAGATAACAGCAGTTAATAGTAGATGGAGTTTCAGGCTGTAGCTACAGCCCATCTGAAAAGATAAGCTCCTTCATCCTGCAATTGAAACCTTGAAGACTGAGTCTGATGGAACCCACTGATTTTTAGCAGGGCTCAGGACATTTAGAAGGTTCTGCCTTTACAGGTTGAATTGGATATTCAGAATCTAAGAATTGTTTTTTTCTTGATTTATTAGGCAGAGAAACACTAAGGAAACACTTAACAAGAAGTTTCTCCAAGCAGTCCTGAAATTTTTTGTCACTATATCTAATCAGTTATGCTGTCATACCCATATTAATTCCTTTGTAGAATGAGACCCTTTTAATGTATATAAGCAGCCATAAACATTAATTTACCAACTCATGAAGACCCTTTTTTAAGTAAGAATCTGCTATGATGTTGAGATTGATTGAAAGGAAATCTTTGACTTAACTCTTCTACTCAATTTTTTGTCCTCTGTATTCAATTTATTTGTAGCAAGGCCTTAATGATTTCAGATCAAATCAAATCAAGGTCCCAGTGCATTTACCTACTAAGCCCCTGGCTAAGATTCTTCATTTAAAAACATAAACTCAATTTAAAGATGCGGTGGGGGAAGTGGGAAGGAGGAAATGGCTGTAGTATATGATAAGAGCTCAAGGTTAAGGTCAATCCACGACACAGTCATTTTACTGATG
>NW_005842120.1:1848130-1850546 GCF_000455745.1 Alligator sinensis | reverse complement strand
AAAGAAGCAGGGATTGAGTTGGAGGGAGAAGAGGATGAAGGAAATATAGAAGAGGAAGGCGCGGTTAGGTATGTGATTGGAGTGGACACCATAGCCCAAAAAATTCAGGAGAAAATGTCTATGGTAAGAGGTGGAAGATGAGGATCCAAAAGCTGATCTGGCTGTAGTAAGAGTGGTTTCTGGGGTCTCCCTTAGGTTCTTGAGGAAGCTCTGCATACCCTTGTAGTGCCCTGATGTTATACCTTTATTTTTTGATTGAATCTAAGAAGAAACAGATTAATAGGACAAATCTATGAGAATTCTCAGATATACTTTACTATTACATCAGATATTTTTAATCCCTTTTTTCCCACTTGTTTTGCAGAAACAAAGGAAGAACAGAGTTACAAAAGGTCAGTGTGTTATATTGTGACAGCACACATTCACTAAGTACTTTTCAGAAGAAAAAGCAATCCCTTTCCTGAGTATCACACCATCTGACAACAGTGTCTTGGGGGTTGGGTGGGGAGGGAATGGCATTGTGCTCAGAAGTCAGTTGGGATGATGATGAACAGTTGTCTTACTGGTTTTTTTCCATGTGCGTATATCTGTTTTCACTAATAATTGGGATTTTGGGTGATGGTTGGGTTGAACTGTGAGAGGAGAGTGGCAGGATAGAGATCTGTAAATAGTGAGAAGAGAAAGAGAGGATAATGAAAGTATGATGGGAAGAGAGTGGCAGTGGGCAGCTGGAGGGTTTTGGGGAGAGGAATTCTTCATGTGACCCACTTTGTTTAGAAGGTGCTGGAATCCTACATAAAACTAAGACAGGCAAAGGTCAGTAGCATGGCAGATGCAGCCTGCTAAATTCACCCGGGCTTAAGTTAGGTGCAAGTGATTCTGTGGGACAAGAGACCTAGACCTAGGACAGAGAGGTTTCTGTAGGAACACCTCTAGGTTGAGGTTTACATTTTTGTTGAATGAGTTGCTAGTAGTAGTTATATTTAAACTAAAAGAGTGTGCATAAATTCTTTTCAGGATTGGTTGTATACGCGGGGAAAGGATCAATTTGCAAATGCTTGTTTATCCCCTTTTTACCCAAAGTAATAAAACAAATTGAAGAAAAGGTGCAGCATGTCGGAAGGCTTCACTTGGGTGCTGCTGCTCATTGTTTCAGAATGTTATTGATTTCATTTTGTTAGCATGAAGCCTGCAGAGCACAGAGTAAATGGTAGAGTTGAGACATTAAACATTTTCACTTTTCCAGTCTTAGCTTGGTTAACGTTGGATTCAGGGGTATTTGCTCGGCTTAAATGTATTTGTTTTAAAGCTGGCCACATTGCTTATGATTAACTGTTTGGTACAGGCTTGTGAATGCTACCTGGCAAAATACAGGAGAAAAACATTTAGTGTTGCACAAATACAATGCTCAGCCCAAAACATCTATTTAATGTTACACAAATGCAAATACTCAGCTCAAAACATCTCATATGAATACATAGGAAACATGAAAATGTAGCCATTCCAAGTCTTTGGGTGGATAAGGACTAGAGCTACCAAGACATTTAAGCATCTAAAGATGCAGTGGGTTTTAGAGAAGCACAAAAAAGAGTTGTTGGATACTAACTTGTACCAACTTCAGTGGGAGTTAGACAGACCTGCTTTTGTACTTTTGTAAATTCCCACTTGGTGCTGATCTGCATGTTAAAACATATTTATAAATTATGGGCTTTAACTGAATATGTCAGGTTTTAGATGCTCAGGGAACAGGATTTTTTTTTATTATTACTACTGAAATCCTTGCTGAGGATCATAAATCTTCTTCATTACCCTTATATTGTGCTCTATTTTGAAGAAAAGATACAGTATTAGGAAACTCATTCTAGATTGTAGGGAGGCAGCAGCAGGGCGCCAGACTACCATGCGTAGACCCTGAGATGGTGCAGAGGCACTTGGAGGAACTGGATGCATTTAAATTGGCAGGCCCGGATGAGCTCCATCCGAGGGTACTGAAGGCACTGGCTGACGTCATTGCACAGCCACTGGCGGTAATATTTGAACACTCGTGGAGCACAGGCCAGGTCCTGGAGGACTGGAAAAGGGCCAATGTGGTCCCCATTTTCAAGAAGGGGAGGAAGGAGGACCCGGGCAACTATAGGCCAGTCAGTCTCACCTCCATCCTTGGCAAAGTCTTTGACAAAATTATCAAGGCTCACATTTGCGAGAGCGCAGCAGGAAAAATTATGCTGAGGGGAAACCAGCACGGGTTCGTAGCAGGTAGATCATGCCTGACTAATCTAGTCTCTTTTTATGACCAGGTTACAAAACACCTGGACGCAGGAGTAGGGGTTGACGTTGTTTACTTAGACTTCAGGAAGGCCTTCGATACGGTATCCACCACCATACTGGTGAACAAGTTAAGAGGCTGTGACTTGGA
>NW_005842120.1:1800918-1848016 GCF_000455745.1 Alligator sinensis | reverse complement strand
GAGGGCAGGGAACAACTACAGGCAGACCTGGACAGGTTGGACATATGGGCCGAAAACAACAGAATGCAATTCAACAAGGAGAAATGCAAAGTGCTGCACCTGGGGAGGAAAAATGTCCAGCATACCTACTGCCTAGGAAATGACCTGCTTGGTGGCACGGAAGCGGAAAGGGATCTTGGAGTCCCAGTGGACTCCAAGATGAACATGAGTCGTCAGTGTGATGAAGGCATTAGAAAAGCTAATGGCACTTTATCGTGCATCAGCAGATGCATGACGAACAGATCCAAGGAGGTGATAATTCCGCCCTGTCGGGCGCTGGTCAGACCACAGTTGGAATACTGCATGCAATTTTGAGCATCGCACTTCAAGAGAGATGTGGATAACCTGGAGAGGGTCCAGAGAAGGGCCACTCGTATGGTTAAGGGCTTGCAGGCCAAGCCCTATGAGGAGAGACTAGGGCACCTGGACCTCTTCAGCCTCCGCAAGAGAAGGTTGAGAGGCGACCTTGTGGCTGCCTATAAGTTCATCACGGGGGCACAGAAGGGAATTGGTGAGGGTTTACTCATCAAGGTGCTCCTGGGGGTTACAAGAAATAATGGCCATAAGCTAGCAGAGAGCAGATTTAGATTGGACATTAGGAAGAACTTCACAGTTAGAGTGGCCAAGGTCTGGAATGGGCTCCCAAGGGAGGTGGTGCTCTCCCCTACCCTGGGGGTCTTCAAGAGGAGGTTAGATAGGCATCTAGCTGGGGTCATCTAAACCCAGCACTCTTTTCTGCCTATGCAGGGGGTCGGCCTCGATGATCTATTGAGGTCCCTTCCGACCCTAACATCTGTGAATCTATGGGTATTTCCCCCATTCAATTTTGGGAGGCTATGCTGTAAAGATACAATCTCTGCTCCAAAGAGCATACACTCTAAATATATTACATCAGACAACCAATAGAGTAAAACAGAAAGGAAGATCAGGATTTGGAGAAATGGTACGGTATAATAAGTAGCAGTAGAAGTAACTGCAGGATGTTGGGAAATCAATGAGTCTTCCAACCAAAAGGAAATGTAATATAGTGTATGTGACAGCTTGGATCATACTTAGTGAATGAGTAGAAACGCCTTTGTGTGAGGGTGAAAGTTCCTCAACTGTTTCTGGCCATGACTGAGGCATGGACCTAGGAGTGATTTTATTGATGTTTAATGCAGTGAATGCTGAGGGGGTATTGCTAGGTTGAAAACAAGATAATGTGTATAGCAGGCTTACCTTTTTGGGACTTGCGTTGAGTCCCAGGCTTGAGGGTCTGCTGTTTGATTGGTGGAGCCTGCTCACCAATCTGGAGGCAGCCCAAGGGAAGCAATGCCCCACCCTTTTCCGAAGGGAGGGGACAAGGAGCAGCTGGACCTGGATCGGAACTGCACCAACCAGATCTGGAGAACTTTGGGGGTGGAGTCCCTGAAGAGTATAAAAGGGAAGCATGCTCAGCACACTAGGGAGAGATGACAAGGGACAGCGAGGAGAGAGGAGCTCCAGAGACGGCTTTCTTCAGGATCCTGCTTGAGCTTTAGCGGTGTGCAAATTGGCGTACAGGGATCAGGCTCTAGGAGCCACTCGAGGCAGCTTGAGTCTGTGAACCTGGCAAATGGCTGGGCAGTCTGTGTGCAGATCGGCACATGGAGAGCTGGCCCTGGGAGCAGCTTGAGGCTGCTGGGGCCCCACACGGTGTACAGATCAGCACACAGAGAGCTGGCCCTGGGAGCACCTCGAGGCTGCTTGGGCCCCACGTGGTGTGCGGATCAGCACATGGAGAATCCACCCTGGGAGCAGCTTGTGGCTGCTCAGGCTTCACCTGGTGTGTGGGTCGGTGCACAGAGGACCTGCCTGGGAGCAGCTCGCGGCTGCTCAAGTTAGCCCTGGCCCTAGACTGAGCGACTGGAGCCCCGCAGCGCGGCTTCACCTTTAACTAAAAGAGCCCCGGTGCCCAGAGCAGGGCCTGGGAAAGGGAGGACCCCTGGTATGAGACCGGGGAACCAGAGCCTGTAAGAGTTAAGCTCCCATGAGAGAGAAAGAGCCCTGGGCTGCCCAGTGCTGGGTGCCAGGCCATTGAGGAGAGCCGAAGGCGCTGCTGGAGAGTGGCTCTTTCAGGATCGGCCTCCAGGGGATGAACCTTGGCTAGTTCAGAAATGAAGCGTGAGTTGATGGGGAAGCGGGCCCTGCAGGGAAGACAGGCACAGGACAAGAGGGTCTGTTGCCTCCACCCTCTATTGTGGGAGGGGTGTGTCCACATGCCAGGGCCCTAAAGGGAAGGGGCTCCAAAGAAACCTCTTGGGGAGGTACTGAGTGCACACCCTATTTAGGGTGATGGTTGTGTCAAGGTCTGTATAGCTATGGGTATTCTCTAAGGAAGTTTATATGGTTTATATGTTCTTAATGTGTTAATATGTATATTTGTATTGTTACTTGGTAGGTCTAGGAAATAGTATTAATTTATTTGGGTTATATAAGTTGATTCCCCATATGTGTTTATCGTGTTGTAACCTTAACTATCTTGTTCAATGTATTAATTATTATATATGTTATAAGTTATATGGTTTATGTGAATTGTGGGATATTATATGTAGTGTCATATGCTAAGCTTTATTGTAAATATTTCATGTTTTATCTTAAGTATTTATTATAGTAATAAATTGTATATAGTTAAGCACTCGGTCTCGGCCTGACTCTGTAGAGAGGTGAGGGAACTGCTCTAGTAGCCAGCCCCTCCATCAGCACCCTGCCTGACCCCCACCACTGTCATTGGAGGACAGGGCATACCCCCCTGAGTGTACCTGGGCTACATGTGGAAAGGATCATATGAGTGATTCTGAGGGAGTGTATCTGCTGCTGCAGCTCAAGTTAGCAAGTTGGTATGGAAGGTATCTTACCATGTTGTTTAGACAACCATATATCTGTAGTAACCTGGATGACTTTTTCTACTTCCATCTGGTCAGGAAGTTGTGACTATGTTTCTTTCTGATGTGGAGTTGGCTTTATACAATGCCTTCTAAGTCTATACTTTAACTCAATCTGGAAACTGAAGTTGATGCAGAAATTAGCAGAAGCATGTTGTAGCTTATTAGTAAGCAAGTGATCATGTGGGCTGAAGTTTCTATTGATCTTTCTAGGTTTCTGGATGGAATTTTAGGTGGTAAGTCTGTCCTGTGAAGCCTTTGTGATTTGAAATATGACTTGCCTCATAGATGTCTGTCTCAATATGCGATTTAGCACAGTTGGGATAAATGAAAGCCTATAAACTAGAGTACATGCTAGCAGAGAGTTCTTCATGAAGGCTCTTAGCCTTGGAATTACCTTCCACTTTGCTTCATCCTTCACCAGTATAGCCTGTGTGTGGTTAAGGAATGAAGCCCATCTATTTGTATAGGTGTTTGGCAAGGATGGAGGCTTGGGAAATTTGTGCATGGGTGTAAATTTTCATGTGGTGGGAGATGTATTTTGCAGAAGCTGATGTGGTTTTTGTCGTGTGGTTCCTTTTGTGTTCAGGCAGGGGTTGTCTTGTCATTTGGAATATATTTCAGTGATCTGTTGAGACAACAGTTTAGCCTTTTGGAAAAAAATGATAATCCTACAAACTAAATTACTGGGCAGAGTTTTCTATGGAGGTTTAATATGTTAGGAGCAATTGTGTCAGTATTTGTTCTTTCAGCTCTAGAATACATTGTTTTCATCTGTCACCTGTTTTATCTTCAAACAAAACCAATTACTAAGGCCATTCACAGACTGTTTTACTTCTTATATGCACAATAATATCAATTACACTAACTTTTTAGATGGTTACTGAAGAGATACAGTGTTACCCTAAGACTTGTTTTTTTTCTAGTTTCCCCAAATCAGGGCCACATAGCTGAACAATAAAAACAAACTCTTTGTGGGTTACTACTGAGAGAGGCAAAGATTTCTTAGGGTGATATCTTTTATTGGACCAAGCATGTAGCTGGGATAAAGTTAGATAAGCTTTTTGAGTGCAAGACGGTCTTCATCAGGTCTCTGATCATAGGAACCCAGACACAGCAGAAGGCAGGGCCGAGAGAAATTCTCAGGGGTAGCAGATAGGCAGTTAGCAGAAGAAAAGAAAATGATTACTGGGAGATCAAGGCCTATGGAAGAATGTCTTGTATTCCAAAGCTCGTCGTACTTTATCTGAACTGCATAGCTGGTCCATATGAAATCCCTGTCTTTTGCATAACTTCTGGACTATCATGGTTACAACATTGGTCTTATACTACTGGGTTAAGAGTGATATTTGGCTGTCATGGTGCCATGGACCTGTGTACATATTTAAGTTCTGGCCATCCAGGTCAGGGCAGTTGTCATCTCTTGGTTAGGGGTGGAAACTTATCCGTTGTAGGACTCTGAGAAAACAAAGAGAAGTAAAAGGAAAAAAAGAACATGGAAACAGAATAAAAACAAAATAACTAGTCCCAGAGAACTCACCTTCCCTCTACAGCCTTGAACAGTCTGCAGTGTGATGACACTTTTGCTAGTCAATTGGCAATGAACTCCTGAAAGTAATAGTTTGTAGTCCTGCCCACATCCACCTTCGGGACCTTGAGCATTCAATAAGGGTGCAAGTAGGCTCTGCACTTTGTCAGAAATTGCCCCAACAGTCTGTCCTGCTTTCTCTTGAGTTGGGGTTCTCCTTTGTTAAGTCTTTTTCCAATCTTCACATGCCTTCAGGGTATGGTGAAATGAAACTACTAGGCTCCAGAGGAACTCTCAACCCTCTTTTTGTGTGGTGCAGGGTTTGTACATATGGCCTGTGACTACATGCGATAGTATTTCAGCCAAAAATATGGAGCACATGCAGCTCGTGAGGGTTTAAGTAAGTTGTGGCCCTTGGGTCCCTGCCGAGCTCTTGCTGTCCTCACCATTGCTTCAGCAACACCAGACAGAATCTCTGGGTTCCCCCTCCTTCCTTTGACTTGCTGCTTGCTCCTGCCCCAGTTGGTGGGGCAGCTTAGTGCCGTGTGGCCCAGGGGGCTAAGGGTGAGCTTGGTGCCACATGGGCACATGGTGCAGCAGTGGGGGGTTTGTATGCACAGTGTGGGGGGGAGGGCAGGACATGTGGTGTGCAGCCTAGGGAGTCCACGGCTTTCCCTGGTACAGCCTGCAGTCATGTGGCCACCAGCCGCTAGGGAGCTGTACAGCCCTGAGGTAGATGATTTTAGTTTTGTTTTGTATAATTGCTCCATGCTGCCTATTCTTATCTTAATCCTTAGAACACTGATGTTTTTTGACTGCTAATCAAAATGCATAGGAGAAAGTGAGTGTGTATGTGCCTGTGTGTATGGGCACATATGCTCTGCATGGTATATTTCAGAGCCTTTATCACATTTACCTTTAACTTTTGCCTGCTTCAGCTGCACTCAATATAGTTGCTTCTATTCTACCTGCTAATCAGTCACTTGGGACTGCTCCTAGTGTTCCTCAATGCTCTTCAATTATGTTTTTTTAAATGCCACAAACATTTTTTTTTTCCATTTTCTCCTCTGATGTCGAGATAACCTGTAACCTCAGAAAAATTGCTCAGGTCAGGAGTAGGAGAGAGATTCAGTCCTGCAGTAATGACATATTTTTATTCTGTGGCTGTCCACACATTTTATGGAGTTATTCTTGAATAGTTGTCCCACTTTAGATTCAAGCCCTGCCTTACTCTGTATGAACATACAAGTGTAGATAAGCCCCAAATATGGTCTCTCCTTCACAGGGAGTTACTCCTGGTTAACTCCATGTATGGATAGCTATAGTAGAATAAATCAGGAATAGTTAATCATCAAGGATACTATATGTACATAAGCTTCAAAACAGGAGTTCACTGTGCACATACCAGTGTGCTATTTGCTTTGCTGGCCAATATGTGATTTAGACTGCATCCTATCTCTTCCTCTGCCCTCGGAATGTCTCCTGAGCAGCAGTGCTGGCCTGTGTTGTATTTGTTAAGAGTTAGAAGTACAATTTTATTCCAGTTTGGCAGTGAAACTGATGGAGTTAGGGAAAAATACCTTGTGTCTTCTTCTCGCCCCTTGTGATCCCTGAATGGACTAAACACAATTCTATATTAAGGATGTTAGACACAATCTTATTTAGGGCATATTTTGTGGTTACTATTGCTTTATCTAGTGGGCCTCTTGCCAAGACCTCTATTTAGACATGAATTGGAATACTTACCTTTTGTTCTTCAGTTTGCTTTGTTTTCTCAATTAGATTAATCTTGTTTTATTTGCAATAATTGGGCTTCCTGGGATAAGTGCTGCAAGCTGTTCTCAGAGAGAACAAAAACAAGACTCAGGGTTGAGAGCATCTGGAATAGAGATGGAGGCATTAGCTGAATCCCTACCATCATTGTCCTCATACTGAATTATAGGGTCATCAGGGGAACAGGAGGGATGGGGATAGGGTGGATAGTTCCTTGACTTTAATATATTATGTTCTGATGCTTTTAAATCTCTCATTCTACTTTTCTTCCTAACGTACATATTTTTTTTATTTTTGGGAGTAGCAAGCAGTACACAATATCAGTATGCAGTATATTCCAGTATATACTGAATACTGAAATAGTCATGCACAGGTAAGAGAAAGGAGTTGATATGGGGACAGACAACCTCACTCTCTGGTCAAAGGTATTGTATAATAATTCTTTGTCTTTAATTTTTAAACATGTTATAGCCACATATCAGTGGTATTGGACTTTCCAATTTTAATAACATTCAGGGTCAAATTAAATAAAGAGATAAAACTTTTTGATTTGTATGGACTTATACCTGTCTAAACCATTTAGTATGCAGGCATACAGCATTTTGAGTATATGGTGGGGAGGGGTTAAGTTACTGAAGCAAATATATTCAGAAACATGTTCAGAAACATGATGCCTAACTTTGTCCTTTTGTTTTGACTCTGCTACCCAGGGAGCTTATGATAATCTCCTTTTGGACATCCCTGTCACTCGAGAACAGATAAGTCGCTATCGGGCTGCAGCTGAAACCACACGTAGTGAACATGCAGCGCTTCTTGTGAAGTATGAACGCACCCAGTCAGAGGTATGGGAGGAGGTTGAAATTCTAAGAGTTGTGTTCTGTTAATGAGAGTTGTGCATATGCCATGTAGAGGGAGTACATCCACTAAATCTCTCTGTATAGTGTGGATCACTTTCTTATTGTTAATAAGTAAATACAGTATATTACAATTCAAAACAATATTTCAATCTTTTGATTATCTAAGTGGCATTAACATTTATCAGGTTCAGCTCCCCCATACTTTCCTATTGCTTTTAACATGCTCATTTTTCATTTGTATTTGTGAAGGAAGCTTCATAGTTTCATAGTTTCATAGTTGGTAGGGTCGGAAGGGACCTGAGCAGATCATCAAGTCCAACCCCCTGCCATGGCAGGAAAGAGTACTGGGGTCAAACAACCCCAGCAAGGTGTTCATCCAGCCTCCTCTTAAAGACCCCCAGGGTAGGAGCCAGCACCACTTCACTTGGAAGTTGGTTCCAGATCCTAGCCGCCCTGACTGTGAAGTAGCACCTCCTGATGTCTAGTCTGAATGTACCCTCTGCCAGCTTGTGACCATTATTTCTTGTCACTCCTGGTAGCGCTCGGGGGAACAGGGCCTCTTCCAATGCCTGCTGGTCCCTCCTGGCTAGTTTGTAAACAGCCACTGGATCTCCCCTCAGCCTTCTCTTGTGGAGGCTGAACAGGTTCATGTCCCTTAGCTTCTCCTTGTAGGGCCCGCTCTGCTGACCCCTGATCACGCGGATGATCAGGTCCCCTCTGGACCCTCTCCATGTTGTCCACATCCCTCCTGAAGTGTGGCGCCCAGAACTGGATGCAGTACTCCAACTGCGGCCTGACCAGTGTCGCATAGAGGGGGAGGATCACCTCCTTGGACCTGCTTGAGATGCATCTGTGGACGCATGACAAGGTGTGGTTGGCCTTCCTGACCGCATCCCCACACTATCGGCCCATGTTCATTTTGGCATCAGTAATGACTCCAAGATCCTTTCCTGGATCAGCTTAATTGCCATACAGTCTTGCCATACAGATTGCTATCCTTTTTTCCAAATGGGAATTGTCCCATCTTTGTCTCACTGCTTGATTAAACTGAGACAGACGCTTGCCATGTGATAGTACTTTTAATTTATGTGGTTTGTAAACCACATAATGCATTTTACAGTTACGTGTTCTCTCTCACTTTTTAATGTGCCTTAAGATTTACCTGTATGGGACACATAAAATGAAATGAGATCACTTTGCCAGTAAGTGAAATGTTGTTGCCTTTGTCATGTAATCTATAATTTAGCAATTGTTGAATATAGCACAGTAACAATATGTTAGGGTGAGATTACACAGTAGATTTAGTAAGAAGACTATGTAATGTTAGTCTATGTTAAGATTAACTAGTGCTAGTGATTAGTTGCCTATTTGGAGTTAATAGCTTGTCTCATGTACACTGCTCAAAGTTGGTATTAGAGGGCTGATGAGCAGGGGCATGGCTAGGGGTTGCAAGTCTCCTTGCCCCTTTCCTGCCACCCACTTGCCCCTGCCTCCCTTTCCATTGTGGGACCTGCTGGGGGCTCGATCTGGGTGTGCTGGGGCAGTGTGGACTGGAGGGACCCAAGGAGCAGGCAGGGAGGGAGTCCCCTACCTGCACCTCCACTACTCTTGGACTAATCACAGTTGATCTGGGGGTGCAGGGAGCAATGGAGGGCAGAGGGGACAATTCGGGTGGTAGGGGAACGATCTGGGGGTCGGGGGGCAATTTGGGGGGATGAGGGGGCAGCAGCATGGCAAGTACCCATATACCTACACCCCTTTTCCCCCTACCCCCTCCCACTTTTCCCATCCAGTCCTGCCCCCCACCCCTTCTCCATGCCCTGGCTTCCCTACCCCCCTTCACCCCTTTTCCCTCCCTCCCCACTCGCCTATGTCCCAACTGTTCCCAGCTGTCAGTCCAGGGCCATAGAATCCTGGGTGATCGCTAGTCCATCTGGGAGCTGTGGCTCCTGGGATACTGGAGGACTGCAAATTGGTTTTATTTCAGGTGAACACCTAGAATTTAACTCAACTCGTGCTAGGTGGCCCAGCTCAAATATAATCACGACTCAAAATGGAGTAACTTGCCTAAAGGGCACTTAGCACTAGTTAATAGGGGTTTGCGAAGCTTTGGTCACCAATACAGTTCAGAGAAGATATGGCCCAATTTGGCAGCCGAATCCAAATTGAATCTGGAGACCCATAAAAATCTCTGAATCAATTAGAAGCATCCAGATCGATTCAGAAAAAGATTTGGCGATTTGGAAAAGGCGGTCTTGTGGGGAAACAGAAACTGAGAAGAGGGAGGGGGGAGGAGGAGGGGAAAGACTGCTCTGATATTGACATCTGTAGCTGGCTAGTGACTGATCTTTCACTGAGTTTCCTTCCAGTTACAGTGCTCTGACAGGGACATAGAAACAGCATATAAGGCTCTGTGTGAAACCTTTCTGTCCCTTTTGTGAGCTGTTTGTCTGGAAGCAGCAGCATGTGAAAGGTATTAGCTGCAATGGCTGGCTTCCTAGTCAGCCTCCTCACTCTTTTGCTAGTGGCCCTATCTAGTCTCTCTATCTAGTCTTTTCTATCTAGTAAACAGATAGAAGATATAGTAAGCAAATAGAAGAAGATATAGTAAGCAGATAGATGAAGATATAATAAACACACACACATTTTCCAGCACAGCAAACATTATGAAGTTTGTTGGAAAGGCAGGTGCCAGGTCTTCTGGCAGGGGTAGGGAGAGGGGTTAGAGGGGGTAGGGGAGCAAGATCTCCTGCACCCAAACTTAGATGCACCCTCTTCCCTAGCAGCCATGAGGCTTCTGCTGCTAGTGGGAGCAAGGAGCTGGGAGCAAGGAGGTCCCTGCACCTGCACCACCTCCACTAACACCAGAAATAGCCACCAGCACCAGTATGACAGTCTCCCCCACCTCAATTTCAGCTCCCAGCGTGAGCCTCCCAGTGCCAGAGAAGGAGCTGGATCTGGAACTAAGGGAGTTTATTGCCATAGCCAGGGAAATTCTAGGGAAGAAGGGGGAATTTGAGTTCCCCCTTTGAGCTCCACACCCCACGAAGTTCCCCTGCAGGCAGGTCTCTTCCAGAAGGCACTCTGGAGGAGGTTGTGGGGGCAAGTGGCTCAGCTTCCCTTGATGTTGTGCCTCTGCCTGCTGAAGAGGCAGATAAGGCAGCATCGCCACCCTCAACCCAGAAGTGGGGTGGGTAGCGTAGTGTGGGATCATTTTGAGTTGGCAGATGATCCCAGGTATGCAACGTGCCAGCACTGCTAAAGGCAGATCACCTGGGGCAAGGAGGTGAAATACTTCACCACCATGGCAATGCTGCTGCAAGGGTGAGCAAGGTCAACTGGACATTGAGGAGATGCTTGCTTTGAATGGCTAGCCCTTCTCAGTTGGGCATCCCAGGTTCAGGAGGCTCATGGTGCTCGTGGTCCCATCCTACCAAGTGCCCGCATGCACCACCTTTAGCAGGTTGTACCCTCCCTGAATGAGGCATTCAGGGAGTATTTGAGGGTGGAGCTGCGCAAGGTGGGTCTGCAGGTAGCCTTGCATTTCACCTTGGACAGCTGGAGCATCTGGGGTGTAGATCATGCCTAACTCTCCCTCACAGGACACTAGTGAAATCAGTCAGGCCATCGGTAGACTCTCTTTCAAGTGGAGGTGATGGATGGGTTCCACACGGCAAGGGAGATCATGGTGGCCATGAGCTGCATGGTGTAGAGGTGGCTTGTTGGACAAGGCAAGCTCACCCGTGAGTTCATAGTCACCGACAAGGGGGCCAATATGGTCAAGGTGGTCCGTGATGCCAACTTTGTTGGCATCTGCTGTGTAGCGCACCCCTCATAGTCAGCGATGCCTTGGAGGGGGACAGGGCTGCTGGTGATGGCACCGTTATGACTGGCCAGCTCATTTCAAGATGCAGGAAGGTGGTGGGCTACTTCCACTGGAGCATCAAGGTGGGCAAGATGCTGTGGAATGAACAGACAGAGCTGAGCATCCCGCAGCACAAAATCATGCAGGATGTGCAGACTCGGTGGAACTCCATATACCTGATGCTCAAAAGGCTGGTGGAGCAACAGAAGGTCATCCATGAGATGGCCTTGCTCGGGGAGATTGGGATCAGCGGCCCACTTAAAGCAGAGTGGGTTACCATCTCCCAGATCTTGGTGGTCCTTAAGCCATTTCCTTGAGGCCACTGAGACCCTCAGCACTAGCGATGCCCTTCTTAGCCAGATGATCCCCATAGTGAGGGAGCTTGAGAACCAAATGGAGAAGTTCCAGGGGATCAGTGTTCCTGGCTGGTGTGTCGCTGTCACCACAGGTGCAGGCACTGGTGAAGCAGCTGAAGGAGGGCATCAAAAAACAGGTGGATCCGTTGCGGTCCAGTATGGTTCACATGCTGGTGTCCATGTGCGATCCAAGGGTGAAGGGCAGCGTGTGCGCCAGCAAAACCCTTGATCATTGGACAGAGGTGCTGGTGAACAGAGTCAGGGAGGCAGAAGGGCAGAGGTGGGGGGATGTGGAAGAGGGCGATCCACTTTCTCGTGCCAGCACTGCCAGCAGCAGCCTGTCTCCTCCATGACAGGTGCTGACAATGTGGGCCAAGGGCATGGCTTTCCATGTTGGGGTCCAGAGGCACCAGATGCCAGCCTGGGGCAGGTAGCATGGAGGCTTCGGTGGTTACTTATCTTGCCGAGGATGTGAAGCCACTGGACTGCGACCCCTTGATCTATTGGGCAACCTGCAGCCAGATGTGGCAGGATCTGGCCACGGATGCCTGGGAACCCCTGTCCTGTTTACCGGCCAGTGTTCCAAGTGAGAGGGTATTCAGCATTGCTGGGGATGTTGTGACACCCCCCCCCCCCCCAACCTTGGATCCTTGTTTGGTGGAGCAGCAGGTGTTCCTGAAGGTGAATCTCCCACTGCTGGAGTTCCCCAAGCTCCACCTGCAGATGGAGTAAGTGCCACCCTCCTCACTACGCACCTATTAGCTTTTTAAATTTTCTTCGACAACCATTTAATGCCCCGCTCTCAGAGCTAGAGGCAGCAGTTTATTTTATCACCAGCCAGCAGAGGAAGAACATCTTCTTGCTGAGCTCCCATACCAGGACGAACCTTGACGTATGGGCTGGGGCTATGGGGAAGGAGGAGACCCCAGGTCCTGGGCATGACCTAAAACAGCACTCTGCCAGGGTCAGGAGGCCTGGTGGGACTGCCAGTGGCACAGCAGCCCCCAAGAAATGCCAGGACTACAAACCTCCCTGGTGAAAGGTGGGTAGGAGGAGCCTTATAACCTCCAGCTACTGCACACTCGCACAGTCCTGGCTAGGGAAAGCCCAGACCTGTAAGATCTTTGAGAGGTCTGAGGCTTGCTGGTTGCAGTGGTGTTTTGAGGCTCTAGGTGAGCTTAATTAGTAAGAAGCCTGCAAGAAGCCAGAGGCTAGTATGCATACAAGAAAACCAGTTACTGAAAATATAAATTGAGGTGTTAGGGGGTGAGGGACAGGATGGGAGGGATACTGGAGAAGGGGGATGTAGCAGGTAAAAGTGGAGAGGTACCTGGGGAGTCAGATGTCGGGCAGGTTATAGTGCGTCATAAATCCAATGTCTATCTATATTAAGTCCATGAGTTTCTGTATCTAGGAGGTTGATGAAGTGAAGTTCATAAGCTTGTCTGTGAAAGATGGTTTGTAAATTCCCTTTGAGGATCAGGCGTGAGAGATTGGAGACAGAGTGGCTTCCTTGTGAGAAATGTGCCCCCACAGGTAGTTGGGTATTCTTGCCTGTAATAAATTTCCAGTGTGCACTCATTCTGGTGCACAGTTGTTGCTCGGTGTCTCCTACGTATTTTCCATCAGGGCATTTGGTGCACTGGATGAGATAGATGATGTTTCTGGAGGTCTAGCTATAAGATCCAGGAGTGGTGATAGTTTTGTTGTGGGGTGTAATAATTGTGGGGATACTGGAGATATGTTGGCAGGTTTTGCATTTCTTATCATGGCATGATCTGGATCCATTTGGTGTGTTTTGGGCTGCAGGAAGTTTGCTTCTGGTGATGACGTTACCAAGGTTCGGTGCTTGTTTGAATTTATAAAACACCTTTTGTAGACAAGCCTACAAACTTCTCTTCATAAACCTACTGGATATAAAAAACTCATGGACTCAATATAGAAATTGGATTTATGACACACTATAACTTGCCTGACATCTGACTCCCCAGGTACCTCTCCACTTTTACCTGCTACATCCTCCTTCCCCCCCCGCCTGTCCTTCACCCCCTGACACCTCAATTTACATTTTCACTGACTGGTTTCCTTGCCTGCATTGCATGCCAGCCTCTGGCTTCTTCACTATTCATTCCATCCAGGAAGAGCACACACACATCAACTAGATGCTTCCTCAGCTTGACAAAGGGTTTTTAAATCCAAAAGCTTGCTAAGATATATTTCTCCAACTATTCAGTTGGTCTAATAAAAGATATCAGTGGTACCCTCAACCTGTCCATGCTGGGGCCAGGATCCAAAGGGAGGTCAAAGGGCCAGGGGCCCATCGTGAGGAATGTCCAGAGCAAGAGGCTCGGGATTTCAACTGGCCTGAAGGCCAGGCCAGGGCCTAAGGGGGAGCCAAAGGTCCCAGAGAGGGGACCACAGCTGGAGGGGGTGAAGGATGCAATGTGCAAGGCATGGGCCACAGTGTTAGGGGAGGTATGGAGTTGCGGAATGGATTGCACCCTAAGACACTTAATTGGGAAGCCTCCTGCCTGGGAAACATCTTAATCAGTTTTCCAAAAAGGCATGGCAAGAAAAAGAGGGGCGGGCGGTTGGCCCAGAAATGGGTGGGGGGGTGGAGATCTAACCAGCACCAGGAAGGCCTCCTGTTACAGGCTACCATTCCTCCTGGTTTCATCCTGCTGCACCTTAACATGAACACAAAGTCACACATGTCACGAGTTTTGCTTGTCAGCAGCCTGAGATGCAGTTTCCTAGAAAACCCTGCACCTATCTCCTTGAAACTTGGCAGGCTTCATGCCCTCAGAAGGGGCTACCATCCTGGCTGTTTTAATCCAAATCTACCAAAAAAAAAGGCAAAGTTGTAGGTATTTCAGTGATTAAAGTCTATGGCCGAATCACCGAATCTCTCTGAATCAGTGCCAAATCTTTCAAAGCTGATTTGGCCGAATTGATTTGGGACAGTGACCCGAATCTCCGAATTGAATCACTGTCCTCCGAATCGGCTGAATCCAAATTGAATACTTATCTATTCGCACAGGCCTACTAGTTAATTAAACTTAATGTGTGATCATTCAAGTTTTAACATGATCAAATTGTAACATGAAATTTTACTCTTACACTGCAAGACAATAAACCATTAGCAAAATATAGATCTATAGAAATGTAATTGTCTGGAACTGAGCTGGAATTGGGCTGGTTAACTCTCGTTATTGTAAAATCTGTTCAGGTATTTAATGAACATGGTTAGAACCTTTGTTTTACATTTCCTCTTAGTTAAGGAAGATAAGAATTGTGATCTCTTATGTGACTCATCAGTGAGAGTAAGCATTTTATTTACTTATTGTCATGGAGATACATTATAGACTTCTTTTCAGTGATATTTTTGGAAAAGAGAGAATAAGCATCAAGAAATCAACCATCCCTTTCTTCCAAAATACCAAATTTACTGTTGCTGAATATAACACTTATTAAATTATAATAACTGAGATAATTTTCTGTTGCATTAGATGCTGTGCAGAATTCTTATTCTGAGATGCTCTGTCCTCCAGTTGGCTTACTAATTAAACTAACAGGAGAGAGTGGGGGGAGAAAGGAGGTATTATCTCATTTTATAGAAGGAGAATTGAGTTACAGGAGATTAGATAGTGGTCTCTGATAGAGCCAGGAATTTATTCAAACCTTTTAAGCTCAGTCCAGTGTCTTAAATGTAAGACTATTCTTCATTAATTAAAAGAAAAATGAAGCCATGGGCACACTTAACAAAGGAACGGTAAGCTACTGTGGCCTGTTTTCATTTACTGTTGGGTAAAACAGGAGCACAGACACTTAATTTAGAGTAGCTAATATACTGCAAATCCCACCCTCGTTTACCCTGTGGTAATTTCCAGATATCACCTTAGACGGTACTTGTCTGCATGTTGTTGACCAATTTTTCTACCTTGACTTTATTGTTACCAGCAATGTAGAAATGATGCTGAGATGGCTAGTAGAATTGGTAAAGCAGCTAGGAACTTTGGTCTTTTGCAAGACAGAGCCTGGAACAATAACAAACGGTCAACTAACGTGAAAATCCATATTTTTGGCCATGTTTTATCCACTGTTCTGTATGGCTCAGAAACATGGGTGACCTATGCCGAACATACCAAAAGACTAAACATCTTTTATATCAGATGCCTGTGTAAAATTCTTTGAATAAAATGGCAAGACGGGGTGATAAGTGTGGAAGTATTAAATCATGCTGGTATGTCATTTATGGGAACATTGATTAGTAAGAAAAGATTCAGGTGGCTAGGTTGTCATGCAAATGCTAGATCTCAAGTATCTTGAAGCATGTGCTGTACTCTGAAGTTTGCGAAGGGTCCAGAAAGAAAGGCAGACCACTGTGCAAATTTCAGGATGCTTGCAAGATGACTTCTGTCCCAATCATCCACAGAGATTCCAAAGGATGCACAGTTCAGAATGCTCCCCTGGCTGGTGGGGTCAGCTTCCAGATTGAGCGAGGCGCTGTGAGGCGGACTGGATTAAGTTTTGTGATGACCAGTGTCCGAGGAGGAAAGAATCTGTGGCTCAGATTCAGAGCATTGCTAGTGCATGGGTGTGCCCTACTTGTGGGCGGGACTGCCACTCACACATCGGACTCTGTGGCCACCAAGGAACTCATTGGTGCATACAACATGCTCTGTAAAGAACGATGGTGCCAACTGATTGTTTGAATTTGGTGTGCCTGTCCCCTCAGTTGTGTCTTTTTGTAAACTCAGGAGGGATTATTCTGTGTATAAAGCACTGGACTAGCTCTCAGGAGATTTGGATCTATTTGTGGTTGTGCAAAACTTCTCCTTTGTGACCATAAGCAAGATACTTTAATCTGTCTCTCTCATTCAGGGCTAAACTACCACAGATTAGTTTTTGTTTACTATGGAGGAAAAACATATACATAGACAGTTACCACAGGAAAGCTTGACACACAGGAAATCTATCCCTCATTTACATTACAGTCGCTTGTTCTTGTGCCTATGCCCTGAAACAACATCTAAGAACTACTCAACATAGTTTAATTGATTGCATAATTTTAATCTTCATGTGTTTAAAATGAAATGCTTCATGTTTCATCTTGTTCTTTATAAGTGGGTCTGGCAACAATGTCTAAATGTTGCTTAACATTTTTTTATTGTAAGACTCTGCTTTCTGTTGTTTATAACATTGCCATACTTTGGGGAGTTAGATTGAAATTTTACATGTGAGATGTCTGCCTCCAGGATGATTTTTTTGGGAGGAAATTTTCAGCAGAAATGGCTCAGCCATTTCCAAGAATGACTCGGCTGAGGTGGGGGAGGAAATATGTTATTTCCTACTGGGGAAAAACACCAACAAAATGCTGTGAGTTGAAAAGCTTTAGTAGGATTGGAGTGTTGTAGCTGTGATGGTCTAGGACGGGAATAAGCAACCCCCAGCATGGGTCCCAGAGCGTGGCATGCAAAGGCATTTTGCTTGGCATGCGCACCTCAGGGTGGATGGTGGGGAAGGGGTTGGGACTGCGCTAGCACAACAAGGATTGGGGCCCCTTGTGGGTCCCCTGCCATCTGCCCCTGGCATGCCAACATCTTACAAGTTGAGGTTGCAGGTGTTTTTAGCACTCTGTTCAAAAACATTGCTGACCTCTGATCTAAGAAATGTCTCTGAGGCAAGGCTTTTTGGTAGTATCTTTTATTGGACCAACTGTATAGTTGAGAGCTGTTGTGCAAGTTTTTTATCAGGTGCCTTTCCTCAGGACCTAAGTTTTTATCCCTTGAGAAACTGCTTTAACGTCAGGACCGGAGGAATGGGCACTTCATGCCTGAAAGCTAGTCTAATAGCTCGCTGAACTATACAATTCGTCCCTTAGAAGGTATCACCAAAAAGTCTTCCGTCTTGTAAAGCTTTAGCATCTTCCTACCTTGGAACAGGGATACTCATATGAGATCAGAAAGATCCTTTTCTTGTTTCAGTGTTAATCATCTGAATTTAGCTGAATTCTTAAGCCTTTGAAAATCAGGTTTGGTCATACACATGTACAAGTGTGATTGGCAGCAACATTCTCTAGCGTCCCGTCTCCACATGATGTACCACAGTCCCCGCACAGTGCTCTACCGGTAAGAAGGAGCACATCCTGCTCTCACAGAACTTACAGAATGACTCTTCTTGCCAATATGCCTTTTCATGTAATTTTTATTAAAAAGACAATAGTAACCTTTCTGTTTTTTATTTTTCAATCTGTTTTTTCCAATGTATTTTAGATATTTGAAAATACTCTTTTTCTTATTAACTTTGGCTGCTTGTAGACATTAAAAAACCCCCCAAAAATTATGGTTTACTTTAAACTCTAGACCCTTTATGAGCTTCAGAGCTCCCGCACCAAGCCCAGCGCATGCCCAGAAGAGGCAACACATTAGCTGGACCCAGCTTGCCCAATGTCTGTATCGATTAGGCGTTTTAATGGGGCTTTTTTGGCTCTTTTATTTAATAACTCAGCTTAGGTAAAGGCTCCAAAAAGCCCTGCTGATGCATCTGATCTATACAGATGCTCCAGACCCAGGTTGAAGTACTGTGCTGCTGCTTCTGGTAAGTCACGGCTTGTTTGTTTGATTTTTTTTTTTAACATCTGCAAGCAGTCTTTGTCAGTTCTATTGAAAACAAAGTGGTTGTTTTTGTTTACTTCGTTATCTTTGCAGCATTGAAGCTGATATTAATTAAGGTTGTGTTAGTTACTTATTGCTTCAAAATCCTGAGCTGAAGTTAACAGAAAGCAGTTGGGAAATACTGAAAAAGGCAGCTATTTGTTATCTCATTTCTTGTAGATCCTAATAGGAAAATCTGGTTCCACACTGTATTTCCTGCTATATTCCAAAAATGTTTAATATCAGATGTTTTAGTCTATACTAAATTCTTGTTCCCTTCTGTATGTTTTTTTCTGTTCTTCCTTTTCTGTCTATAGCTTCTTGAACTCAGGTCTAAAATGGCTTCTAAGGAAGCATCATTCCAAGAGTTGAAAGCTGAAGTGGAAAGCTACAAAGAAAACAATGCTCGACAATCATCTCTGCTCACATCTCTGCAAAACCGAGTTCAGGAGGCAGAGGAGGAATCAAATGTGCTTGCCACTTCCAAAAAACAGACTGATTTAACAGCACAGGCAGTGTTCCAGGAGAACTGGGAACTGAAGGAGAAGATCCGTGATCAAGAAGTCAAATTTAAGTAAGAGATTACAAGTGGTGGCTTAATTTTGGGTTGAAATATTGGAGCTCTATAGTGGCTGACAGAAAATTACCTACTTAGACAAATTTCAAAGCATAAACAGCTTTACAGATTTGTATTGCTTTATATATTGCTTCTCCACTGGGGCCTTGAGAATTTGCATCTTTTAGGAGGAAAATTGATTCTGTGATTAAGGTATAATCTTTGGTATAATCTTTTGTGTAATGTACCCAAAACCCTGTTTTCCTAAACACTGTCGAAACAAACAGCTGGATCAATTTCCTGACTTAGGAATCCATGGTAAGCAGTGTGCTACTAGTCTTTCTTCCCTAGCTTTGATATTTACCACTGCATTTCTGTGTTTTCTATGGGTTTTCTCCTGACTCTGCCTCCAGCACACATGGGCTGCAGAAATCAACCTCGTAGTCCCTATATTTGCAAGCAGGGAAAATTCCTGACTTGCTTTGTGCATTGGGCCATCCTTCCATCATAGATGGCTTTTCTTACTATGTTAAGGATTTCCTGGAGTGAGCAGAGAATGTTTGTTCACTTTTCAGAGTTCTGTTAGACATTATATTTGTTGTGACTATATGTGACTTTCCTGCAATAAATTGTGACCAAACAGACATTAAAGCAGTTTGTCCTGGGTTAAAAATGGTGTATCCAATGCAGAAATGGCAAATCTGCCCCCAAGAAGTTGCTGGCTGAAACAACAATAATGTTTGGCTAGTTACAGTACTGGCCAAAAGACTCACAGTATCCCATGGCCCTCTACTACTCCCTCCAAGGAGGAGGGAGAGAGAGTGCTTGGCTCCCTGATAGCCCTTCCAACAATGAGTTGTCAGAACACCAAGCATGCTGCCACTTACCTAGTCTCACCAATCATCTGTCCTCATACTGAAGGCTGTCCTACTGAATCTCAGACTGCCTGCAAGTCAGGATCTTTAAAGAGCTGGCAAGAAGTCTGTTACAAATCTCTGTTCTCCAGTATCAGGCTAGCTGCCAGCCCTTTAGAGTTCCCAGCTGTCAGGCGACCCAAGATCAGACAATGCTGCTGCAGCCCCAGTGGTGCTTCTTGGTCTCAGGCTGCCTGCACATTAGGAACTTTAAAGGGCAGGAACTGGGGCTGGAGAGCACCAGGTCAGCAGTGGTTTCTTCAATCCACTGTTCTATGACAGCAACAACTGATGGAACCAAGCCTATTAGTGAGTCTTACCAATCATTGACAATCTCTTCTGGGGTCGGGGGGAGCTAAGGAGCCAGTCCCATATCATCCCCTGGCTGGAGAGGGCACCTCTGTGGAAAATGTGTTATGGGTTGTTCACAGACACCAGCCCATAGCTCTCGATTTTTTGTCAATATCTGTCAAAGGCCCCAATAACGTTAGTTTTCTCACAGTTTTCTTCCCCACTTTCCTTTGAATATAAATAACTACACTATCATTTTTTTTAAATGTGTGTAGTGGTCATGTATAATATTAGATTGTTAAAGACATTGCCCTTTAAAATATGTCTTACCATACTGGTTTTGGCCATTGACCCATCAGTTCTGGTATTCTTACTGATAATGGTTCATGTCTTAGATTGGTAATGTGGACCCACAGTAGAACTTAGAATAAATGGATCTATGGAGCTTAAAAATGAGCAGGGTTAGAATTGTTGCTTACAGTGCATTGCAGAACTCTTTATGGGGACTTTGGTCATCTTATTTTATGGCAGAACATGACTGACACTCAAGCTAGACAATTAACCTATCTTTTAACATTGTCTAGCCAATTCTAATAGAAAGTATATACCAGATGTTTTATTTTCTCAAATCAATATTTTGCATGGTTCTTCAATTGCTTTCTGAATTTGCAGTGACGCATAAAATCATTTTGCTAGTCATAAAAATTAATATCAAGGCATGCATTTGTTACCAACCTCAGTGAAGTCTGATTGTTGCTGACTGTCAGAAATCTCAAAGATTGAAATCCCAGGACAAACAAGGAGAGAAGGCTATGCTAATTGATATATTATGAATCATTGATAGTGAATTAAACATCAGACTTGAAATAATGGATTTGAGTGTCTTCATAAAGCTATCTTTTAAAAGAGAGAGAAGCTGTAATGTGCAATGTAATGTGCTCGAATGTAATGACACCACTGCCTGTCTTGACAGGAAGAATCTTGCAAATGACAGTCACAAAAGCAGGCTGTGGATCAAAGGTAAAAAAAGGCCATGGCCCCAACTAAGACCAGCTAGTCTAGGAACCCTTAGTGAGCCTGAATCATCAACAGGGAACAGATTTAGCCAGGAGTTCCCTGGCTCTATTGAAAACAGATAAGGAGATCAGCAGGCATGGATCATGCCTCACATACCTAAATGCTGAATCTGTCAGAAATCAAGATACTGAAGTGTACTGTTAGTTTTATAGTACAGCTCTCCTGTTAAAAATGACACCACTTCACTCAGCAGATCTACTGCCATTGTATTTTTTCAAGCATGTTTTTATTACCATATGTTTCTGTTAGCCATATGGAACTAGCCAACCTTGTGAGAACTGGATTATATTAATTCCTGTACATAACAAAAATATTTCAGAATATAGCTTCTAGTTACTTACACCTGTGCTACCCTTCTAAAGACAAGGGAAGTTCATAAGTGTCAGTGAAGGTATACACTGACTTACAGAACCTTTCTTACTGGCAGTCAGTACATGGTGTAGACTAGCTTGATTTCTCAGAGCCAGGCCTGAGTTTGTATAGCTGGTAGTCAAGGGAATTCAGTAAATGTATAAACTATGTGAATTTGAAGCAGCAAGCACTGACAGAAATAAGCCTGGGACCTATCTCATATAATTTTTACAGTGAGAACTTTAATGATCTTTACTGAACTTTAATGATCAGTAGCCTTTATTGCATTTTGTATTTATCTGATTTAGAGAATTAAAATGAAAAAGATTTTAATAAAAATGTTCAATAAATGTGCTTGTATTATATGTACTCCAAATTTGCTTGCTGCAAAATTTGTTTCTTTAAAAGCCAGCCCAATGGCCTTAAAGTTTATCCATTTTTTTTACCACCTAGGTAAATTATGTAAAATAGTCTATTTTTTTGAAAGAACAAATCATAAGTTTTATAGAACAAATGTAAGCACATACAATTTATGGTTCCATTAAAGGCAAGACTATCAAAATACTGTAACTTGAATGTCTTAGTGTTGTAAAACCAATTTCTCTCAGTTATGGGATCAACTTTCATTTTGACTTGAAGGTTTAATTTGCCAACTTACTGTTTAGGGCCATATGCTTCTTTTGGTCAATGAATTCCCACCAATATGTCTTAAAGATCAGAAGAGTAGCAAACAGGAATGGAATTTTTTTAGATGATCTAATCCATCTTTTTGTTTAGGCAGGACTGTTATTCTTAATAGTACACTTTCCAAGAGCTTTCTTTCAGCAAGCTTTAAATGTCTACAGGGATAGTGGGCTTCTGTCTTTTTCCACAAGGAATACATTCTCTGTGGGCAAAGGAATAGGGTCTTTGGATTGATGATTAGTGGTTTTTCCATCAGAAATACAAAAATTGTGGTTTTTTTACTAGTGTGGATGTCCTTTAAAATATATACATCAAGTTACACTGGGCCAAGATTTCACCCGCTATGTTTCAAAATAGAGAAAATGTTTGATTTCAGTTACATTGATTTCAGTTACGGTATTTATGCTGTTTGTTACAATGCAATTTCTGATTCTCTCAGTATTTTCTGTGCATGGGTGCATGTGTGTGGGTGGTGTTTGTGGGAGGTGGGTGGTATCTGAAGTTTCCCTCCCTTCTGTCTCTGCTTTACTTTTATCAAAGGCAGCAGTAAAACGTACAGGATAAACAGGGCCTCCTACTTCTTCGGTTAATTAGAGGGGATGAAAAAGCTTGGAGAAAGTCGCAATGGCTTATGCATGGTTGCCCATTATAGATGCATTGCTTTGTTACATTACATCTTTCCCATGTTACCATTAGCACGCTAGAAGCTAGTCTTTTCTGTTCCTCTATTATTTCCTGCTGCCTCCATTTGCTTTGCATTTTTGCCCCCAGCCTGCACACCAGATCCAGCTTGCAGAGCTGTGTCATCTGACCTTCAGGGCTCCTTACATGTCTGAAAATTTGGCTGCAGGGGAACAGTGCCAGCATTAATTGTTGCTCCCATGCTGCCAAACTTCTGGACCTTTGGGGAACCCTGCAGGCGGATAGTGTGGCCGTATTTGCGAGATTAGGTGTGTGGGGCCTGAACAGGGTGCATAGGGCTCAACACCATGCAGAATCAATCCTGTGGACTCGCTCTGCACCATTCTTCTGGTACATGGGGTTGAAAGGTTGATGGTATTGATATTGGCTGCTTGTCCTACTTGCTAAATGTTCTTCCTAAGGCTTCTCTTAGGTGTTCTCTTTTCCTCACATCAGTTGGTTTCCACTTCACAGCTTAATATCCCCATATATTTATGTCTCGTCATGTGGCATATGTGCCCCACTTAAGTCCTTCCTCCTGTTTTAGTGCAGGCTTCTGGTTGGTGATGAGCAAGCTGAGCAGAAAGCAGTTGTTCTGGGATGAACAGCTCAGGTGTGGGACTGTCTGGAAGAGGCTTTTCTCTGTGCTTGTGACTTCGGGTGGCTGATTGGTACTAGAGTGTTTGTCTAGTGCCTGCTATGTGTTTGGCCTTTTTCCCCCCTTTTCCCCTGTGTATGTGTTGCTTTCTTGCCTCCCCCACCTCCCTCTTTCCTTTTCTTTTCTTCCCCCCTCTGGAGTGCCTGAGTGACAGGTCTTGCTTTGGATGTGTCTGATTTAGGTAACTGAAGGGTGGAGCTAGGATAGGCAGCTTTATAAAAGAGCAGCCCCCAGTGAACTGTGTGTTAACAGTGAATACGGGGCAGCAAACAGAGAGGGAGTTTGCTTAGGGAGTTTGCCTGAAAAGGGAGCCAGAAAGCAGGGGACTGCATGTGCAAAGGTCTTGATGTGGGTGTTTGGTATGCAGGTTCTTGTGGTGTATCTTTTTTCCCCCTTCCTGCTCTATTTTTTTTCTCCTTACGGCATAGGTGTTCTCTAGGGAGCTAAGGAGGCACTAATGGAGTTTGGGTCAGCTGTTGTGACCTGCTTGGGTTGTGCCACGTTCATGTTCCTCTCAGAGGGTCAGGAATACTTCATCAGCAGGCTGATGGTCTGCACTGGAGGAGAAGGTTCAAAGACTGGAAGCATGGTTATTTACATTGCATTCTATCAGGGATCAAGAAAATTATTTGGACAAGCGTTATGAGAGACTGGTCCTGGAGAGGCCAAAGGGCAATGAGAAGTGGCAGCATGTGACTACTTGAAGAAGGAGAGTCCATAGAAGAGCAGCAGACTGAAGTCAACAACTGCTTTCTAGTACTGTGGTGGAACTGCTGAGGAAAACGCAGAGGAGAGGACATCTGCAGGCATGAGGCTGAGGAGGCAGCAGCCTAAAGAGCAAGCAAGTGCAAGGCCTCAAGGACAGGGGCTTCAGAACCACTGCACCCAAAAGGAAGAGAAGAGTGGTGGTGGCTGGTGGCTCCCTTCTGCAGGAGACAGGGGCACCAATTTGTCATCCAGATTTGAGGGTCTGGGAGGCATGCTGCCTACCTGGATCTTGAATTCAGACTGCCACTTCGGATTACTACCCCTTCCTGCTTGTCCATGTAGGCACCAACAGTACTGCCAGGAATTATACTGAGCAGATCCGAGGGAACTATGAGGCTCTTGGCAGGAGGATTAAGGAGCATGGAGCACAAGTTATGATCTGGTTGATTCTTCCCATGGAAGGCAAGAATCCAGGCAGTGAGCTGGAAGTGTACATGTGGCTGAGATGGTGAAGGCTTTGGCTTCTTCAACAATGGGCAGATGTTCTTGGGAGGATGGCTGCTATCAGGAGATGGGATCTGACAAGAACAGGGTAGAGCATCTTTGGGTATCTTCTGACCAGCCTACTAAGGAGGGCTTTAAATTAGGTTCCATGGGGGATGGTGATCAAACCTTTCCAACAAGAGAGCACACAGTCCAGAGGGGAAAGGACTCAAAGAAACAACTTAACTCTGGGAAAGGGTCAGAGAGCTACAGGACTGTAGCAAGTGGTGCAAAAAGGAAGTGAGGTCAAAATGCAAAATACATCTGATATAGGTTGGGTATAAACAAGATGAGCTGGAAGCTGCAGCTTGTGAAAATAACTATGATCTAACTGGCATCACTGAGACCTGGTGGAACAGCTCTTATGACTGGAAAGTCAACTTGGAGGGTTACAGTCTAGTTTCCAAGGGTAGGGTTGGGAGAAAAGTGGTGGTGTGCCTGGTATATCAGAAATGCATACTCTTGTTCCATGGTTCAGGAGAAAGAAGACAAGGGGGCATGGCCCTTTACCCAGGATCTCTTGAGTTCATATTGACAAGATTTCATAGAAGCAGGACATAGAAGTGGTGCCCCTACTTTACCTGTGGCAGGTTAGGGTGATATGTCTGTGTTGTCAGGGTTGATGGTAGTTCTTATGTAGAGTTTAGATTAGGGATTGTATAAGGTAGTTTTGATAGGGGTATCCAGCCTCAGACAGAAGGTTGGACTAGATGACCTCTGGAGGCCCCTTCCAGCCCTACTTCTTTCTACGATTCTCTCTTTTTCAAGTTTTTTTCCATCCAGTACCCAGAATCTTTTGTAGGCACTTGTTTTGAAAGGAATCTAATTTCCTGTCTAAATGTTTTGATAGATCTCCAGCTGTTTTTTAGTAGTGGGATTATATTTGTGCAAGAGCTAGGTTGTAGGCTGTCTTGCCTAGTGATTAGGGCAGTAAATATAATCCAAGTTAGCTGATACCAGGGGGGATTCCAGAAGCAGAACCTAAGTTATAGACCAAGTCAAGGTTCTCAAGAGATTGAGTTACCAGTTCCAAGGCGGGAAATCCAAAGACAGAGTCCAAATCACAGACCGAGTCAAAGTTCAAGGGTTGTATACTGAGTTACCAGGTACAAGGACTATTTCCAAAACACCAGAGTCCAAGAACATACTTGAGTAGGGTCAGGAACCAGAAAACCAGGGAGCACAGGATCAGAGGCTTACCAGAGCAGCAGACCTTCAGGCAGAATTATTAGCTGGCCTATAATTGCTGCCACAGATGGAACACTTCCCAGCAGCCAATCAGAAGGTCCTTACAGTGGCCAGCTGGATCATATGCTGAGGTTAGGGCTTCCAATCAGAGCCCCAGGCAGATGTGGTCAAGTAAGCAATTCACCCAGACTGGGGTGCCTAGTAGGGCCCCTGACAATTTGAGTTAAAGAGTTTCAGCTTAATTTTGATACTGTAAATCTTTGATTTCCATGCATTGTTAACTTCAGTAAATTCTGTAGATGCAGTTCCTATCCTCAGTGTCACTTCTTCCTTGAGGTCTCCATTGATTAATATAGTACAATATAAGTTCCATGGGCAGGAAGTTATTGGGCTCAGAAAAGCAAGGTGCTTATCCAACCTCCTCTTGAACACCTCCAAGGATGGTGACTGCACCACCTCTGCTGGGAGTGTGTTCCAGATTCTGGTGATCCTTACAGAGAAGAAGTTCTTCCTTATATCTAGCCTGAATTTACCCTCTATAAGCTTATGTCCATTGGTCCTTGTCCTCCCTTGAGGTGCCTTTCTGAAGAGTTGCTCACTTAAATCTTGGTGTTCACCCCTGATGTACTTTTAGGGGGCGCTCAAGTCACCTCTCAGCCTTCTCTTACTCAAACTGAACAGGCCCAATTCCCTGAGTCTCTCCTTGTAGGGCCTATCCTTCATGCCCTTGACCATATGGGTGGCTCTTCTTTGTACCCTCTTGAGCTTATCCACGTCCATCTTGAAGTGTGGTGCACATCTTCAATGTGGGGGTCATCATTGACCACAAGATGAACATGAGCCTGCAGTGCGATGTTGCGGCTAGTAAAGCGACCAAAATGCTGGCTTGCATCCATAGATGCTTCTCAAGCAAATCCCGGGACGTCATTCTCCCCTTGTACTCAGCCTTAGTGAGGCCGCAGCTGGAGTACTGCGTCCAGTTTTGGGCTCCACAATTCCAAAAGGATGTGGAGAAGCTTGAGAGAGTCCAGAGAAGAGCCATGCGCATGATCAGAGGTCAGGGAAGCAGACCCTACGATGACAGGCTGAGAGCCCTGGGGCTCTTTAGCCTGGAAAAGCGCAGGCTCAGGGGTGATCTGATGGCCACCTATAAGTTTATCAGGGGTGACCACCAGGATCTGGGGGAACGTTTGTTCACCAGAGCGCCCCAAGGGATGACGACTAGGTTGAATGGTCATAAACTACTACAAGACCGTTTCAGGCTGGACATAAGGAAGAATTTCTTTACTGTCCGAGTCCCCAAGGTCTGGAACAGCCTGCCGCCGGAGGTGGTTCAAGCGCCTACATTGAACACCTTCAAGAGCAAACTGGATGCTTATCTTGCTGGGATCCTATGACCCCAGCTAACTTCCTGCCCTTTGGGCAGGGGGCTGGACTCGATTATCTTCCGAGGTCCCTTCCAACCCTAATGTCTATGAAATCTATGAAATCTTAGTGTGTCTTCATAGGTGTATTCCTGTGTCTGGAGCATATGTATAGGAGCAAAGGGGTAGATGTGCTCAGAAATGGTTAGGATTAGACACATTGTCATAGCAATGCAGACATACCCTCTGAGCTCCACTTTGACTGCTTGTTTGCTAGGCTGTCTGTCTTTGTACCTTCTCTGTGGTGTCACTCAGTGGCACAATGCCATCAGCAAACCTTGATCCATTTGCTCTCTGTCCATGCTATGCTACAGTATGTATTGCCTGTACACATCTTTGTTATCTATTCTATGTTAATGTCAGGCAACAATAGAGAAAGAATGCAACACTTGTTCAAGTAAGTGTTCAGCTGAACCACTGTTGTTTGGTCATTTCTCCTTAAAGAATATTTTGTGCCTCTGTACCTTGATGACTTCAGCTGCAATTCCATGGAACTGAAGGATGTTCCATAATGTAGGTCCGTGAAAGTAGTCAAATGCCCTATAAAACCTCAGTGAAATTGATGGTGACAGATGAGCCTGTGTCATGCATCAAGGTGTAGGTAGTCTGACTGGCAAGTTGCTCAAGCTGTTAGCCCAAGGTCTGAGGGTTGCCGAGGTCAAAGCCAGAGGGTCAGAGACCAAATTGGGACCTAAATACTAGGCAGAACAAGATTAGGGAACAGGCTGGGTTAGACAACTGTGAGAGCCAGGTTCCAACAATCCAAGATGTCACACAGAGGCAGTGGTCAAAGTCCAAGCAGAGTCAGCAATGGGGCTAAGTATAAACGGTTAAAAAGACCAAGAATTAATCAGTTCAGTCTTTGCAGGTTAGTCTAAACTGCATAATTTGAACCGATAAGTAAGTGAACAGACATTTACTTTTGATTTTGGAAATGAAGCCAGGTGCCTGCAGTGACCCAGGCCAGAAGCCAGGGGGTACTAGAGCATGTCTGTATGTGAGGCTGTAGCAGACAGCTTGGGCCAAGGCTAACCTGCCCACTTTGTTGGGGGGGAGCGGTTTGTGGGGGAGGTGCAAAGTATCCTGGGGTGCTGGCAGGGACTTTGAGTTAACTTGAATCTGGAGGAGATCTGGGACAGAAGTTCAGTAAACCAATTTAACCTAACTCAGTTAAGTCTGATGCTACATCCATCCAAGTTTATCTTTAACGGGGTTTGGCCATTTTGAAAGTGGTTTATGTGCACTGAACTTTTGTTGTGTTACAGATTTGAAGCCATTTCTGATTACTTATACCAGTTTATGTGTAATTTCTGTCCTTAACTCAGGTGGTCAGGTCTAGAAGCAGGGCAGAGGCAAGGAAACAGGGCAATCCAAGGGTGGCAGGATCCTTGTTATCTAAACCAGGGATTCTCAACCTTTTGTGTACCAGGGCCATTTGTAAACATCAATTCCTAGTCCTGACTCAGTGTCCCTCACTCCTGACCTGTTGCCCCCTGCCCCCAGGCCCCAGCCCCCACCATGTGTGGGGCCAGGGGTGGTTGTGGGAGGGGGTAGGGGAGCAAGCAGCCCCTTGCAGGCTGGAACTCTGCCAGCCTGCAAGGGAAAAGCCATGGTTTGCCATGTTTCTCTCTTTTAAAGGAGAATCAATTTTTTTAAGTTTGTTCGCGACCCTTTCATATATTCTTGTGACCCACTTTTGGATCACAACCCACAGGCTGAGAAATGCTGATCAAGACAGCTTTCCCAGGAATCAGGAAGCCTTGTATAGATGGGAAGACCCAATCAGGGGATAGGAGCCCCAGGCCAATCAGGAGTCAGTGATGGGGAGACCTTTCCCTGGTGGGGCCTCTTTCCTTGTTGTTCTGCCTTCTTCCATAAGCTGTGGCTTAGTGGAGGGCTGAGCTGGTGCTCATTCCCTGGGGGCAGGGGTTTGGGACTGGGTCCTGACAGCCTGCCCTTCTATGCATCTTTTTAGTGATAGTCAACAGTATGAATATCTGGTTTACACAGTCTCTCTTGGGCCTAATTCAGCCTAGTCTTTCCTAAACCCTTCATCCACTCCATCCTTTTCACCCAGTTTAGTAACACATTGCATATGGCGTTTTTTACAATGGGTTCTGCTCTGCAGATCCTGCAGTCAGCAGTCTCCCTAACATATTTTTCTGACAATGGTTCTGTCAGTTTCATTAGGAAGCGGATCTCAAGTGCTTTTAACATTTCTACGACAATTAGATTGTCTTCCACAGCTTTATTATTTTCAGCTTCTTTTTGCAGCTTGTACTTTTGATTTTTCCTACTGGAATGATGTAAGTGTTTGGCTGTCTGGTTAACATGTTCTATCAAGTCTGGTGCTGAGATGGGGTTGCGTTTGTTGAGGACTTTGTTGAAATGCCAGTCAAGATCAAAGATTGAAAGTATAATACAAAAATAGCATATGTATTAAATCACAGTTTAATTGATGAAGGTTGTGTAGAATACATAGAAAACTGCAATACGCTTAGGTTGATATTACCTTTTGGTACAGAAAATATTGCTTCTAAGTGTGTTCATCCTGATGTGTATTTGTTTCAGCAAATATATTGATGAGTGTGAAGAAACCAAGAATCAAGTTTCTGAGATCAGCAGGAAGAATGGTGAATTCTTAGCACATCTTTCTGGGGTTTTGGACATAGACATCAGAGGAAAAGAAGAACCACAGGACCTTTTGATTTCCAAGGTATTCATGTGCAGTTATTGGTTTATGTGCAGTTATATTTTTACATGCAATTATATTTTTTATTGTAGAGACTTACTTAAATATTTAATTGTATTGCATTGCTCTACTGGACAGTTATATAATAGGGCTTTGTTGCCTTTTGAATTATTTGTTTCAAAATATACAAATCCATTTGTAGGATAGTTTAATAGCACTGTATTCTTTGATAGTAATAGGAAGAAATACAACAGAACTTCAAGAACTTTAAGTAACTTTAACAAAACTTTGAAGTTGGAAACCGTTTAAAACATTTTTTACAAACAATGGCCTAATTTTCAACAGATGCTGAAAACCCTCAGCTGTCATTGAACTCAATGAAGCCTTCTGTATTACATTAACTTACAACTATCATTATTGTTGCTAGGTTCAAATTTTAGCATGCAAGGCATGTAATTGACTGCTTGTCTAAAACATTATAAACTATTGAAGTCACAAGGGTAACAGGTTGCTTAGTCTTGCTGCCAGGCAAATAAATTCTGCCTAGATGCTCCCACAGAAAATCCCCAAATGAGCCAGTAATGACACACTGACATGGGGGAGGGGAGGAGATGAACTTAGCTCTATGTTGCTTTTGAGCATACAGACAAGCCTCATCTTCAGTGCAATACTGGGGTCGCCCCTCAGGGTGTTGTAATAGGCTAATTTCCAGGGTGACATGCTTCTTATTTCCTGAGAAGTAAGAATGGGCATACTGTTGCCATGATATAGATCTATCCAATGTGACAGAAAATTCTAGCACTGTTTCTAATGCTCAGTGCATGCACATACCCCGTTTAACAAGGACGTTTTCAATGGTGCCACTGAAAAGCAACCTTAACTCTGACTCTGTAGTAAAATACATTTATTGCCATTCATAATTGAACCTTAACCATTCATCATATAGCATTCTCTTAAAATGCTTCATGAAACTGATATGTTTCTTTAGATTTTTTCAAACTTTTGGCAGCGGAATTCTCATTCAAGAAAATGAAACCAATTGCTTTTTAGGCCTGCTATTTGGTGTGAAAAGCCAACTTATTTTAATTATGCATGTTTTGCTTTCTTTGGTTAGTTCCATTATACTCAGGGCTGTCCCTATGGGGGGTGAATCGGGGCTACCGCCCTGGGTCCTGTGCTTTGGAGGGCCCCGTGGAGCCAGGTGGGGCAGCAGTGGCGCAGAGCTGGGTGGAGTGGTGGCTCCGTGTCCAGCTGCTCGCCAACAGCCCCCCTCCCCGACCCTGCTGAGCTTCTTCAGGTCTGGGATCGGAGCGGGGGTGGGGCCTCGCATGGGCTGATTTGCTCCAGGCCCCACACCCTGCTCGGGTTGCCTCTGACTATACTACCCCAATTTCTGCTCTCAAGTCACTTTGTGAAATACTGCCTTATTTACATTTATAACAAATATTTTAGGAAATCTGGACTTTACCATTGAAAAGAAAAATACTTAAATTTAACCTTTATCTGTATATAACAAAAGTTTCTTACAGTATGTCATCTTAATCAAAGTGCACCCAAATTGCAGTGTTTTCTCATAGAGGAAAAAATAGTCCCTGTCACTAATAAGCCAACTGTCACTGCAGTAACTATAAATGAACCATTTCTTTCATACTAGCTTATGAAATTGTTTTTTTTTAATCCTGTTCTCATGACAAAATATTACATTTGAAGTTTTACCAAGTATAGTGCACAGTATATCTACCCTTTTTGTCTTAGTAGGGTCTCTCACTTTACTCCATAAAGATTTGAATTAAAGATAGAATAGGAGTTGCTTAAACTAAGAAACAGTCTATCAGTAGAATAAAAGGAACATGTTTTCCCCGCCCATATTATTGAAGTATCATGGGCTATTCTTTACCCTTCCCTATCCTGGTGCCCTGGCAGTGATATATCTTGAATGTTCCTTGGGCTACCAGCTCTCCCAGATTACTACATTGTTTAGAACAGCAACCCAGTAACTTATTTGTCTATCAGATGTTCCTAGTATTTCTTATGCTCAAGAAAGCAGCATTGGCAAATTTAAAAACTTATGTCTGAGAACATTTCAAACATAATATTTCAAGCATGTCCTATGCTAGTTTCCCATTCCAAAGGCATGACAGCCATAAATCTTACAGAAAACCCCCCTGTTTCCCACCTACAGATAGTCATATGGTCTCTTCATTTTTTGCCCTGCCTTACCAACAGTGTGGACAAGAAGAAATGATAACAGCCCTCCAGATGCTTGATATATTACTGAGTGCGCGCGCGCGAGCGTGCGTGCGTGTGTGTGTGTGTGTGTGTTTAATAGACTAACCCACATTAAGGTTTGCTATAATTTATCTAATATAATAAAAGTCTTAGTCTGTCTGTCTGCCTGTAACGCTTTATTCACATTCTGATTGGCTGTCTTGGCAGCCAATCACAATGCTGACTGAAACAACCAATCTGAGTGCTCTGCACAGACAGACACACATGGAGGAATGCTGCCATGACAGTGGGGGAGGGGGTGAGGCCAGTGGTGCTGCCCCCCCACCCTGCTCCTTGAAGGCAGAGGGGGATGGCGGGGATGAACTGGGACAACAGAGCACTGCCAGGATGGTGGGGGTGGAGGGGACAGAGTGGGGGGGTGAGGCACTGCTGGCCTCACCCTCGCACTCCCAGCCCTGCTCCATGGAGGCAGCAGCAGCGCGGAGTGCTAGCGGTGCAATGCTAGCCTCTCCCCCCTGCTCTGGCACATGAGACCAGAAGTGGGTGGTAGGGGGGGGTGTACGGGGGTGGAGGCAGAGAGGTGGCACCACGGGGTGTTGGGTGGCGGTGCTCCTTCCCCCCCACCCAGTCATGATGGGCAACGGTAGGGATGGACTGGGATGGTGGAGCGCTGCCATGACGGAGCCTTGGAGGCAGCAGCACGGGGTCCTGGCGATGCAGCACTGGCCTTGCCCCCCCGCTGCAGCCTTGCTACCATTGCCACTGCTGCCATGCCCCGACAAAAGCCGGCAGAGCCGGGAGTTGGCAGGGAAGTGGGGGAGAGAAGTGGGAAGGCGAGGGGGGGCACAGTGGTGATGCCCCACCACCACTGCTGGGCCCTGAGAACAGCCAGGTGGGAGGAAGGGGAGGCAGGGGGAGGGAGTTGTGCATGGCTGGATGCTCAGTGGCGGCAGCGCGGGGTGATGGCTGTGGCTGCTGTATGCAAGCTTCCCCCCCTCCCCTGTGCCTGGGAGGTGGTGAGGTCGGGAGCCAGACTGGTGGCGGGGGTGCATGGGGCTGGAGGCAGTGGGGCTGGAGGCAGAGTGGTGGCAGTGTGGGGAGGTGGGTGGTGGTGCTCTGTCTCCACCCGTCTTTCCCTCCCCGAATCATCCTTGATGGGCAATTGACTAGTAAGACATAATTTGCTTATGGTATAGTGTGTGCTCCAGGTTCTTCTTCCCTTGGGAGGAACTGCTAGAAATAAATAACGGAACACAATCTTAGTTCTCACCCTAAAAGATAATACGATGGCAATTTTATGGTGATGATTAACAGGAAACAAGTTGAAATGAGTATAGACAGTTTTTAATAGGAAGTGGTATAAGAAGTTTATTAATACTTATTTAACTTTTCTCTCTCCAGCTCACTGAAACGCACAAAGAAAATAAAATGTTAAAAGGGCAGATTTCTACTCTCAAAGAAGCTATCAGTGTTCATGAGATGGAGTCAAAAGCTAGCAGAGAAACCATCATGAGGCTTGTTTCAGAAATGAGCAAAGAGCAGAAAAAGGCAGCAGCCTACTCCCAAGACAGGGACAAGCTTAACAAGGTACACTGTTTTTGTATTGTGCATGTCTGTGTGATCTACTGATATTTTCTGGAAATGAAAAATGTATTTTGTGATAGAAGAGCATGCTTTGAAACAGAATAAGAAAATGGTTGTAAGATTTCAATACATATCCTTAGCAGTATGTTCTTTGGAAATATGTTTGGGCCTATGAAGTTGGAAGATTTGCTTTATTAAAAAAAGTGTAAATATTTCCCAGCCTCAAGTTTTTGAAATCTCAGTAGTAGTGGGAGGTTAAAGGAATGACTTGTGCTTGAGAACCCTGCTCTAACCTTGACGCCTTCCTGTTCACCAGAGTTTTTGTTCTTGTTCAACAATTCTACGCACCTGTATTAATACCTCAAACTTGTAATTGGGCAAGTGATGTGTAAGGCAGTGTGTGAAAGTACAGATCAATTTGGTATTTCTAAGACAAGTATGGTACATGAGAAGAGTTGCCTACTTAGAAATTCTTATTTCATTTCTAGAAATAAACCTTCAGAATTTTACAGGTATTTTTCTTTAATCTCACAACTCTGCTTATTTTTAAAATTACTGTAATTTTTAAAACTGTAAAAATTGCTGTAATTTTAACTCATAATGTTTTCTTGGTTCCATTAAAAAGGAAAATAATGTGTCTTAGCTGTGAAACACCTGGTTATTGTCATTACATAATCAATTCATTTTCCTAATCAGAAACATTGATTTGACTCATACAAAAAAATTATAGCTAGCAGCATGGCCTCCATCAAAAAACATTATCTTGCTGTCCTTCATTCCGCAGAAGAAAATCGATAGGGAAAATTTGTGTAGCAGAAGAGGTGATGTTCAACAGAGAAATCCGAGTGAAGCTGTAATAAATCTTGAATATACCAAATTCACTTAGCAGATTTTTCAGAAAGTTGGGTAGTTTAGAGGGCTAATAGTTAGCAAGGCTTTTTTAAGAGAACTTGGTAAAATTACCTTTTAGGGGTATTAAAATACAAAATATGAAAAACTGCATTATCATTATTTTTATGAACAAAAAACCACTGATGCACCCATAAATGTTTCCAGTTGTAACCCATAAAAGCAGAAATTCTTGGAAAAGAAAGTGTGTCATCTAGTTGTACACACAATACCCTGGAGATGGAAAAACAGCTGATAAATACACTCTGGACAGCAACGTTTTTATTATGTAGAGGAGAAAGATGGTAAGAATTATGTGATGTGTTTACTCAGTAACTATACAAGTTTTTGCTGAAAAGACTGCTAGTCAATCATTTAACATGTTTTATCCCAAGCTTAGATAAAAGTAAAAGAGCTTGCAGTGAAAAATTAAATAGCTTTATTCTTGATGCTCCCTTCTGTTCCCATCACTCAAATAAAATGTAGGAGAGGATATGAGAAGGATGTAATATATTTTCTAGGCTAAGGTTCAACGTGGAGTTATTTTAAACTGAGATTATGGCCCTATTTGAGCTGTTTTGCAAGTGTGCATTGGCTGCCAGAATACTTCCTAAGCTGAGCTAGTTGTATGAAAGTATCTGCCTGTGATTTATCATGCAGATGTCAAACACATTATTTATTTATTTAATTTATTCTACAGAAATGTTTTTAGACTAGATTGAATAACTAAGATACAAGGGGATCCTGTAATGGCAATTCTTCTTGCCTTTTCGTGATGATAAATCTTTTGTTTGGCTTATCTGGTGGTTGTCTTGCAGCGTTCCTTCAGTTCCACTTCAAAAATGCAAGTATTAGAGGAATATGTGGAAAGTTGAGAAGAGGTTGCATCCTCACTGTATTAAATCATTTTGTATCCATGCAGTGCAAAACTGGCTTTTGAACTACTTTTGATGAGGAAAATGTATAATGTTGCCTGTGGCTGTGGCCTTCTTGCTCTGTTGGTTTCAAGGTTATCTCAGGAGCATATCCAGTTTTCTAAAGTATGTTTGATTTTATCATATATTAGACTGCAGGAGCACAAATGCATATACTGCACTGTGTGTACTCAGCAGGGGATAGAGGGGAAATCCCTACCATCAAAGAAAATAAGCAGATAGCTTATTGTTAGAAGTAGTAAATGCACTGTTTTCTGACTTCTTACAAACAGATAATATGCATAACAGCGTGCCCCTCTTTAGCAACTTTCCATAGTCTACCAAGCACTGCCTTAGGTCTGTGCTCCTATTCCTCTCTGTAGTCTCCAGCTCTCTGGCAATCCTTTGCACTTGGTGCTTTTGTCCATAACCATCACGCCAGAGCTTCTGAGAAAGGGCTCTCCAGGCCTTTTCACCTGAGACTTCCACACCTGCTAAGTTCTTGTCCTGTGAGTGTCCCTCCATGATTAACCCTTTTGTTCTGAGTCTGGCCTGCTCTGAGCTGCTTCTTTTAATTTACTAGTGGGCTTCCATTAGCCTTCTTTCAGAACAGGAATTTTTTTCCCAGGGCTCCCCTGGTTTTTTTTTTTTTGTCAGTTCTCTCCCAACCATTCAACAATGCAATAAAACAAGACAAAGTTCTCATTCACAGCACTCTCCCAGCAACTTTATTCCACACTTTCTCTGGGTTAGCTTCTCTACGCTAACTTTTTTCCTTCACAGCTGTCCAGGCCTGCTCTCTTGGACCTCACGCAGCTCTCACTAGATAACTCTTGTTCTCTTACTGCTTCCCTTTTCTCTAACTGCTGTTGGTCTTTATAACAGGCAGGTGCCTTCTCTTCGGCTCCCTTAGGAGACAGCTAAGTAGTTGCAGGTAAACTGGACTTGTTTCCTTTTAAAGGACCGTTCAGGGTACCTGTACATGTGCAGGATTAGTCAAATCTGCTGGCGCGTTCTAATTAGAACGCTCCAGCAGCGTTGCCGTCATGTGTATGCAGTGTCCCTGTATTTCAAAATGGTGGTGGAGGCCCTTTAACTAAAGCTCATTCAAGCCATTTTGAAGCTTGGGACACTGAATACGAGACGTTGCGGGTGTTGTAATTAGAGCGGCTCCTGAAAACCGCTCTGATTAAAATGCCTCTCCCCTCCCATGCTGGAGCACATGTATAGACATGTGACATTGCCATGGGGAAAATAAAATATAGGAAGACTTTAATTCCCTCATAATAGCTAAGTAATGAAAAATTACTGTATTCTAAAATTAATCACAGAGAATACAACTTCTGTTTTTTTGAGTTGGCTCAATTCAGAAACGGTTGGAAGAGGATGCTGGATTAATGCTTGAGAATAAACTGTGGGATAGTTTTTATGAATATGGTCTAGCATCTTGTGTTGTAATAAGCAATGATTATTTGAGAAGTAGCTGCCTCAAGACAACAGTTTCAGTGGATGACAAATATCAAACAGTGAACTACAAAAATATGCTTCATCAGCTGTGGCCTTTGATGCAAACAAACTCTCACTCCTGCTTTCTTCTCAGATAATTGTCTGTTTTTCCAGAAATATGAATATCCTACATTCTCTAATTGGATATTCCAGCCTGCTCTCAGATTTCTATAAATATTTTGCTGAACCTTCTCTGGGTAATTTTGAATACCAAATTCATTGTTATTGGAGAGAGAAACTCAGACAGTAGCCAGATTTGTCAGACTGGATGCTAAAAACTTGTATAGAGTGCCAAAATAGAGCAGTTATTTTCTGAAAGATATTTTATCTAGTAAAGAGAAAGCAAGGAGGTCACAGGTCTTTCAAAAAATGTATGGCACGATTTGTTCTAGCAAAGTTGCATTCTAGCACTTTATCAAACTATGTGATAGTTTATTTTTTGTATTTAAATACTTATTCAACATTTAATTTTTTTAAGCAGATATTTTAAAAATTGCTAAAATATTTGATTTATAGGAATTATTGATGCCAAGCTAATTGTGTTCAGACTTATTTTTTATATTTATGTAAAAATATGCAAAAGTTTAAGAATAAGCATTGGAACTGGAGAAAATATAGGAAAGAGCAATATTCCTAATTATACTGTACCGACATCCTGTGAGTATACATAACAAAAATAAGTTAACAAATGACTGAATTTTGCTTTTCTAAACAGATAAGATACTGACTTCCACAGTAGGGGAACTGCTTTCTTTGTTCATAAGATATATCATAAGAAAATAAATATATGGGTGAGATTTCTGTAAAATTTCATGGTCCATCAAGTTTGCAGGCTTGACAAATATTAGCTAGGTTGTACTGTCAGGTAAGATGAGGGATAAGAACAAGTTGTCTTGCCAAAGCTTATGGTGCAACAGCTATGTTCAAGAAGAATACACGTTTTTTAATAATTAGTTAGCTCTTGTAGGCTTAACCTGCTTTCTGTATAAGCAGGCAATTATGTTTTCCTAAATGTTTGTGAAGTGTCTAAGTCTGAGAAAGCCCTGGCTCCATGAAGATAAGGATAGCAATGTATTATAAGAGAAAATGTTCTTCTTTTGACTAAAAAAATCTTTCCCATTTAATTTTCTCAAAGAGTTCATGCAGATGTTACTCTTAAATCGACCTAAGTAGAGTAAGGTTGATCTAAGTCAGCGGTTCTGAACCGGGGGTACATGTACCCCCAGGGGGTACGTGAGATATATTTCATACATTGTCTAACACAGGTCAAAGGGCCTAAAAAAGTCTTGACAATAGATATCCTACTCCTGCTCCATGCCTCAACCTCGCATTGGAAACGTCGCTCCTAGCGGGTACGTGAAGTCTCACTTTGAGACCACGAGGTACATTGACTGAAAAAGATTCAGAACCGCTGATCTAAGTGTTGAGCTGTACATGCATTCAGGGAGTTTAGATAAAACACAAAGTGGCCAGCCCAATTTAATTTAGTTCCCCTAAGAAGGTGCACTATGCAGATCAGGCTAATATGTGCCTGGTTCAACTGGATGTGTACACATTTAATGTTCAGCTTGCGGCACTTTAGTGGGGCTTTTTTGGCACTTTTATCTAATCGCTGATTGAATCCACTTTAGCTAAAAACACCAAAAAGCCCGATCTATACAGATGCTGTAGAGCTGGGTCTAACTAACACGTTGCTTCTTCCAGTAAAGTGTGTTTTGTTTGTTTCTTTGTTCATGTCTGCAAGGAGCCTTAATGTCAATATCATTGGAAACAAAGTGGATGTTTCATAAGGTTATGTGAAACTATTCATAAGAGGGTTAACTAAGGCCTTGCCTACGCTAAGGTATTTTGTTGTGGGGAGAAAAGTCCTCTTGTATATCAGTGGCTCCACTATATTAGACAAGGCACTGATTCCTGGTGCTTTTTGCCACTGCCAGTTAAATAAACTAGAAGCTGTCAGCCTAAAGACCCACCAGCCTCCTACATTCTCATGTCTGACTCAAGCAATAGTCTGCCTAGCTACAGATACCCACCTCTTTAGGGAGTAGTTTCTTATTGGGTGCTCCAGAGAAAATAATAATTTTATAAGTCTGTGATAGGACTCTTTAAAATTTAGTAGGCAGGATGTACACAGTTGACATGACATATATGTGGATAACTGGAAAAAGTACTTGGCTCTTGAGTGCATTAAGATTTTTGAGTTTGTCTTCTACTTCAGGTACGGTATCTTCCTTTTCTAAGTACTAATTTCCATTAGCCACTCCAAGTTAGTCCTCATGTTTTACTGAATCAGCCATGATGTTTGGGCTGTACCTACATTATTTTTAATTTCAACCTCATTTTTCCTGCACAGTAGCCCCACTTACTTCCTTGTTCTCTTTTTATGTACATGGTTAAAGCATCTTAATGCTTTAACTGATTCAGGCTGGACATAAGGAAGAACTTCTTTACTGTCCGAGCCCCCAAGGTTTGTAATAGACTACTGCTGGAGGCGGTTCAAGCACCCACTTTGAACGCCTTCAAGACACATTTGGATGCTTATCTTGCTGGGATCCTATGATCCCTGCTGATTTCCTACCCCTGGGGCAGGGGGCTGGACTCGATGATCCTCTGGGGTCCCTCCCAGCCCGAATGTCTATGAAAGTCTATGAAATCTTTAGTTTTTTGCTTTAATTTTCTATTCCTTTAATTTCTTCAGCTTGACTCTTGACAATTCTTACTTGATCCCTACACTTTCTGTCCTTGTTTTATGTATCAAGCAAATTTAAGTAGTTTATTAATAATTTTTTTAAAAATTGTTTTGTATACAGTATTTCTGAGTGCATCCGAGTGCATCAACACAAATCTCAAGTAAATGGATATGTATCATTCACCCTTTTTTAAAAGTGAAATATAGTAAGAATTAAGAATCTAACTACGTATTGTTTAACTGCTTATGTTTAGATACAGTGTCTCTTTCGGGTTAGGAAAAGGTACCACCAAATTTGATACAAGCCAATTTTTGGTTGCAAATTAGCATGTTTTTCATTTCAACCAATGAGGAAAAATTACAAAATGGAACACAAGATTAGTTTATTTTAAATGGAAGTTTCCTGCATGCCAATTTTAAATTACAATTGATCATATCCATTTAAATATTTTAAACCATGGGTGTCAAACATGTGGTCCGCAGGCTGGATCTGGCATGTGGAGCTGTGGGACCTGGTCCATGGGTTGCTAGACTGACCTTATGAGCCAGTCCCTGCCTCATGTGTTGCATGTCGCACAAAGCTGGATTTGCTGCTGTATGGGTTGCTTGCAGTACAGGGGACTAGCGCAGAGCACTCCATGCAGTTTGCATCCTGGACCTCTGCTAAATGCAACATGTGCTGGCCCCGGGACTCAGTGTGTTTGCAGCCCCTGGAACTAGCATGGGGTATGTGCTTCCCCCAGTGTGTGGGCTGGACACAGCACTGTAGGCAGCACAAGGTTTGGGGCTCAGGCTGCAACCAGCAGTCTGGATTACCCCTGTGCTGCCTGCATGTGCTCTGTGCTTGTTCTGGGGGCCAACACATGCTGCATGCAGGCTGGATCCAGCACCACAGGCACTAGACAGGGTGGGTCAGTCAGGTCTGGCCTGCAGACTGATCCAGCAATGCTTATCTGGTCCATGGGGCCAGATTAATTTGACACCCCTGTTCTTAAATCATTTGAACCTGATTTATGTGCTATTTTTTCTCATTAAAATTCTTCTGGGGAAATACATGGTCTAATCCTAAGAAGACAGGTCTTTCATTAAAAGGCCTAAAATAGAAAAAATGTAAGCATGTGAGAAAAAGGTGGGTGCATTTAATTGACTTGCTGTAGTACGCTATTCTTTCATGAGCCCAGATGTCATCTCTTTTTGCTCCCATTACTTTCTTCCTTAGTGATTGCTCAGGCATCCTTTAAATGAGTCAGCAGTAAGAGAGAAAAGCACCTTATTTCTACAACATTTGAGTCTGTAACATGTTTTCTGTGTTATTTGGGAAACTTGGTCATATGCTCCAGGGGTAGAATGTTAGGGAACTGTTCAAAACTGATGTCATAGACCAGTGGCAGCCAGCCTTTTTGCAAGTGTGCCGAAGTATAGGATAGTGTTATTCTAATAATTAGCATTAGACAATAATAAAACAGTTGGGAATTACTACTGGAAAATAAGTAAAATATGTAACCCTTCTGCCAGACACTGGACGGACAAAGGTTGGGTTCAAATTTAGGAGTTTAACACCAACTTTCTAAATCTGACTTGAGCCGCCACCCGAAAACCTTGGAAAAACAACTTTGACTGGCTGTTCTAAAGTGAACAAACTTCTCTCGCAAGTAGCAACTATAACAGAGTTTATTATGGGCTGGGGGGGGAGGGGAGAGGGAGAACAAATACACAACTTAAAGAAAGCCTTAACTATTAAACATTAAATGAAACCCAAAACTATTAACAGTCTCAGTCACTGACAAAGTATCCCAGGGGAGCTACCACATAGCCCAGTCTGTTGGGATGGGAAACTCACTCAAAGCTGCTGTTAGGGGGCTCTATTACCTATGCCAGCCAACAGTGGCAGGTGCTGGGTAGGTAGAACTATCCCCAAGGACCCTGCTGCTCCTTGCCATCAGAGGCTTACCACTCGGCTTCTGGGCCGCTATCACCTGCACCAGCCAAAGAGGCAACTACTAGGTAGAGGCTCACACTGGACTTTCTGCTGGGGATTGCTGTGCTAGAGTATGCTGCTGGGGATTGCTACTGGAGTATGCTGCCCTGCTGCCAGGGGTCAGTGCTCCGTCACTGCTGAGAGTCCACTGCTGCTCCACTGGGGTCACCACTACTCACTTCTGCTACCAGGTGTTTCAATCAGTGTTCTCATTGCTACCATGGTCGCTGTCCATGATATCAGGGGTCACAGTGTTCTCTGTTGGTCCTCTTCAGGTTGCCTCTGCAACCCTGTCTCCTTTAGACCCTGACCTACCCAACTGCAAGTTCAGGGATTATCAGCATTTTTAGGGGTAGTATCAGGTTTCCACCTGAACTCACTACAGGGATTTGTGCTTAGAAGCACTTTCCCTTTTGAGCAGGGGGTATTCCACAAGCTCACAGTGAGTGCTGATGTTTGGGTGACTATAACAGGCACCAGCCTCAGGCCCTGTTACGTTCCAGGCTGTCCCGTTGGACCAGAGCCCATTGAAAAATTTACTGTTGGACCTTGGGATGGTGGTGCAATTACCAGAGCAGTGCAGCCAGCAGCCCAAGGAAGAACGGTGTCCCCTCCAGTCTGTTCAGGCTGTGTGGGGCCCCATGTGACTGGAGCCTGCTCGTATTGGCCGACAGGAGTTCCGCTGGATGCCAAAAGGAGCCACCAGCACAATTGAACTTCCCCAGAGAGGGGAAGCACGCGAGGAGCTGAGCCTGTGTGGGCTGCACGGAGACACAGAGATAGTGCTGGGAGCTGGAACAGTGAGCCAGAGACAAAGCCAGACTAGGGGAGAACCAACCCCTCCACAAGAGAGGCAGCACAGAGAGCCAGAGCAGAGGCAGAGAGCTACCTGGACCGGTGAATCAAACAAATTCAAAGTGCCAATCACCAGGACTTTAGACTCGGTTAATTGGTCGGGGAATCTGTGAGTGAGGTGACCCGTCACCAGTGAGCTTAATGAGAAATGGGTTCATGATGGACTCGACTAACTGATAAAAGATAAATATAGAATAATTGATTAATTGAATGCTGATAAACTTATTAATTAACCAGCAAGTTGATTGATTAAATATAGAAGAATTTGATTAACAGAATGCTGGTAAACTGGTTAATTAATGGAATGTAACTAAAGATTGATTAAGTGACAATATATGCTAATTGAAGGAATATAAATAAGGACCAACTGAATGGGGATAAACTTGTTAACTGAAAAGAGATAAATGAAGATCACTCAAATAATAATAAATTCATCCAGCAGCACAGTATTAATAAGGGTACCCAAGTTATTAGGTGGGCCGGTGGCAAAGAACTTACTATCAAGAAAGTTAAAAGATAATTAAAGGGTGGCCTGAGCCAGCAAGTAGAGGATTATTAACTGCTGGCTCCTGCGGGAGAAGGCCAGGATGACTGGTCAGCAGCCAGGCACCACATCATATTTAATGTGAGAATGAGACTCCAAAGGAGATCATGGGCCTGCACTCATATAGGTGTGGTAAGGGCAGGGCGTAGGGGAGAAGAAAGATCTGTGAAGAAAGACCTCACTTTAATTCCTACCACTAACTGTAACAAACACCTCACTTCCCTCTTCTCTTTCTTTCCTTTTGAACATCAAGGCATGGCAGACAAGCAGCAAGGGAAACCCCAAAGTAGGGGAGTAAGCAATGAGGGGAGACATCTCCAAGATATAAGCAGCCACAGTGACCTTTGTGCAGCTTTCCATTAGCACATTTTGTGTGTCTACAAACTTCACAGTTTTGGAAGGGAGAGCCAGAGATCAAAAAATCTTATACACCTGATCCCATCCCAAACAGTAAAGCCCAGGCTCACAAAAAGTAAAAACAGGTATGAGTAGCCCCGAAACTTCTGAACATGCATACTGTGCAGACAAATAACATATTCATAACTACATGCCTAACATAGTTAGGGTTATACGTGTAAATAAGGCATTTTACACAGTTTTGCACTTGTTTCTGATCTGTGTCCTGTTTTGAATTAGACAGAAGCAGTCCACTTTTTTTCAGATTATTATCTGTCAGCCTTGAATGAAACTTGTTTTTCTGAAGTTCATTGTTGCAAATGTTGTTCACAGACGTATGTTGATCCAAACCTGGCCACATACCAGAGAGCCACGTCACATAATAAATGAGGCAAATTGCTCACGAGTACGAATTTCCAGACTGAGATGAGATCTTCATTTGCTGGTGATGGGCAAACTTCCTGAATTGTGTTTCAGTTCCAGTATTTTAAGCTGTGTCTCAGGTGGATAATTTTCAACCTCTCTTCCTCCAAGATGGAAAATAGGTTACTAAAAAGTTTCACATACTTCTGATCTGCCACAAAATCAGTGAAATAGTTTTCAAATGAACTTCAGAGAAAAGAAGATGCGGCTGTGTATTTTCCAAAGTTACCGACAACATCACCACCAGGCTGTGATTCTTGAAAGTGAAGAAAATGATCTGTGTTTTCCTGAGACAAGCCACTTGTGAGCTTGGCTTTACAAGAAGCAATGAGACTGAATTTCATTGGGAAAAGTATTTCTCTGTCTTGCAATCATAGCTTATTAAGATGGCTGCTGATATCCACAGTGAAAGCTAGGCCACAAAGCGAGCTTCCGTCTTTCGGGAGCCTACATCCATCAGCAAGTTCCCCATTGCTATCCAAAAACATAAGCACCAGGAATTTCATATTCCAACATTTTTCAAACATCTTCTCTTTCACAGCTATCTAATGTTACAGTGAAGTGCTAGCTCTCCTTCCTCCTCCATATCATTAAGAAATAATGCACAAAACTCTCTGAGATTTCAAGTGCATAAATTTTGTTATTGCTACACACAACAGCATTGATAATGTGAAAAGCTTATGTCCATAGTACAGAATGCCTTGGTATATGATGCTATGATATGCCAATACTTTTTGGTCTAAATATTTTGTATTATTACAGGACAACCATTTTTTCTCACCATGGCTCGTACACAATCTTTACATACAGGCTAATCCAAATTTTCTGCAACACAATCTTTCAGTTGTTCAGTGTTTAATTCTAAAATAAAGTTTTACTACTTTTTTATTTTGCATTTATTTTTTTAAGACCTAGCATCAGGCGACTTGCAGATACTACTTGTTAAAAGCTGAAGTTTTTTTCTTAATAACAAGTATGGCTTGCTATAGACTATGAGACAAACAGTATGAAATATGTTCTTTTATGTACTTCTCTCAGTATTTGGCTGGCTGTATTTATGTATGCACATCTTAAATTGAGATCATAAAAATGTATTTTGTTATGTTCACATTGACACTAGCAAACTACTTCTGGATAGTATCTCTGAAAGGAAATCTTCATGCTGGTGAAATAATGTACTGTAACTGAAATAAACCACTTCCATTCTTTGCTATAATACCTAGAATTTAATTCTCAGCACTGGTGCAGTTTGTCTGTTAGAAGGCCCTGTTTAGAATGGAAACGTGGAAATGAAACTGTGCCAAAATTCAGTTGGCAAGCAACTCTACAGTTCATTTTAGTACTGTGTGATAAATATTTGACTGATCAAGAGGGTTTTACTTATGTTTTTAATTAAAAAAAAAAGTTTGTTTGTAATACAGTTGTTATTATGTTAGCCTGTTAAGTATCATGCCTCCCACAGTGTATGGAAACCACCTCTTTTGTAGAAAGGAAATCGCTATGCTGTACCTAGCAGGGGAGTTTTACTTCCTACTAGATGTCAAACAAAGTCCTCAGTATGGAGATTTAAACTCTTGTATCTTTTTAGTACTCTCTGGTTTGACTGCAGATTTTGTTCCATTATAGAATTATTTTTTGTCGTATTAAATTATTTGTTTCACTAGTATCCTGGGGCAGTGATTCATGGTCTAATTAAATGAAGTATGGGTCCTTTTTTTTTTTTGGTTTTCTTTTCCCTTCTCCTTCTCTTCATCCTTTATATTATGGATCATGATGCAAAGCTCTGTTCAGTTGCTTTCTCTGCACTGTTCAGCATCTTACATACCCTTTTCACATCTACTGCTTATTTGTCTTTCAGAGATTGGATCATAAGAAAGGAAAGGACAAATTATGCAGAAAACTTGAAGTATTCACCCCTTCTTCCTCCCCTCCCCCTGCTGACCCACATGGCATGTGAAAGAAATTTGAGGTCCAATACCTTCTGGTTTGGGAAGCCCTATTTTTCATTTTGGAAACAGGAAAGAGAGTGTGATCTGATAGAATAATGGGGTTTTAAAGGCCCTTTGGGGTCCTGTATTCCCTGATGGATATCACAAATAGGATTTGTTGTTTGTCAAACATCCTACCCTGATGCCGTCAGCCTTTTCTTGAAAAATTGAGTAAAGAATGTTCTAAAACTAGTGAAGGACATTCCTAGCCAGCTTCTTCCATTCTCCTTTTTTTCCAGTTAGGAAGTGTGTTCTGATATTTGATTTAATTTGCTTACCTGTAGTTTAACCGATTGCCTAGCACCCTGCCTTCTGTGGCAAGGGAAAGGAGTTTTCCTTCATCTTCTCTATGGTAGCCTTTCAGATATGTGTAAACTTCTATAGCATTCTGCTTTAATATCTGTTTCTCCAGACTAAACACACCTTCTTCCTTAAATCTTTTCTCATAAAGCATGCATTCCAATCCCTTTATTATCTTCATTGCTCACCTCTGGATCCTTTCCAGTGTCTTTACATCAGGGGTTCTCAACATTTTTAGATTTTTGCATGGTAGAGTTAAGGCATCCCATGAAAAATGCCAGCTCTTAGTTTTCTTTTCTTTTTTTTGGACTACAGAAGAATAATAAAGCAATTCTTGTATTGCAAAGAATTCTCATCACAGCAGGTCAGAATGTTTTTAGCACTATGAGTTCCTATGCAAAAACTGTTTTTTTTTCTTGTTGATCATGTTTGAACACTTAATAGTGCTACCATTTTGCAGCACCCCACAGCACCTTTGAAAGAATCTTAAGGCACCTAATGGTGCTGTGGCACCCTGGTTGAGAATCATTGCTCTACATCCTTCTTAAAATGTTATACCCAAAACTGGCCACATTATTCAGCTGAAGCTTAAATACACCAAGTAAAGTGTCTCTTGTGCATACCTTGCTATTTTAATACTACACATTTTCCTTTCTTTTTGGTGACATATTGAGCTTGTGATCCACTATAACTCCTAGCTCCTTCTCACCAGTACTGTTGCCAAGCCAGTTGTACCCCACATTCCATACATGAACATCTGTCTTTTTCTCACTATATATAACCACTTACAGTTGTCTGTTTATGGATTCCATTTTACTGTCTATAGCCCAGACTCCAGTTATCAAAATCCCTTTGAATTTTAATACTGTCTTCTAAAGCGTTTGCAAACTGTCCCAGTTTTGTTGTCTGTAAACTTGATCAAGAGGAGTATAAGATTATTGTTTGGGCATGATGAGATGAAATCAGGAAGGCCAAAGCACAATTGGAGTTGCAACTAGCAATGGATGTGAAGGGTAACAAGAAGGGTTTCTACAAGTATGTCAGCAATAAGAAAAAGATC
>NW_005842120.1:1759813-1800908 GCF_000455745.1 Alligator sinensis | reverse complement strand
AGAGTTGGGTCCTTTACTGAATGGGGTAGGCAATCTAATGACAGGTGATGCAGAAAAGACTGAAGTAATCTGCCTTTTTCACCTCAGTCTTCACAGGCAAGGTCAACTCCTGGACTAGTGCACCTGGTAGCACAGTTTGGGGAGGAGGTGAGCAGCCAACAGTGGTGAAAGAAAAGGTTAGGAACTTGTAATGGGACCTGGGCTGAATGGTCACACCAGGGTGGGGCCCAGGTGCCACATTCTCAATGGGTGTTTAGTCCCCTTCTCTATATCCTGCCTGCCATGACTTGTTAATAAGAAGGATATCAGGAGGTAGTACCTGACTGTAGTAGGGAACTTTGAGATGGACATGGATCTCAGTGTCTGGGCATCTTTTGTGGAGCTCCACCTCCCCTACATCCCACCCCTTTCCACTCAGATGTTCTTGTAATGTTATCGGGGTAGGCACTGGGTCCCCTAGGCGCCTGCCTTCACATGTAAAAAGAAAGATCCAAAAAAGGAAACAGAACAGTCTGGGACAGATGTGAGTTGGGTGGGCTGTGCTGTTATGGCAGGGGTTTACCACAACTGATGTCCATACTGTATAGGTATTAATAAAGAAATACAACATAGGCAGCCATGTCCATCATTCATTTGTGGTCCTGCCTTCATACCGGAAGTATGTATCCACATTCTCCTAAGTCATCTAAGGCTCTTTAGGGCTTGCACCCTGGTCATGAGCCCTGTGGGTGGTTTGGGGCAACGGATACTATGAACTCCCATGAGGCCTTGGCAGGTACCTGGCATCCAGTGTTTGCAAGGTTGTCCAGTTCCAGTCTTAGGAGCAAAGGTTGGGCTAGCCTCTGATGGGGCATTCTAGGCTCCAGTGGAGGGATGCAGTGCAGGCACCTATGCTGGCAGTCCTGTCCCCCCCCCGCCCCTCCTTCCAGTTGGGGCGGGAGGTTCCAGGGTGCTCTGGGCCAATCTGGACCCCTGCAGGCCCCCATGTGCTCTGCTGCCACTGCCAGATCCTAAGACCCCCTGCCAAGCTCATTGTTGTCTGCAGCTGCTGCTCCTTGGCTCTATGTGGAACTGAGTACCCCAGCTGCCTGGCTTTGGCTCTGTCTGGGCTCTTGGCATGTGTGGGGCCCTGCTTCCTAGCCCAACTTGGGGGATGGGTGCGTGGGGGTGTGCCACCTGCTGTTTCCATGCCGTGTCTGGGGAGTGAGCATGTAGGGGGGCATGCTGTCCACCTGAAAGTCTGCTGTTTGCCACTGGGGTGGCCCGGGATCCAGCTGGCTGCGGATCACACTAACTGTCATCTCAGTAAGTAAGGACCAAACTGGGTTCCTTCTACAGGATTATTTAGGAAAGCTGGATGTGTAAAAGTCCATGGGGCCCGATGCAATGCATCCGAGGATGCTGAGGGAGTTGGCCAATGTAATTGCAGAGCTGCTGGCCATTATCTTTGAAAACTCATGGCAATCAGGAGAGGTCCCAGATGACTTCAAAAGGGTAAATATAATGCCTATCTTTAAGGAAGGGAAGAAGGAGGATCCAGGGAACTACAGACTGGTTGGTCTCATCTCAGTCCCTGGACAAGTTGTGGAGCCGGTCCTTAAGGATTGAGTTTTCTTGCATGTTGTCCCAGTCTTCCCGGAGATCATTGCTACTTCTCTGTTCTTACTTTTCTACCCAAATTAAAAGCCTGGTGATGTGTTTCCCCTGTTTTAGGATCTGGACAGTGCTAAAACAGCCAAAGAAAGTCTAGAGTTGGAGATCAGCATCCTCCAAGATAAGCTTGCTGCCAGCCAGGAGGCATGGGAAGCCTCAAAGCAGGAACTTCACCACCTGAAGAGATGTTCTAATGAACTGGATGGGAGTTTGAAGAACAGTATACAAGAGGCAAGAACTGCCCAAAGCATGCTGAGTGCTTTCAAAGAGCAAATAGCCGTTCTTCTCCACAGCAGTTCTGTAACAGTTAAATCCTCTGAGGAGGCCATCTTGGAGAGGATTCGAGCAATGAGCCACAGTGTGGAGAGCAAAAAGACAGTAAGTCAAGAGCTACTGCACTTGCTCTGTGTCAGGGGTTCCCAGACTGTGCTACATGTACCCCTGGGGGTACACAGTTCATCTGTGGGGGGTACTCAGGAGAAATTGTGGAGCGGGATGGGTGGGGGAGGGGGCAGGGGGAGATGGTACGGCGCCAGCCACTGCTGCGTGCAAACTTCTCTCCCTTTTTGCCCCTTCCCCCACAACATCTGGCCTGTACAGAGGGGTGCTACTGCCCTCGCCCCTCCCCAGCCCTACTCCTGAGACACGGTGGCGCAGGGCGGTGGGTGGTGGTGCTCCATCCAGGCCCACCTGTGTGTACCCCCTAGGGCCTTTCCAAATACACCTGGGGGTATGCGTGACAACCCCTATAGGTTTTTAGAGTTGAGGGAGAGTGCCCTGAAGCTGATATTTACAGGGAATGAAACAGGATTAGTATTCAGGGGCCATGTCCACACAAGCGTGTGTGCGCATTTTGCAGCACATCAAAGGCTGTTAAGGTGCTGAAAAACATACCCAGCACATGTGATTTGGTTCTCCACACTGCATATGTGCAGCGTCGAGCCAAATTTAGATACTGGGAAATCCTGGTATCAAAAAACAGCACACAGAAAAAAAGTGAGGCGGAACATGTGGCGGCAGCATGCGCCTCCCAAAACTGGAGCCTGGCCAGCCAGAGCCATACTGGCTGTTGGCCAGGCTCCCCGCACCTAGAGTGCCAGTGCTGGCTCCCAGGACCCCAGCTGCTGGCCCCAGCCTCCCCTACACCACCAGGAGCATTTTTTCCCTGTGCTAATCCCACATACAGAGGCATGTGCCAGGGCAAAAAGTGGCATGAATGTATGCTGCTGCTTTTATCCCTGCAGAAACCACATGCCTCTGCTCATGGGGATGCAGCCAGGGGGTGCATCTACATATGCAATTAATGCAATACAGTAAACTTCAGAGCAGTTCACGCTGGAATAAATTTCTCCCGAGCATAGTATCTACACATGTGCCTGGGACAACAGGAATTTGAGCTGGGGCAGAGCAAGTCTGTCTATCTGGGTTGACTGTGCACAGTTTATACCCCCAGTCACCATCTACATGTGAATTTCAGCTCAGTAAAGTACTCTGCCATAAGACAGTACTGTTTCCGACAGTACTATCTTATGGCACAGTTAATCAGTTTACTGCACCCTGATACCGGTGATGCTTTACTAAAGAGCTAATTAGTCAACTCCATAGTAAAGTGCATGCGTAGATGCACCCAGGAAGAGGCAGGATAGTCTTCCAGTTGAGACACTGGAATTTGACCTCAACAGAATTGGATTCTATTCCTAAAAACTTTTTGGGGACACTTTAGATAATCATGTATTTAATCTTTTTTGCTTTTACTTGATATCTTAATCTCTTTTGGATTATTTTGCTATATGGTGATAGAACTTCTTCACTGGTTTATTCTGAAGGTAAATTCACCACTGTGTTCAGTTATATTGATGTGGCTGTAGATAAGCATCATGAGGGAGCCCTAGCAAAAGAAAAAAAGTCCTCCTTCACAGTAGAGTTTTCATATGGTATGGCATAAAAGTAGGCAGTGAGGAAAAATTAACTTTAAGTATCTGCTTCATCTAGCGAGCACTGTCCATTCTGCACGTGGAATAAATCCTACTTTCTTCAGAGAGAAAATTTGTGAATGATCCTAGGATTAAAGGATGAAGGCCAAATGATAGCCTCTCCTGTGATACCTGTACATTGTTCTGACATCTCTTCCCTCCCCATTCTTGCAGCACCACATGGAGCTGATAGTGTTGGGTTTGTGGGGTGACCACAAAATTCAGTACTACAGCTGTTTCAAGATGAGAAGCAGCTTGCTGACAGCCATGGGGAAGTTGCCATAATGGTGGCTCCAAGGACTGTCCCATCTCCTAGAACCAGCAGGGTTGACGAGAAGCACATGTAGCTTTAGAATCCTACCTGTTTTCACTTCCAATGCATCATTTGAAATGATCTGTATAGAATCTAGCACTAATAATGCATGATCCTAATTTGGTGTTATTTAAGATTTAGTTGCTTCCTTTAAGATAGCTTTATTGTATCATCATTTTAATGGAATTTCTAGCTTTTTTTTTTTTTTTTAAAGGAAAGAGCTAAAATTCCCCCAGGTGAAATTATTTGTTATGTATTAGTAGAACACAGTGCATTGCCCATAATATACAATAGAAAATGTAGCAGCTTTAACTGCCTCCTTAATGCATCCTAATCTGTCACTTAGGGCCCTGCTTCCCTGTGTACACCATATCCCATAATCTCATAAATCTTATTTTAGGATGAGATAAACTTGATAGTCACATCCAGATGTGTAGGCATGTGCAGTTTGTGGCATCACAGACCTCTTTGTGGCACTACAAACTGCATGCCCTGAATGTTAAAATGTGCCCTGTGTTGCAAATTTTGCTATTGGGAAATCACTATAGCAAAAAAAAAGCAGTATGAAAAAAGTGTGGCGCATGTGAAAGGAGTATATGCTAGCAGACACAGAGGCTTGGTCCTCCCAGGAGACACACTGGCTGCTGGCCAGAGCATCTCCAGTTCTTTAGTTGTCCTTTAGCTCGTCCAGCATGCCAGGAGGAGCAGGAAAGGCCAGTCTTCTCGAAGCGGAACTATTTGCCCCACACCAAAGCGCACATTCAGGGATGTGCACTGCGGCAAAAAGTAGCAGCACGAATTTTTGCTGCTACTATTTTTGCTGCTGCAAGCTGTGGGAGAGCACAAATTGTGCCTGCTACTTTAAGAGGTTTCTGGAAGGCTTTGATTAGCTGGCAAGTGCAGTTTGGCCCAATTAGATGGTCACATGACCATCAGTGGAGATGAGTCATCATCTCCATCACCAGAGTGGAGGTGGGCTGGGCAGCCTCAGTATGAGCCCAGACCCTAGGAGCAGAGCTGGCAGGTACACCTAGGGAGCCAGAAGAGCAACATCACTCAGCCTGAAGACTACAGCTCCTGGAATACCTAGAGATTAGAGTAGGAACTATGGGGATGGAGGGGGTTCCTGGTCCTGTGTAAGACCTGAAACTACACTGCTGGGGTTGGATGGTGTGGTGGGGCTGCCTGTGGTTGGGCAGTGTCTGGGAAACGCCACACCTGTGCCTCCCCAGTGAAAGGTGAGGATGGGGTGCTATAAAGCCTCAGCCCCCATGGCCTGGTGGGTTACCCTGTAGAGGGGACAGGCTTGGGGTCCAGGTATGTCAACAGACACTGGAGGCCTGAGTGGGCCGTAGGTTGAGTGCGAGAATGAGTGGGATCCAGTAAAAGGGGCATTGTGAGTGGGATCCAGTTATGGGATGTGAAAGAGGCCCAGCATAGGGGCAGAGTTTGGCCCTGGAAAGGGCTAAGTGTGAGTGAACTGTTTGGATGCCATCTGTGAGGCATGGGACACAGTATAAGGAGAGGTTTGGAGCTGTGTATTATGCCCTTGGCATCTGCCAATAAATGGGCAGCCTCCCGCCTATGAAGAACTAGTCAGTTCCAAGAAAGTTGTGGTAGGTGAGTCAGGTGAGTGGACTGCCCTAGACAGGTGGGAGGGCCAACATTTGGACCGGCCTCGGGAAGGCCCTCTGTCACACAAGTGCATGCCCCTACATGTGGGGACATGCGTGATAGGTCCAAATGCAGCTCTTTGTTTGTGGTAGCTATAAGAAATAGCAAAGTATACATTTTCACACAAAGCAAGGGAAATGGAAGCCTGCTCAAAAATGTTAATGTTTTTGAGGGACTTCAGCTGGTATTGTTTAGGAAGGAATATAGGCATAAGTGGATGAGATGGAGAGTTCAGACGGCAAAGGACAGTACACTGAATTAGAGAAGGTGTCTTCAACCACAGCTTGTATAGCAGTGATGTGTGACCTTGGAAGAAGCCTAGACAGTAGGCCTTTTTGGGTTGGGGTGCTGGCTAGAGGACATCTGGAGCTTCAAGGAGGGAAACAGCCCCTAGTTTCTTCTGTGCTTAAGAAAGCAGGACTTCGTATATTCTTGTGAACAAACTAAATCACACCAAAATGTCAATGTCAATCTTGTCTATAAAATGTGGTGACATTGACACCAAAATGTCAATGTCAATTTTGTCTATAAAATTAAATGTCCTACAAGATCCCAACTTCTGGCTAGCCACTTGGGTTGCAAGGGGGGATTCTATTAAAACCGAAGTACTGCTGTGCTTCCAGGCACATGGTTGCACAAAGATCATCACTGCCATGGAAGTTTCTACTCCATTTATGAGGGTGTGCATGTACTGTGCCAAGGGAACATTGGCAGATATGTTTTATCGTTTAATAAAACATTACACATATGAAGGAAATACAATTAAAAACCTTTATAACTGCCAAATCAAAAACCATTTTTCACTGAATCACTGAAAAACATCTCTTAGGGTCTGTATCCCTGCCAAATTTTAAGTTTCCAGCATGGTCCACCAAGGCGATACTTTTTTTAAGTTATGAAAAGATTTTATCAGCAGAATTTTTTTTACTTTGTCCTTCACAAAGTAGCTGAATTTTGATGAAACTCTTTCCTTGATTTTTTGAGAGTTAGTGTAACCAAGTCTTTGAGAGAATTATACGCAACTGAAAAGGATCCTTTGGAAAGGAAGCGTGAGAGCAACTTTTAATGGAGGTGTCCTTTCAGTTTTTCCTATACTAATCCACCATGAGGTATTGTCATCACCATTGGCATGCTTCTCCAATGAGTATTCTAGTTCCAATGAAAATCTCATGTGAGTGTTTGTTGATTGTTTGCTGTCTTTTGGATAATCCATTTGAGTGGGATGTTGCTTAATTCGGATGCTTCTGAAGGAACAGATTTAAGCCAAGTGTTAATTAATGGGAAAGACTGTCTTTAAATGATTTGTGTCTTTTGTATGACAGTCTCACACTGCATCTGTCCTTTAGCATCTCCAGCCACTTTAGGTCTATTTGTGCCGGTGGTACAGTACATGCAGAACGTGTGGGAATTGCTTCACCACTTACTGTTCCTGGCTGTTACTTTGCTCTGGCTTGTGAAATGATCATGCTAGGCTATCATCTGCAATTGTTTTTCACCCTCCATTGGGCAGGCAGCAGGTTTAGTCTGTGTTTCATTACAGGTACTGCCTTCTCTCAGTTGCTTGGGAGTCATGTGTTTGTTTCCCCAAATAGCATTTTGCTATTAAAAGCTGCATTCTGTTGATTGGATATTCACTTTGTTAAAGATGATGATAATAGCACTCATCTTCTGAATATCTTAGCATGCTTCATTTTACAAAAAAAAGAACCTGAGGCACAGAAATGTTAAGCAGTTAGCAAGTGGCCACATGGTGAGGCTGTGCTAGGGGCAGAGCTAAAATTCAGTCTTTTGATCAATAGACCCATGCTCTAATTCTAACCACATTAGAAACATCTTGATTATTGCGGTAGTTTGGAGCACTGCTCCTTCATTTTGTGAGAAAGGAGAAGAAGTATTTTTGAGCTAAACCAGCCAACATGGATTCGTTAAAAGCAAATTAGGAGGAACCACACTAATTTCCTCCTTTGACAGGATAATGGGGGTAGTACATAAAGGTGTGCTATACCTGGACTTTAGGAAGGATTTTGTTACTGTTCTGCATGATGTTCTAATAAGTCAAGATTTATAGTTTATATGTAATCACCATAAGACTAGGTACACAAGTGAAAAATCAGAATAGTTATTAATGGTTCACTGTCCATCTGGGGAGGATTTGGAGGAAGTTTCTTAAGAGATCTCTTGGCTCTTGTTCTGCTCAATATTTTCATTAACAAATTGTATGTGGAATGTAGTGTATGTCTATAAAAACTTTGGATGACACCACTTTGGGAGGGGCTGCAAATATTTTGACTGGAAACATACTAATGCAAAATGATCTTGTCAAATTAGAGAGGGAGTCTGAAAACAAGATGAAATTCAATAAAGCAAGTGCAAAATGCTGTGCATAAAAAGAAATGGAATTAATTGAAAAAGAAACAGAATTGAAAAAGAAATCCAAAATGGGGAATAACTTTCTGGGCAGTGGTACTTTTAGAAAAAGGTCTCAGGGTTACATTAGATCACAGTCATAGAGAATCATAGAATCATAGAGAAGGGCTGGAAAGGACCCCATAGGTCATGTACAACTCCCTGCCTGAGATAGGAAGCTGAATTATGAATGGAAAAATAGGATGTTTTTGCAACACAGGGCAAATCTCATTCTGAAACGTATTAGCAGATGTGCTCTATGTAAGAGACAGAGGTAATTCCACTGTACTTGATCCTAAAGAATATTGTAACTGGAATTCTGTCTTGTGTTTGGTGTTATGCTTTAAAGAAAGGTTTAGACCAACTAGAAATAATCTAGCAGAGAGCAACAATAATAAGGAAAGGTTTAAAAACATGGTCTATGAAGTAAGATTGAAGAAATTGGTTTTATTTAGTCTAGACAGGAGAAGACTGATAACCTGGGTAGGCTGAGGGCTCTTCTTCATTGGAGGCTTTTAAGACTAGGTTAGACAAACATCCAACAGTTATGGTCTAGGCCAGGGCTCAGTAATGTGTTTGGGTGGAGTGCCAAGAACATCTGTAACCTTGACTTGTGAGATGTTAGTGTGCAGGGTGGACAGCAGGGGAGCCGCAAGGGGCCCACTCCTTGTTGTAGCAGCACAGCCATGGCCCATTCCCTGTCATCCATGAATGCCAAATAAAATGCCTTTGAATGCCATTCTCTGGCACCCATCCCAGGGGTTGCTTATCCATGGTCTAGGCATACCTGATCCTGCCTAGTACAGGTAATATCTTGAGCTTTGTCCATTCCATCCTTCTGATTTATGATTCTATATACATATGATTCTGTCACAGAATTTTAAGTACAAGTGTTAAAAGAAAACTTGTAACTAAGATAATAGTAGGCATCAGTTTTGAATCTCTGCTGTCATATAGTTTAACCCACTTTGGTTTTGTGGAGTTTTTAGATCTGGATGTTTTTGAATGAACAGATTTAAGCTTGGCATTATAAGGAGTAAGAAAGTTAAATGGCATACAAACCTTATAAAATTAAATAAATGAAAACATGTTTTCTCATGAGAATCTACAAGTAAAATTGGCTTCAGTTAAAAAAAATGAAACGGATTGATCTAGTTTCTCTTTTCAAGCAGAGAGAAGCAAAAATAACCACAGCTGCAATGATGGCTGACTGCAGTGATGGCTGACTGCACTGCTGCCATCAGCACTGCTAGAGCTGGCACTCTAGCAGTGGTCAGGCCGCAGTTGGAGTACTGCATCCAGTTCTGGGTGCCGCACTTCAAGAGGGATGTGGCTAGCATTAAGAGGGTCCAGAGGAGGGCCACTCTCATGGTCAGGAGGCAGTGGGGTAGGCCTTATGAAGAGAGGCTAAAGGGCCTGAATCTATTCAGCCTCCACAAGAGAAGGCTGAGAAGGGATCTGGTGGCCATTTACAAACTCACCAGGGGGGACCAGTGGAAATTGGGTGAGGTTCTGTTCCCTCATGCACCACCAGGGGTTACTAGGAATAATGGCCACAAATTGTTAGAGAGAAGGTTCAGGCTAATTATCAGGAGGCATTACTTTATGGTTAGGGCTGCCAGGCTCTGGAATGGACTCCCAAAGGAAGTGGTGCTCTCTTCTATCTTGGGGTTCTTCAAGAGGAGGCTGGATAGATATTTGGCTGGGGTGTTATGACCCCACCACTCGTTCCTGCCCAGGGCAGGGGGTCAGACCTGATGATCTGTTTAGGTCCCTTCCGACCCTAAGCACTATGAAACTATGCCCTGTGTGTCTAAGCTGTCCTGGACCTGGGGCTGCCCTGCTATGCCCCTGTATTGTTCTTTTTGGTTTAAACCACTGTTGTAATACAACAGTGATGTGCAAGTGCCTGCTTTAACCGTCTTGCTTGTATAATCAGTTTGTACAGAAAGTAGGAGTCATGTTAACTCTTATCAAATGATGGAACTATTCTCTTCTGGAAGAGGATGTTATGTGAGGCTCATCTTTCCCACAAGAAAGCTTCCCTAGAAGAAAAAAGAAAACTCATAATCCAAAAATCCACTGGCTGGTGCAAGTCTTTCATGTGTTATATTACTCCTTCCTTGAGAAGATTTGCAAAATATTTAGAGCATGTTATGCACATTGCCCATCTACATCAGGGACCTCTGGAAAGCTGTAGACCAAAGTCTCAGGTACCTTACTGCTCAGTATTACTGAAATTCTTGTGTGCGTCAGATGGGGGTTAAAGGGTCACTCAACCATTCTGTTATGGCATCATAGCTAGTTCCCATGGACCCCTGCTTGGGGCTTACATCCTCCTGCACAGTGGAAGGAAAGGAGGAACTCGGGCTGTAATGGTGAAGCTGATTTTCCTCTGAGTAGCATTAAACCACTGTGACATTTGACTTCACTCCAACCTTCCTCATTTTCAGCAGACTCAATTGTCATTTTCTTTGTAGCTGTTCTTCTACAAACTCAAGATACAGGAAAGATGCAATTGGCTGAGTCTCCCATATGTAAGCAGAACAGGGACATTGGTATAAAGGCAAGACAATGGGTTTTAAGGTTAGAGGTTTTCTTCATTATTTACATAAGCAGTCTCCTGTTGCAAATGTTTTCTGCATAGCTTGGTTCCTTCTGTTCTTCACTATGTGGGATTTTCAGTAAAGGTTAGAGTGCAGTGATACAAGATATGAAAGTAAGAGCTAAACATTGCATGTGACTTCTACTTTATTTTCACAATTAATGTTACTAATCATTTAATTGGGAAAGTAAATAGGGGGGCAGTAGTCCAGGAGTTGACCTTTTCCAGTGGTCAGCCCACTTTGTTACTGCCCCTAGGTTTGGTTCAGCATCCGCAATTTCTTCTAGGAGCTTGTGGGCTTTATGTATAAATGGTTTATGGCTTTTACGCATCTTAAGCCTTCATCTGTTCGGGTCTTCAGTTAATAGTTGATGGAGTAGGTGATTTTTGTCATATCTTACCTTTATTGCCAGTCATGATGTTAGGGTCTGTCTTCTTGTATCACTTGGTCTAATTCCCGAGCATACAGGGAGTACACCTGTGTGTACAGATTGTGCAGCCTTTTATGAGTCTCAGTGGACTGTTAAGTACAGTGTCCAGCTTTTTAGCATGACAACTTCTGGACCATACTGGAGCACAATATTCTGCTTGGGCATATTCCATTGCAAGTGCAGTGGTTCTAAGCACTTTGAAATTGGTACCCCATGTTGTGCTGGTGTGGAAAAGACTTATCTCTGTCAGATGAGAAGAGGAGCCGGCAGGACGCTGTGCCAGAAATTGGAAGTAAAACCACGGCATTCCCAGCTACCGCAGCAAAGGAAGAAAAGGAAGAAAAACTACTGAGGTGGAAGGAGCCGGGATTGGCTCCCACGTCAGCATGGGCATGCTTTATAACAGCATGCCGGGGCCGATTCGCTGCCCGGAACCCTGAAGCAGAAATAAAAGGACTGGCAGGGAATCGGTGGGAGGAACCGGAAATGAGGTCCCCGACTGGCATGGAGGGGCCAGATACTGAATACAGTCCCAGCCCAGGGACGTGGTAGCTACCCCAAGGAGGGGTTTGCTTGAAGCATCAGAGCCAGAGATGGCTCTATAACTTACCAGAGGAGACTCCGTGGATCTCGAAGATCCACAGCACAGACTGAATCTTGGCGGGACCAGATAGAGAAAGGACTGACGAACAAATGACCCATGGTGGGCATAAAACTCGGATCAAGGGTGAGACGCCAAGGAACACGACAAACTGGGACCGACGAGACACATAAGTAAGGCAGAGCGCAGCTGGGAATAATCGGGTCAAATAACATCCCGATCTCTCCATAATAAATGAAAAGGGTTAAGAATACAAAGTGGGCATAAAACCAATGCTGGTGGCCCAGACAACAACATCTTTGGCTGGCATTAGGCGCAGTATAGGGGAGGCGGAGCCCCAAGCAGGAAGGACAACTGGAACGACTGAAGGAAGGTATCAGGAGGGACGGGATAGACCATCTTCTTCCCCATTAGCATTAATTTTCCAGCAAGACATGGCAGGAGAGACCCCCCTGGGGTGCTGACTGAGGTCCAGTACATTAACAATCCTGTTCCTTCCTTAAAGCTACGGCGAAGCCATAAAAATCCATACAACCTCGATTCACAGGTGAAAGACACAGGAAGCTACAGCTGGCTAAACATCTTTAGGCAGCTACTTGTGCAGAGACTTTACTACTGACTTTTTCCATGTGATGTTTATAGGTGAGGGAATGGTATAATATGACTCCTAGGTAAGTTGGGGTATGATCATGGGGAAGTATGTGGTTATCTACTCTGATATTCAGTGTGCCCTTGGCTTGGCAATTGTCCAGGTGGAGGTGTGATGATACTGATTTATTGATGCTCAGTTTTAAGTGCCACGTATGGAGATAGTCAGTGATGAGTTCCATGTCAATACTCAGTTTATTTTCCAGTTCTGTCCTATCTATTAGGCCTGTGTGAAGCGGCCAGTATTCGATTCAGATTTTCCCAATTCAGGGGACAGTGATTTGATTTGGTGATTTGGATCATTGTCCCGAATCGATTTGGCTGAATTGGATTAAAAAGATTCAGTGCTAATTCAGTGTGATGCAGTGATTTGGCCATAGACTATAATGGGGGCTCACTAAAATACCCATAAGTTTGTCATTTTTTGCAGAATTGGATGAAAACTACAGGGATGGTAGCCCCTTCTGAGGGCATGAAGCCTGCGAAGTTTCAAGGAGAATAGGGGCAGGAGTTTCTGTGAAACTGCACCTCAAACCTTTGAAAGCAAAACTTGTGTCACGTGTGTGTGTTAACTGGCTTTCTGGTTGTAGCTGTATTGATTTAAGGACTAGGCAGGCAAGTCTCTTTGAGTAGATTTGATATCTTTTATTAGACAAACTGAATAGTTGGAGAAATATATCTTGGCAAGCTTTCGGCATAAAAACCCTTTGTGAGGCTGAGGAAGTATCTGCAGTTGGTGTGTGCGCTCTTCCTGGATGGAATGAATAGTAAAGAAGCCAGAGGCAAGAAAGCCAGTTAGTGAAAATGTAAATTGAGGTGTCAGGGGGTGAGCAACAGGCTGGGAGTGGTGGAGAAAGGGGAAGGGGGATGTAGCAAGTAGGAGTGGAGAGGTACCTGGGGAGTCAGATGTCAGGCAAGTTATAATGTGTCATAAATCCAATGTCTATATTGAGTCCACGAATTTTTATATCCAATAGATTTATGAAGTGCAGTTTGTAGGCTTGTCTACAAAAGGTGTTTTATAAATTCAAACAAGCACTGAACCTCGCTAACCTCATCACCAGAAACAAACTTCCTGCAGCTCAACACGCATTGAATGGATCCAGACCATGCCATGACAAGAAATGCAAAACCTGCCAACATCTCTCCAGTACCCTCACAATTAGTACATCCACAATTGATAGAACCATCACCATTCCTGGATCTTACAGCTGCATCTCCAAAGACATGATATATCTCATCCAGTGCACCAAATTCCCTGATGGAAAATACATAGGAGGGACCAAACAACAAATGCGCACCAGAATCAATGCACACTGGACATTTATTAAAGACAAGAACACCCAATTACCTGTGGGGGCACATTTCTCACAAGAAAACCACTCTCTCTCCAATCTCTCAGCCCTGATCCTCAAAGGGAATTTACAAAACACCTTTTGTAGACAGGCCTCCACTTTTACCTGGTTGCTACCTCCCCCTTCCCTCCTTTACAACTCCACTGCAACCAGCAAGCCTCAGGCCTCTCAAAGATCTTGCAGGTCTAGGCTTTCCCTAGGCAGGACTGTGCGTGTGTGTGGTGGCTGGGGGTTGTAAGATGCCCCCTACCCATCTTTCACCAGGGATTTTCTGGGGCTGCCATGCCACTGGCAGTCCCACCAGACCTCCCAACCATGGCAGAGTGCAGTTTTAGGTCATGCCCAGGACCTGGGGCTTTCTCCTTCCCCATAGCCCCAGTCCATACCTCCAAGTTCATCCTGGCATTGGAGCTCAGCAGGGAGATGTTCTTCCCTTGCTGGGTGGTGATAAACTAAACTGCCGCCTCTAGCTCTGTGAGTGGGGCATTAAATGGTTATCAAAGAATATAAAAAAGCAAATAGGTGCAGAATGAGGAGGGTGGCATTGACTTCATCTGCATGTGGAGTTTAAAGAACCTCAGCAGCGGCAGGTTCACCTTCAGGAACACCAGCTGCTTCACCAAACCAGGATCCAAGGAGGTGCAGTGGGGTGTCATAACATCCCCAGCAATGCTGAACACCCTCTTGCTTGGGTGCAAGGGTTTTGCTGCTGCAGATACTCCCCTCCACTCTTGCATCGCACATGCCTGCCAGCGCATGGACCGTACTGGACCGCAATGGATCCGACCGTTTTTTGAAGCTCTTCTTCAGCTGCTTCACCAGTGCCTGCACCTCTGGTGACAGCGGCTTGCCCAGCCAGGAACATTGATCTTCTGGAACTTCTCCACTTGGTTCTCAAGCTTCTTCACTATGGGGATCACCTGGCTAAGGAGGGCATTGTCAGTGCTGAGGCTCTCGGTGGCCTTGAGGAATGGCTTGAGGACCACCAAGATCTGGGTGATGGTATTCCACTCAGTTTTGTTAAGGGGGCCACTGATCCCAGTCTCCCCGACCAAGGCCATCTCATGGATGGCCTTCTGTTGCTCGACCAGCCTTTCCAGCATCAGGTATGTGGAGCTCCACTGAGTCTCCACATCCTGCATGATTTTGTGCTGCAGGATGCTCAGCTCTGTCTGTTTGATCCGCAGCATCTTACACCCCTTGATGCTTTGGCAGAAGTAGCCTGCCACCTTCCTGCATTTGAAATGAGCTGGCTGGTAGTGGTAGTGAAGGCACCACCACCAGCAGCCCTGTCCCCATCCAAGGCATCCCTGAATATGAGGTGGAACTTGTGTGCAACACAGGGGATGCCAACAAAGTTGGCATCATGGACCACCTTGACCATGTTGGCCCCGTTGTCTGTGACCATGAACCCATGGGTGAGCTTGCCCTGCCCAATGAGCCACCCCAACACCAGGTGGCTCATGGCCGCGTGGGACCCATCCATCAGCTCTGCTTGAAAGAGAGTCTGCTAACGGCCTGACTGATCACACCATTGCCCTGTGAGGGAGAGGTGGGCATGATCTCCACCCCAGCTCCTCCAGATGTCCGAAACAAAGTGCAAGGATACCTGTGGACCTGCCTTGCACAGCTCTTCCCTCAAATACTCCCTGCATGCCTCATACAGGGCGGGCACCACCATCCTGCTAAAGGCTGTGCATGTGGGCACTTGGTAGGATGGGGCCATGATTGCCATGAGCTGCCTGAACCCTGGATGCTTAACAAAGGAGAAGGGATGGCTATCCAGAACAAGCATCTCCCCAATCCTCTGGGAGACCTTGCTTGCTCTTGCAATGTGCCCCATTTTGTCTGCGGCTTTCCCCCACCACTCCAGGGTGGCCCGCCTCTGCTTCATGGGGATGGAGGCTTTGAAGCAAGAGGGGGACTTCTTTTGGGGCATGCTCCCACTGGTGACAGGCTGAGGAGGAACAAGGGAAAGGGGGTGCTGCCTTCACCATGGTGGTGAAGTGTTTCACATCCTTGCCCCGGCTGATCTGCCTTTGGCAGTGCTGGCAGGTAGCATACCTGGGATCATCTGCCAACTCAAAATGATCCCACACTACACTACCCCCTTGCTTCTGGGTTGGGGGCAGGGATCCTGCCTTATTCCCCTCCTCAGCAGGCAGAGGCACAACAACAGGGGAAGCTGAGCCATCTGCCCCCACAACCTCCTCCAAAGTGCCTTCCGGAAGAGACCTGCCTGTAGGGGAACTTTGAGGGGTATGTAGCACAAACTCAAATTCCCCCTTCTTCCCCAGAATTTCCCTGGCTATGGCACTGAGCTCCCCTGGTTCCAGATCCAGCTCCTCCTCTGGCACTGGGAGGCTCATGCTTGGAGCTGAAATTGAGGTGGAGGAGACTGTCATGCTGGTGGCTATTTCTGGTGTTAGTGGAGGGGGTGCAGGTGCAGGGACCTCCTTGCTCCCACTAGCAGCAGAAGCCTCATGGCTGCTAGGGAAGAGGGTGCATCTAAGTTTGGGCGCAGGGAAACTTGCTCCCCCTACCCACTCTAGCCCCTCTCCCTCCCCTGCCAGAAGACTTGGCACCTGCCTTTCCAGCACGCTTCTTAATGTTTGCTGTGTGTAATATATGGAAAGTGTGTGTGCGTGTAATATATCTTGTATGTGTTTAATGTGTGTGTGTGTGTGTAATATATATATATATAGGTGCCAACATCGACAACACTGTGCTTTCCCTTGGATACAGGTAAGTAGAGGGATTCTAGGCAAGGGTAATTAGTAAGATGTATCCAATCCTTTCCAAGAAGAGAGACTAGCAAGAGACTGACTAAGCCAGGACCTTTGACACGCTGTTGCTCACAGACATGCAGCTCACAAAAAGGAGAGAGAGGCTTCACACAGAGCCTTATATGCTGTTTCTATGCCCCTCCCCTAGAGCACTGAGATTGGAAGGGAACTGAGGGAAAGATCACAGTCACTGGCCCGCTACAGATGTCAATATCAGAGCAGTCCTGCCGCACTCCTCCCCTCCCTCCCTCTTCTCAGTGTCTGTTTCCCAGCAAGCAAGAACACCTTCTGAATTGCTGAATCTTTTCTGAATCGATTCAGATGCTTTGAATTGAGTTGGAGCTTTTAATGCGTCTCCCGATTTGATTTGGATTCGATGATTCGGCCACCGAATCAGGACAAATCTTGTCCAAATCAAATTGGCGACTGAAGCTTCGCACACCCCTACTGTCTATTCCTTGATATACTATGGCAACAGCATCAGTGTACATGTATTGCTTAGACAAGTGCTTCCCAAACTTTTTCTCACCATGACCTCATTTATGGCCCCATTTCCTCAGCATGGCTCCTCCCAACCCATAGCCCTCCACCCCCACGGCCCCATCCACTGATGTTGCAACCCTATTTGGGGTTGTGACCCACAGTTTGGCAGCTGCTGGATTAGATGTTGTATGGAGGAAGTCTGAGGTATATACATTGTAAAGTATTGGTGTTAGCACTGACCTTTGCAGGACTCCATTCTTCAAAGTTTATACTCTGCTTTTTTCTCCTTGGCTGGTAGTGAGCTTGAATTATCTGCTGGAGATCCTGTTCATGATGAAAGTGCAAAGCTTGCAGTTATCTATCATAGACTGCAGTTTATATTTGAGGCCTTGGTGCCATACCATGTTGTAGGCGGCTGTAAGGTTGATAAAGACTGCACCTATTTTTTGCCCTATTTTAAATCTGTTTTCTATTTCAGATGCAAGTAATGTAACTTGGCCAATGGTATACTGCTTTTTTCTGAAAGCCAGCTTGTTCTTTTGAGAACTGGGGATCAGTGATGGGTTGGTAGCTCTTTGGGTCCTCTGGTAGTTTACTGGGTTTCAGGATAGTAGTAACATTAGCTTTTCTCCAGATTTTTTGAAGTCAGTTACTTTCCAGACATTTATACATGAGTTTCTGAAGCCATACAGGCGACCCTTGCCATTCGCGGGGGATACATTCTCGTATCTCCCATGAATGGCGAAATCCGTGAATAAGGCACTGCGTTCGTGAATGCAGTCTGCATTCGTGAACGCAGTGCCCCCGGTGGCGGGGGGGGGGGGGGGGGGGGGGGGAGCTGGGCAGCGAGAACCCAGCGCCAGTAAGTGTGGAGCTCCTGAGGAGCTGCTGTAAGTGCATAAAGTGTATTTAAAATGTGGGTTTGGCATTCATGAATATTTGAAACCATGAATGCCGAACCCGCGAATAGCGAGGGTGTCCTGTATTTTCATTGTGGTTCTGAGCTTGGTAACAAATTCTGGGAATATTTTATCTAGTCCAGCAGCCTTGCCAGTCTCGATTGCTATAATAGCTGTGTTGAATTTGTCAGAGCTGGGGGCTGTTAAATTAAGGTTGATGTTCAGTGATTTAAGTTGTTCACGAGTCTGGTGTCTTATCACTTCTGTGTGTTGCTTGCTTGGGTTACTGTATTTGCAGCTGTTACTCAGTATTTTCTAAGTGCATTTTGCTGACACAGGGCAATGTCATTTTTTGGTGCCTTTGTCTGTAAGGTGGTTAATACACCATGCTTGTTTGGACAACAATGCAACGCATTTTTGTTTTTCTTATCCTTAAGAAGGAGCAGGCGTTGGGTACGCTATCCACTATTAGCAAGTTCATATGGCCTTTGCCAAACAGTGACTCATAGTTCCTATAAATTAGTAAAACAAGTCTAAGTTGTTATCTGAAATATCACTAAACTTAATAGCAGTGTTTGCAAACAACCATTTTAAAAAATGAAATGAACTAAAATGCTTTTCCATCTATTATTTTATGTTAGGGTCTAACATTAAAAAAAATCTGTATTAATGGAATCCAGCATGATGTACATTCCTTTCATTGTTTTGATATAAACATCAAGTCTGGGCTGTTATTACTCAAATGTTAAGGGTTTTCATTCTCTCTTTGTAGTGTTTTAGGTTTATATTAGAAATTAAGATTCCCCATAAATTCACTGCTTGTAGGATGGAGGTAGGCTTTTGGATTAGCCCAAACATCTAAATGCACTTCTGTCTTCTGATCTCTGCCTTTTACCTTCATCAGTTGGCCAGCAGAGGTTGCTGGTAATGTATTTCAGTAAAAGCTGACCGCAAATTTTTAAATATTATCTTTTGTTAGAAATTATAAATTATTTCAAGTCCTCCAACTTTTTTTAGTATTCAAGCATGCTCTGAGGATATTGCTAACTTGCAAAAGGACAGATCCTGCTCCCATCCTGAAGTCTGATTAGCTGATTATTGTAAAATAAATGGATTTGCTATAATTGTTAATTCTTTTGCTGGAGAGATGAAGAAATGGTATGAAAAATTAGCCCAGCAAAAGGCCATATGCCCAGGGACATCTCCAGTGCACCTTGCTTACCATTTTAGTGAATTCTCTTCCAGCCCATTCAAAAAGACAGCATTACGCTGAGGGGGAGAGCAAAGGCACTTCCTGGTATGCTGTGGATAATCACAGAATCATTGGGTTGGAATTGACCTCAAGGTTCACTTAGTCCAATCCCTATGGTGTTTCAGTACTTGGCAGTTTTTTGCTCATTTTTTTCTATAGAACCTTTTTCCCATAATTTAATTTCCATGCATCTGTTATTTTGTGATATTCATTCTTGTTGTCATGTAACAGTTTAATCAATGTTATTTAAAATAACTTAAATTGGTCACTGGAAGTTACTTAGAAAAGCTTTAAAATGGTAGACATTTAAATATGTGGCAATCCAAATACAAGGCAAATAATAAGGGGAGGGCTGTCATCTTTGTTTAAATAATGGTGCAAGGAAGACGGTCCTTTTTGGTATTTGGAGTATCACACGGTAAATGCACATAGAGGTGTTGAGGTTCCTGTTGGAAAGGCGTAGGTCTCCATATTGAAAAAGTGACAAGCCATCAAGTGAGAGTACCTAAAACTACAGGCCAAAATTATTGGAGAGTTCTGAAAGAAGAGTAGTTTTTTAGTATAAAGTGTCACTATTACTTTTTTTTACAGTTACTTTGATTTAGTAGTTCTGGCAAAGGAGAGTGAATTCTCCAGTTCAGGCCATTAAGTTTTCTTACAGGCACTAAGCATACAAATTGATTTAATATGTTGACAAGGTAAGAACCATGGTATTTCAAGTATGTCTTTCTGTGCCTCTGTCTGTGCGTCACACAGACTGGGTAAATACCTCATCAGGCTGAGATATAGACATAATATTTCGGGATACAATAAATGACTGCTTTCTAGAACAATTAATCTTGGAACCCACAGTAGGAGAGGCACTTCTGACCCTGATTAACACACAGGACCAGGTTCAAAAGGTATCTGTAGGTGAACTGCTCTGTAATAATGATCATAATATAATCAGATTCAGTGCTTTTGCTGAGGGTGTGAGCCAAAAATTCTACTATGCTAATATTTAATGTTAGAAAGGAAAATTATACAAGAATGAGCAATTTAGTTTAAAAAAAAATTGAAAAGCAGCCAAGAATATAAAAAATGTATAAAAAATCTTCAGGCAGTCTGGAAGTTGTTTAAAAACATCATATTAGAGGCTCAGGAAAAGTGTGTGCTGCAAATTAAAAAAATATTAAGCAATCCAGTAAAAACCCTGCATGGTTTAATGACAGGGTTAAGGAGGCTATCAAAAGCAAAGAGGCATCAATCAAAATCTGGAGGCATGCCTAAGTGAAGAAAACAGGAAATCACACACATTCTGGCAGGTCATATGTACATAGGTAATAAAACAGGCCAAAAAAGAATTTCAGGATCATCTTGTGAAAGATGCTAAAGATCACTAGATGTTTTTTTAATACATCAGAAGCAGGAAGCCAGCTAGAGAATTTGTGGGACCATTAAATGACCAAGGTATAAAAGGGGCAATGAGGGATGATAAGCTATAGCCAAGAATCTAAATGAATTCACTGCATCCATCTTTACCATAGAGGATACAGGGAGTATCCACAGCTGAGTATCCACAGCTGATCACTTCTTAGTCTCAGGGCAGAGGTGGGTAGACACTATGGCCTGCCCACAGTGGCATAGGGAAAGTGCCCATAGACAGTGCTTCTCCCTGTGGCAGCATGGGCAGAGGGCCCACAGCCAAAGTCCCCTGGTGCTGAATGCCAGTGAAGCCCCATGCCACAGTGGCTTTGCAGGCTGGATCTAGTCCATGGACTGTAGGTTGCTGACCACGGGCATGCCCACATCTTAAATATTATGTTCAGTTTTGGTCTCTACATTTCAAAAAGGATATAATGGAATTAGAAAAGATACAGAGAAGAGCAACCAAAATTATCAGGCTATGGGTGGGGGCAGAGACAACCGTAGCAGGGTGCAGGGCCTGGGGAAAATTAGCCTGTGTGTGGCTCCTATAACACTGCGAGGGGCAGGGTTATGGCTGCTCCGCCTGGCTCCTGCCCGACTCCACAGGGCCCCCCAAAGTGCGTGGTCCAGGGCAATCGCCCCAATTCACCCCCCCCGGCAACCCCCCCAATCCCCCCCCCCCCCCCCACAAAGAATGGCCCTGGGTGGGGGGATGAGATATAGGTTTATAAAATCATGGAGGGCAGGATAAGGTGTCAAGTCCCAATTTCCAGAATACAGTAAATAGGCGGAACTATTGAAATTAACACGAGACAGGTTTAAAACAAAAAAGAGAAAGTATTCTTTTTTTTTTTTATTTTTTATTTTTTTACACAATGCATAGTTACCTTATGGAACTCATTGACACAGGAGGTTGTAGAGCAGAGGTTGTGAGCTGCATCCAGCCCACCAGGTGATTTCATACAGCCTGCAGTCAGGTGCCCACCAATTAATTGTATCCAGCCTGGCCTGCAGCTGCTCCTGCTGCACTCTGCATGGGGCCAAGCCCCACCCACTTCCACCAGGGCAGCACACTGTGGCCCCAGCCCCAGTCAGCATGCACAGCACCCTGCCAGTAATAATTAGATTCTATATATGGAATATTTATAAATGTATTATAATTTCCCATGTATACAATCTAATTATTGAAGGGTTGTCTTAAATTTGTTCCCCCACCACTGCAGTGGGGAAAGCAGGAAGAGCAGCAGTGGGGCAGGTGGTGCTCCCACTTGTCCCCCCTGCAACCTGCCCCCCTCCCTGGTGGTGCCTGCACCCCTGCTCCCTGAAGCCCCTCCCCTTCCTGCAGTCTCTATCCCTCCCCTTTCGTTTACTATCTGGCATAGCTCAGACTCATTCCCTTTCAGGCACAGAGCACATGCAAGCTGCACCCCTGCACAGCCATGCAGCAACCATGGCTGGGCAGGCAATGGAGTTTCCATGTGCTCCGTGCCTGGGCTGGAGCTGCCCTGATGGTAAGCAGGAGAGTGGGAGAAGGAACAGAGGCTGCTGCAGCTCTGACTCTGGCCCCAAGATACCACAGTACAAGTTTATACTTGAATCCAAGAAAAGGAGATTTCTTCTCCATGCTGAATGGGGGAAAACAATCTTATCTTTGATCTGAGTAAATACTTAAGTAGATAAGTATTCTCCCTTTAAAGCAGTGATTCTCAACCAGGGTCCTACAGCACCCTGGGGAGTCTTGAGATCCTTTCAAGGGTATTATGGGATGCCCCACCATGTTATCATTGTGAGATATGGAAACATGATTCACAAGGTAAATAGGTAAATTTCAAATAGGAATACATAGTGTTAAAAAAATTTGGGTCTGTTGGTGTCTATTAGCTCCTGTTGGTGTCTTTCACCATTTTTACAGCAGAACAATTACTTTATTATTTTTCCATAATCAAACAAGGAGTGAAAACTAAGACCTGACATTTTCTGAGGGGTACCTTGAGTCTAAAAGGGTTGAGAATCACTGCTCTAAAGCATCTGGTATGTACCACAGTCAGAGGATACTAGACTGATGGACCTTTGGTATGAGCCAGTATCACGCTACTTATGTTCTTATGTTCATTCTTAAGCAAAGAATATTTTCAGGGATGATGTAATTTTTATCAAGTCAAGAGTTATAAACCCAGGAAATGTAGCCTAAAGGATAAACTTAAAATCCATCCAAATGTTAAATTGTGGAGATGCACTCTTTACCTCCACAGTGTTTACGTTACAACTTTAACATAATAAAATGGGAAGAGAGAGGAAAACCTTGCTTTCTCCTCTCTTTATCTTCTGTGGCCATTAGGTGGTTAGTTTAATCATTTGAACAAACTTTAAAAAAAGTTGGGGAGGAACGATTAGCTCCCTTGGCTTTACAGATGAACTTCAGTAAATACGAAAGAGTAAAAAAAAATCATGTTTGTGAGGAAAGCCTAGTGTTTCAGCCCCATGTCCCCGTGAGCCTTAGGTTTAGAGAAAAAGGAAATAAACTGTGTGCCCTGTCCCAAAGTGAAACCTGCTCTTGATGACTTTGGCTCCCAGGAGAGGTTCTTTATTAAGATCAGACCTTGCAGTAACTATGTCAGAATGGATTTGAGCATGTTCTAACTGCATCATTTCCCAAGGTACAAAAGGTGTGCATTTTTAGAGCTGTTTCTGTGGTAAAGCTTCCTCCATCAAAAATGGTTTTTAACTTGGAGCACTCGTGTATGGCTCCTTTTTTCTTTTATGTAGTGAACTGCTTTTCTCTACTCAAATCATAAAGCAAAATACTTAATAAGGCCCTTGTTCTTGCAAATTCTACATCTGTGCTGATCTTTTTTGCTTAAGTGGAATCCCACTATATCTCAGTGTGAACTAATCCCTTTTGTACAATGTACAATGTATAAAGTGGTATCCAGTGGAATGATTGAGTCTTCGGTGATATCACAGAGGAGATCCTACCCTTCCCCAAAAGTTTGTACTAGCCTGAAGAAAATGACCTTCAGCTGTGAGTCAGTAAGCTTTTCAACATAAATTATCCAATGCTGATCTCTGCAGCTGTTGTTAGATTGCTAATGATACCCAAGCTAGCTAATTTCAATTTTTCACCTATATCTCTACGTTACAATGTAGCCACTTTCATGATGGCAGCGTAGATATGCTCTTGTACCTGATGCAAAGCTCATTAAAGTCTGGAAATTATTGTTGACACTAACAGGTTTTGATTCAAGCCTTAGTTGTTCCCCATTGAAGTAAATAACCCAGTTCCCAAAGATTTCAAAGTTAGCATTATTAGATATAGATTTCACTACCCAAGGGTGAATTCACACTTTTTCCATCACTGCCATGGCTGACCTTTGTTCTGCAAACTCAGTCTAGTTTTACTGTTTCAGGAACAAAGTTTCTGTGCTTGTGTGTTTATATAATACAAAACCTTCCTTTGTGCCTAAGGAGCTGTCCATTTGTATACAGAGGGGAAGGGGAAATGGGGTGAGGCTGGACTGATCTAATTATGCATAGTGAGCCACAAAGGGGTCAGCTGGTGGAGGGTTCTGTGCCACCAGCACATCTTTCCTGGGCCAGACATAAAGGACTAGATCTAGTCCTTAATGAGATACAATGCTGAATAATGAGATATGATGCTGAATAACATGTGGGTGGGTAGTGGTTTTCTCTCAGTTCTATTTTGTTTGCTGCTTTTTCTCTTTGCAATCAATTATATTTCCATAAAACCTTTTCAACCTGTGTAAATTATGCTGTTGGAGTTGAATGCTGATCTTAAGGTGAACTTTGATGCAGTGATAACTGTCATTAGAATTAATCATAGTTTTCTGTGCCTGGGCAGGCCACTTTGTGAACACAAGGCCAGCAGATGGGAGAAATAAAGGAAGTATTTGGATAAATAACAGGGTGTGAAATTGCAACTGAGCAGATAATAAAATATTTGACCAAATACCTATATGGCTATAAAAGTAGGGAAAAAAAAGCAAGCAATTTCTTGACTATGGCCAAATAATTGAATATTTGGCAGTGCTTTAATTAGCAATTTGCTGCTGTTGAGCACCAGGTTATGAGTGATTAATTTTGAATTATGTTAATTGGTTGAAATAAATCTTGTATGTATAGCTTTCACATTGTTAGTGTAGTGTCATATCATACAATTTTGTCTCCTCTGGTTTTGGCTTTAGCTATACCAGGGGAAATTTATTTAGCAAACCTATTTAATGAAGTGATTTGTTCAAAAACAATTAGCACCCAACGTGGACACCATGACATGTTTCAAGAATTTCTTTTGATATGCATTGTAGTGTTGACCAAGACCGGCTGTAACACATTCTATGCTGGATGCTATTAAATTTTTAAACTCCCCTTAATAAAACATTTTTTCAGAATAGGTGTAGACTAGAGTTTGTGGGCATTTTTACATGTGCACTGGGGATGGTGGGGAGGGGAGCTCTAATTAGAGTGGCTCTGATTAAAACGCCTGCAGCGTCTTGTGTATCAGTGTCCCTGCACTTCAAAATGGCAGCAGGGGCACTTAAACTAAAGCTCACCAAGTAAGGTTTAAAGCACCTTGCCACCATTTTGAAGCATGGAGATACTGAATACATGAGGTGCAGAGGATGCTGGAGCGTGCTAATTACATATTCCAGCAGACTTGATTAGTCAAGTCTGTTCCTACGCACTATAATTACAGCATGTCAGAACAGCCTCCCCACCTGTCTGTAGGCACCTGGTGAGCCTACTTTTACTCGAATTATAGTATTTATCCAAATCTAAGACAGCTTCAAATTTAAAATGCTACTCCCTATACCTTGCCCCCATCCCACCTTCTGCTGTACTTCTGCTCCTCTGGGGCAGTCAGCAACAGCAGCAGCCTTAGCCTAGCCCAGCCAGGAAGAAACAGTGGCTGTTCCCGGCTGGGCCAGATCAGGACAGGAACCAGAGCAGAAGGTAAGAGGGGCATGGGAGCAGAGGGTGAGTGTTGTGCTGGGGGGGGAGGGCAGGGGCAGACTGCAGGTTCTTCCTATTCACCCTGCAGTCTCCCTCGTACTCCCTCAGCTGCAAGTCCCCTTCCCCCTCAAATGAGCCATCCTGGCCTGGGGCAAATGGTGGTTCAGCTCTGAATTTAGGTCCAAGGCTAGGCCAAAGCTGGAGCTGAGCTGCCACCTGCCCTAGGCTGGTACTTGAATCCAAGTTGTGGGGAGAGGGGTGACACGGGACCTCATCTTGAATTTGAGTAAATATAGTAACTGTTTGCCAATTAATTCAAGCTAGTTAACATCTTTGGAATGTTTATGCAGTTTTTATATTAAAAAAGTAGCTATCTACTTTCAGTTCATGGGCATATCTTAGATATAATCTCAGTGTTACTGTCTATTTTTGATTCAGAGACTCATGGAAGCAGCTTTTTTAGCTGCTTCTATAATTTTTTCTTATAGTTACACCAAAGGTTTCCCCCCCCTTACTTTAAAACAACTTTTATTTGGGGAAAAATGAATTTATTTTCTACTGCTTTTAATAGTTTAGGGGATGAGCATTTTTATGACTTGGACCTTTATGTGTCAGTTAACTTAGTCTGTCTTGTTTGTGTGCTTGCTTCTAGATGATGTCCCAGTTCGAAGCCCAAATAGCTAAGCTGACTGAACAGTTGGAGATTCAAACCAGGTCATACCAGGATGCTCTGCAAGGGGCCAGGAAAGCAGAAAAACAAGTTGAAAGTCTCCAGGATCAATTGAGGCATCTGGAAAGAGAACTGGTATCTGGAGATGTGCAGAGAGATGGTTTGAAAACTGAGAAGCAAAAAGTAATGGCATAGATTATTTCCCATTTGTAGAAATGTGACCTGCCACCACCCCAAGATCCTGGCCCTGGTCCTGGATGCAGCTGTCCACACAGCTCCCAGGCAGTCACCATGGGGCTGGGGCAGGAACGTGGGTGGATCACATCGGGCTCTGCCCCGACCCTGTGCTGTCATGGACCCATGATCCCAGAGTCTCCATGGAGACCAGCTGGGAGCTGCATGGGCAGGATGCAAGGGTGGGTGGGGAACTGCGTCCAGGGTCAGGGCTGCGATTGTGGGGTGGTGACAGTGCAAGGTTGGAGCTGGGGCAGAGCTCCAATCTGCTCCCTGCACGTCCCTGCCTGCAGAACTCATGCCCGTTGCAGGGGTGTGCAGGCAGCGGATTGTGGCTCTACCCTGGGCCTATGCTGTCATCACCCCAAGATCCCAGGGTTTCCCCAGCCCTGCCTGCCCATCCCACTTCTGGATGCCACTCCCTGCCAGCTCCCAGCTCCATCTGAGCCTCCCGGCCTTGCACTCTGCCCGTGTGGGTCCCGTCCCTGGCAGTGGGTACAAGGTGAATGGGCGACGGCACCTGGGCAGCAGGACTAGGTCCAGCAGTGGCAGCCAGAAGGAGTTGCCTCCAGGGCTGCTGGGAAATGGAGACCTGCTGCTATGCTGCCTCAGCCCAGCTGTGTGCCCGGGGATGGCAGGACCAGTTGCATGCGCCATTGCTTGAGCTATCCATCATGCTTGGGCCAGGTGGTACCGAGGGACCTGCCACAGGCTGGACAAAATCCCTCCATGGGCTGGATCTGGCCCCCAGGCCATATTTTACCTTCCCCTGAACTAGATATTAGGGTGAAAAAAAAACCTTTTAAGGTAAAAAATAAAACAGTTAAGGTAATAAAGCATTGAGAAAGGCTACATAGTTGCACATGTAACATCTGTCCATGGTCCAAGCTGTTTATATTGGTACAAGAAATATGGGGAATAAGCAGAAGGGAAGGGGAACCTAGTTCATATATAACATTACAGTCTAATTGGAATAATTGAAACTTGATGGGACAGGTCTACTGGAATACTGTCATGGGTGGGTATAACTTGTTTAGGAAGAACAGATAGGGGGAAACACACACATGCTTATTCTGAGGTACAGAATAAAGTGGGAGGTTGACTGGTTGAAAATCTCTGTGAAGGTAAAAGGAGGAAAGATGAAAGGCAGTTTCCTGGTACGTGTCTGCCATATACCACCAAACCAAACCAGTAGTGGGAGGTGAAAGGTGAACAAGACTTTAAAAAAAACACACTCACTGAAATATCTAAATTACAGGGCCTGGTGCTTGTGAGGGCTATAATTTCCATGATATTTGGTATCATGATATCATGATATGATACGAGGGTAATGCAGCAATGTACAGATAGTCTAGCACATTTTTGGATTCTGTTGTAAACACCTTTTTGATGCAGATGGTAGCAAAACTACCTCCAAGAGGAGCTCTTTGTGACTTGCTACTTACTAATAGGGAGGAATTGGTTGAGAATGTGAAGGTGGAAAGCAACTTAGGTCACAGTGAGGATGAAATGATCGAGTTTGTGGTCTTAAGGAAAGGAAGAAAGGAAAGCAGCAGAATAAAATCATTGGGCTTCAGAAAAGAAGACTTTACTAAACTTGGGGAATTGCTGGGCAGGATCTCATAGGAGGCAAATCTGAGGACAAACTAGTTCAGGTGAGTTAGCGGTATCTTAAAGAGCCAGTAGTAAGAGAACAAGAGCTTGTTATCGTTACGCAGAGGAAAGGATTGGAAACAACGAGAGACCAGCTTAGCTAAAAGTAAACTCTTTAATGACTTAAAAATTAAAAAAGGAGTACAAGTTATTCATTTGCAAAGGATGAATAATAGACAACTTTTCATGTAGGGATAAAATCTGGAAGGCTAAGGCACAAATTGATATATAGCTAACAAGGGCCTTAAAAGGCAAGAAAAAAGTATTCTATAAGGAAGTTAGAATTTTGAAAGAGGCCAGAGGAGAGCAACAAAAATTGATAAGACATCTGGGAAACATAACATACAAGAAAAGGTTGAAAAATCTGGGATTATTTAGTCTGAAGAAAAGAATGGGGGATAAGGGGGTGGAGATGTTTGATAACAGCTCCCAAATACAAAGGGGGTTGTTGTTAAAGAGGATGGTAATCAACCTTTCACTGAATCCATAGGGACTAGGGCAAGAAATAATGGTTGCAACAAGGAAGATTTAGGTTAGGTATTAGGAAGATCTCTCTAACTATGAAGGTGGTTAGCTACTGGCATACTAGGCAGCCATCGATCCTCTGGATCACGGAGTACATGTAAGAGGTCTAATCGCCAAGACCTTTGATGTATATGCGTAGGCAAGAGTATGGAGGAGTGGAGGTTATGCAAGACCAACCATCCCCCCGCTTTAGCTCACTGAGACAGAATCCAAAAATCAGACCAAATCCAGACGTTCAGTGCCTCGATGGTTGTAGCTTCTGCCAGAGAGCAACAGATAAAAACTGCTGCTGACTGCCTAATGCCTCAGTGAGGACACATTTTGGTCAGGGTGATGTCCCTTAGCCTTTCTCCAACCAAGGAATACCCAAAAGGCAGTGATGGTTAGGGTTTTGAGGCACTCTATATTTGCCTTACTTTGGAGGTTGCAGCATGGTGGTATTTTATAGGAGCTACTCTGCCATGAGTAGCCCCACCATGTTGCCACCGGGCCCTCCAGTCAGATACAGTTTACGGTCATACCTAGAACCAAGCTGATAGCATAGTTTACTGAGAATTTCTGTAATTGCCATGACTGAAGGTCTTTAAGTACAGTTTGGACAGCATTTATTTTGGGATGGTTTGGAGAGGGATGTTCCTGTCCAGGAAAGGTAGTAGGACCAGGTGACCTTCAAAGGTCCCTTCCAGTCCAACTTTTCTATAATTCCTCTGGCTCTCCTGCTCAACAGCAGAGCTAGATGCTGATTTTTTGCCTCTTCCTTTTCCAAGTCTTTTTGCCTCTTCCTTTTCCATTTCCTGGGTCTAATTAGGAAAAAAATATTCTGTTCTCTCAACCAGAGGATCACAACTGGGTTTGGCTCCTTTAATCTGTATTGCAGGTTGATCTTGGGGAGAAGATCATGTGGAGAAGGGAATAAAGGCTAGGCAAGACTGCTGAATTGACTCTAAAGCCAGTAGTGTGTACTTTTCCCCCATCCACATTTGTCTCTGATATTATTTTTATACAGATTTTTCAACAATTGTTTATATCATTTCAAATCAGTTTGAAAAGTTTGTCCCCGGCTCCGGCATGAGACGCACGGGCGGAAGCCCATTGCACTCCTGTTGAGCTCAGGGACCCCCAGAACCTCCCAGCAGCACCCCAATCAGGACCCCCCAGTGCAGCCAGAGGTAGGTGGGGCCTGCGACAGGGAGGAAGGGACCCCAACCCAGTCAGCTGAAGGGCAGCTGAGTGGGAGTCGAGGAAAGACATGCCCTCCCCGGCTCCTACTTGATCCAGCCCCCAGGGAGCCATGCGACCGGTCCTGCCCAGTGTATGAGTCAGGGGAAGGGGGGGCACTCACCTATCCCCTTCTTCCATGGGGCAGGGACACCCCAGCCCCTAGAGTGACACAGCGCTGTCGACAACTCCTGCTCATGCGCGCAGTTTAAAAAGGGCCCGCTGACACCAAAGCCTCAGTTTGTCCCTGGCTTCAGTGTGAGATGCATGGGCGGAAGCCCGTTGCACCCCTGTTGAACCCAGGGACCCCTAGAACCCCTCCAGCAGGACCCTGATCAGGACCCCGCAGTGCAGCTGTAGGTAGGTGGGGCTCATGGCAGGGAGGGAGGGACCTCAACCCTACTGCCAGGCCCATCACCCCCTGAAGGCAGAGGGTTAACCAAGGTCACCTTCCAGGGCAAGGGAGGGCTCAGGGATCTCCCATACTGTCCTGCCAGGGGTTGGACCAAAGTGGTCAATAGCCCCAAGGCCCGCTGTGTGAAGGTCCCCTCTCCTCTGGAGCTTTGCAACAGGTACAAACCTCTTGCAGTCTCAGTAGAGCCTGCAGAGCTGCCAGCTCTTGCAGGCAACACAGGCTCACCCACAGCTACCATCCCTGCTCTCCCTAAGGCCACTTGTAGAGTGGTCGTCGTGGGAGACTCCCTCCTGAGGGAGACTGGGGATCAATTTGCTGCCCCGACCCCTTAGACCAGGGGGTCTGCTGTTTCCCAGAAGCCTGTATCCGGGACGTGGCCAAGAGAATCCCTAAACTCATCTGGCCCACTGACCACTACCCTATGCTCCTTATCCATGTGGGCACAAATGACATGGCTCGGAGCAATCCTAGCTGGGTCATGAGACGCTACAGGTCTTTGGGAGAGAGGCTTAAGGCGGGGGGGGCACACGTGATATTTTCCTCAATCTTCCTGGTTTTCGGCTATGGTCTGAGGAGGGAGAGGAGGACTGAGGTAGTCAACCAAAGACTGTGGCACTGGTGTCATCATGAAGGCTTTGGCTCCCATGATCACAGTCCGCTCTTTGGTGAGAGAGGCAGTGGTCTGTTGGGAAGAGACAGCCTCCACCTCACTGTGCTGGGGAGGAGACTTTTCTCAGCCCGACTGGCAGACCTGCTTGACCAGGCTTTAAACTAAGCCCGCCGGGGGATGGGGGACTAGGGATTACCACCACTGCAAGCCCACTGGGCAACCTTTCTAAATTCAGCAGGCTAAGACACTTAAGGGAAACCACCCCTACCCTAGCCCCGGAACAATCTGGGGAAGGCAAGGGCCCCCAGTGGGACACTTGTGTGCCTGTACACCAATGCCAGGAGCTTGGGAATAAACAGGAGGAACTGGTCCTCCTGCTAAACAAGAATGACTACGATCTCATAGTGATAACGGAGGACTGCACCTATGACTGGGCAACAGGTATAGATGGGTATACCTTGTACAGGAGAAATAGTGTGGACAAACGGGGCAGGGGCGTAGCTCTCTATGTCAAGGAAAGCTACGCGTGCCTGCAAGCTGACATTGGCATCCAGGGTGGATGACTGGAGTCTCTCTGGGTTAAAATGCGTGGTGAACAAGGCACAGGGGACGCAATGGTAGGAGTCTACTATAGACCTCCTAGCCAGGATCAAGAGCTCAACCAGAAATTCTCCAGGGAACTGCCTGAGGCTGCATGCTCCTGGTGCATGCTTGTCATGGGAGACTTCAACTACCCAGACATCTCGTGGGACGAGCACTCGGCTAAATCCAAACAGTTGCAAGGCTTCCTCATGTGCATGGATGAGCTCTATCTGACTCAAGAAGTCTATGGACCAACGAGAGGCAAAGCACTGCTCTACCTGGTACTAGCAACAGGGGATGACTTAATCAGCAACCTAACAATCAAAGGGAAACTCGGAAACAGTGATCATGAGCTGATCACCTTCACCATCTGCTGTAAAGCTGGCAACTCAGTCAGCAAAGCAGAAGTCCTCAACTTCAGGAAAGCTGACTTTGACAAGCTCAGGAGGCTGGTTGGTGAGGCCCTAAGGGACCCAAAGGGGAGGGGAGTTCAGGATGAGTGGTTGCTCCTCAAGGGAGCTATCCTGAAAGCACAAGCAATGTCTATCTTGTCTCAGAGGAAAGGCAGCAAAAGGGCACAGCAGCCCCCTTGGCTCTGCAGGGAACTAGTGGACCTCCTGTGTCTAAAAAGAGAGACCTATAAAGCATGGAAGACTGGATCCACCTCAAAGGAGGAGTATTCTGCACTGGTCCAGACCTGTAGGGAGTGAACCAGGAAAGCCAAGGCCGTGACTGAACTCCAACTGGCTACATACATCAAGGATAATAAAACGTCCTTTTTTAGATATGTGGGGAGCTGGAGGAAAAGCAAGGGTAACATTGGATCACTGCTAACCCATATGGGACAACTGACAGCCGATGCCTAGAAAAAAAACAACCTGCTTAATGGGTATTTTGTATTGGTTTTTCACCAGCCCCAAGGGACGGCCCTGCTCAGTATGGTACGGGATGGCCAGGGTGAGGGAGAATTGTTACCCTCCATCAATGTTGACCATGTGAAAGAACACCTTGAGAGGCTGGACACCTTCAAGTCAGCTGGCCAGACAGTTTACACCCCAGGGTACTTAAGGAGCTGGCAAGCATCATAGCTCAGCCACAGGCACGGCTCTTCAAGAACTTGTGGTGCTCAGGCGAAGTGCCCGAAAATTGGAAGAAGGCCAATGTGCTGCCTATCTTCAAGAAAGGGAGGAAAATAGATCCAGAGAACTACAGGCCCATCAGCCTGACCTCTATCCCAGGGAAGATCTTGGAAAAAATTATCAGAGACCATTCTTGACAAACTGGCCAATGGCAACATCCTGAGGGATAGACAGCACGGGTTTGTTGTGGGTAGGTCTTGCCTGACCAATCTTATGTCCTTCTATGACCAGGTGACATATCACCTGGACAAGGGAGAGGAGATTGACACCATATATCTTGATTTAAAAAAAGCTTTTGATCTGGTATCCCATGATCATCTCATAGAAGAACTGGCCAACAGTGGCCTTGGCTACATCACAGTCCGCTGGCTGGGAAATTGACTCCAAGGTCAGACCCAGAGAGTGGTAGTTAATGGAAGTCAGTCATCATGGTGTGCAGTGACCAGTGGTGTCTCCCAAGGCTCTGTCCTTGGCCCTATGCTCTTTAACATCTTCATTAATGATATGGACATTGGTGTCAGAAGCGGACTGGCCAAGTTTGTCAATGACACCAAACTTTGGGGTAAATCGTCCTCACCCGAGGACAGGATGGTGATCCAAGCCAAACTTGACAGGCTCAGAAAATGCGCGGATGAAAACCTGATGGCATTCAACACCAAAAAATGCATGGTACTCCACCTTGGGAAGAAAAACCCACAGCATGCTTATAGGCTCGGCAGTGCTACGCTTGCTAGCGCCACGACTGAAAGGGACTTGGGGGTCATAATTGACCACAAGATGAATATGAGCCACCAGTGTGATGTTGCAGCTGGTAAAGTGAGCAAAACTCTGGCTTACATCCATAGATGCTTCTCTAGCAAATTCCAGGATGTCATCCTCCCGCTCTACTTGGCCCTGGTGAGGCCGCAGCTGGAGTACTGCATCCAATTCTGGGCTCCGCAATTTAAAAAGGATGTGGAGAAGCTTGAGAGAGTCCAGAGGAGAGCCACACACATGATCAGAGGGCAGGAAAACAGGCCTTATGATGAGAGTCTGAGAGCTATAGGACTCTTCAGCCTGGAAAAGCGCAGGCTCAGGGAGGACCTGGTAGCTACCTACCAGTATATAAGGGGTGTACATCAGGATCTGGGGGGACACCTGTTCACCAGAGCGCCCCAAGGGATGACAAGGTCAAACAGTAACAAACTCCTCCAAGACCATTTTAGGCTGGGCATAAGGAAGAACTTCTTTACTGTCCAAGCCCCCAAGGCCTGGAACAAACTGCCACCAGAGGTGGTGCAAGCACCTACTCTGGACTCCTTTAAGAGACATTTGGACGTTTATCTTGCTGGGATCCTTTGACCCCAGCTGCCTTCCTGCCCCTGGGGCAGGGGGCTGGACTTGATAATCTTCCGAGGTCCCTTCCAGCCCTAATGCCTATGAATTCTATGAAGTAGGACCTAGGGTAGGAGTATAATCTAATGGGTTTAAAATGTTGTTTCTGCTTCCAGAACAATTGAGAATAGCTGTCATTCTTATACAGATTCTACTTATACTCTGCCTCTTGGGCTAGCTATGCTAGCCAGTGCCACATGCCATAATAGCTTATAACTAACATGCTAAATAATGAGGTCAGGGGTTTGTTTGTTTGTTTTCAAACAAATACCTATTAAAAAAGAACAATTTGAGAAATCTTTGATAGTCGCATCATCTGTAGAGCATACTGTTTCATTTCATCAATAAATGGTCTTAGTTGGCTGCCAGTACAGAGGAACTGCTAGAAGTCCATTTTAGACTGGACATAAGGAAAAACTTCTTTACTGCCTGAGTTTCCAGAGTCTGGAATAGACTCTCCCCAGAAGTGGTGCAAGCACCTACTCTGGATACCTTTAAGAAATGCTTGGATGCTTATCTTGCTGGGGTGATCTGATCTCAGCTGATTTCCTGCCCCTTGGGCAGGGGACTGGACCTGATGATCTCGCAAGCTCCCTTGTGTCTATGAAATTGGTTTAGGTTTTCAAGGACTTGAGGGGAATATAAAAAAAATATTTTATAACTCTTTTGTTTCTCGTTTCAGTACCTGACATTTCTGGAACAACTTTCTGATAAAATGAAGTTGGACAGAATAGCAGCTGAGATTGGTTTTGACATGAGACTTGATGCAATTCTGGTTCGGGCAGAGCAGTTGGTCAAGCTGGAAGGTGATGCAGTAATTGAAAACAAGACCATGACGCACAACCTACAGAGAAAGGTAGTTGAACAAAAGCTAACCTCATTATCTGTGTTACAGGTGGATGTTCTTATTATTTTCTTTCTATAGAAACCTGGTTGCAATGGGTGTTGAAGTTATTCTTGTTTGCTTGCTTTAAATTTCCTTGTTCTCTTAAAAACAGTTGAAGACTCAGAAAGAAAAGCTTGAGAGCAAAGAGCTGCACATGAATCTTCTGCGGCAGAAAATCTCTCAGCTGGAAGAAGAGAAACAAGTGCGAACAGCCCTGGCTGTGGAGAGAGATGAGGCCAACCTCACTATCAGAAAGTTGCATAAGAAGGCGGAGAGGTTACAGAAGGAGCTGGACTTGGCAAGAGAATCTAACACTGACCTGAAAGCCAAATTGTCTGAAACCAGTGAACTTAAGGTGAAGTACAAGGGTACCTTTCACCAGTGACTAACAAAGGAAAAAGCATATCAATGCAGAACTGGTAAACCTATCTGTTTTAGGAAAAAGACGTTTAATAATGTCAAAATATCTTTGATATTTCAGAATCTATCATGCGTCTTTAAGAAATGTATAATATTGTTCAAAAGATTTCAGGTTAATATGATGGCATGTAAAATACCAAACATGCTCACATTCTTACTTGTAATGATGGCTAAAATTTAAATTAGTCCTGCAGATCGTGCTTTATTTTACCTTAGAAAATCTGCTTTACTTTGAGCCTGGGAGAAGACACTTTAAAACAGGCAAAGTTTTGGCTTTTTCACTGTTCTGTGTGTTTTCAAAATGTTTGTTGTATTATAATAGTGAAAACAGCCTTTTTAAGCTCAACTGAGCAGATACGCATTCTTGAGGAGCCATTTTTAATATTTGGTTTTCACTGATGAAAGTGTGAAGAATGTAATATTTCTTTGTGGATTGTTTATTTTAGATTAAAACCCTTGAACAGAACAGAGCCATAGAGGAGCTAAATAAGTCCCAAGGCAACCTGGGAAAGATGAAAGAGAAGGCTGAGAAGCAACTGATTGCTGTCAAATCAGAACTACATTTAATGGAGCATGAAGCTAAGGAGGATAAAGAAAGAGCCAGAAATATGCTAGAAGCAACAAACAGTGAAGTGAAGGCACTTAAAACAACCTTGGCAGAGGTAACAAAGAGAGAGAAACAGGTAGGTATAAATGTGATTGACAACTGAGAGATGTCATTTAGAACATGGGAACTTGCTATGTGGACTAATTATCCTGCCAACCTGGGAACTTGTGTTTAGAATTTATTGATGTGATTTTGCAGTGGCTGCACTATCTGTGAGTGGCAAAACCATCAGTGGAGTTATGCAAATATAAGAATAGTAGAAGAACATTTTGTCATTTTTCACATCATGTTTTCAGTTTATATCAAATTTTGGATGTTAACAATGATTTAGAACTTCAACTACTACTTATTTGCTCTGTCTTTCATGCATCTTGTCTTGTAAAATCTAGTTACCTTATAGCTAAATACAAGCCACAAAGTCATGAAAAACTAAAGTGTGTTATAATATTTCTAGAAGCAATCTCATGCAACTTTTTATAACAAATGTTATGTGAAAGTGATTTTAAAATGTGATACCCCATGAACTTTCTAATACATAGATGTAAAATGCATTAATCTGATATTTTAGAATCTAAGGATGTCTTTACACGTTCTACAGAGTGGAGATGGGGAGGAGGGCGCTTTAATTACAGCGGCTCTGAGAGCAGCGTCACATGTATTTAGCATCCCACACTTCAAAATGGCAACACGAGCACTTTAGCTGAAGCTCATTTGATAAGCTTTAGTTAAAGTGTCCCTGCTGTCATTTGGAAGCATAGGGACAGTGAATACATGTGATGCAGATGCTGCTGGAGCAAGCTAATTACCGTGCTTCAGCAGACTTGATTAATTTAGCATGTATTGGAGCAGACATTTGGCACGTGTGTAGGTGCCCTAAGAGGTGAGATAAGTGAGAAGTACAACAATAAAATTGCAGCTCATGACATATATATATTTGCCACTGCTTATTACATTTGGTGATCATTATAGGTAGTCTGTTTTTAAAGACTCTCCATGATCCACATTTTTCCTCAGGCTGTTTTTATTTTGCGGGGGAGAATCTCAGTCAAAATGGTTCAGTCACTTTCAAGAATCAGTCTAGAAAGTTTTGCCTGTGTTAAAAAAACCCTCTGATAACTTTTTTCTGTGAAAAGCTCTAGCGCCTGTTCACATTGGGAAAAAAATAGAGATTTAGCAGCCCTGCAAAAGCACACCCAAACATGATCATTATAATCCTTAGAAAAATTGTAGTTTGTGGGCTTGAGAGAGTACTTAGATTTTAGCAGATAAAATTCCAGGGCTTACTACTGAAGCAGGACTTTCCCTGTAATTGTAGGTTCCAGGTACTTTAGGCCAAGGTGGGGCCTGGCACTAGAACTGAGCCTGGGAGCTTGTGTCTGCTTGGGCTTGGTTATATTTGTAGTCTGGGTGTACATGGGTTTGTACTTCCCTCTCCAATTGAAGGAATTATTGGCAGGGCAGCGTGCTGTGGAGGGACACAACAGCCCAGAGGCTGCCTCTGTCCCCTCTAGAGTCAGGTCCAGTCAATCGATTACTTAACTGTATACAGATTTATTATTAAAGGGTAAGGACATAGATTATATATATGTACAAATTTACAAAACAATAAACCCTATAACACACACACACACACACACACACACACACACACACACACACACACACACACACAGAGTTATCATTTAAAATACAGATGAACAATAGAACAAACCAGACCAAAGGATATTGATTGGGCAACCTTATAACTCTATTCATATGCAAACTATTACTTCAAATTATTCACATAAACTGTAAGGCACAGTCCACAAATATAATCAGCAGTCCTTAGACTACCTGGTGCCCTCCAGGGCAGAGGCCCCACTCCCAAGCTACCACTACAGGAAAGGAGGTGTGGGGGTAACAAAACGGAGAGGAAGACCCCAAAGACTCCTAAGCTCCCCCGCTATCACCCAGGAGCAGCCCACGTGGTGCCCCTTCGCAACCCACAGGGGGTCCCTCCCCTGTGGGGACCCGCTCTCCAGGGTAACTTACTACTCCACTGTCCTGGAGGGTTGCCTCTTGTTCTCCAAGTCAAGCTCTGTTCCCCACTGGGTTTTCCTGCTGCCTGACTCTGCTGCTGCTGTCCTGGCTTAGGGCCACGTGCACCGCTGTGTGTAGTGGGAGCTTTGCCTTGTGCTAGGGGTTGGAGGCCTGGACAGCCTTGTGCAGCACCAGGGCTCAGTCTGTTCCTGGACCCTCTAGGCAGCATCGTTTGCACTGATCTGCTGCCCCGTGTCAGCAGCTGTAGACCTGAGCCACCTCAAGTGGCTCCCAGGGTCTCTCGCCCTCTATGCAGCGCCTCCTGCACCGAGCTCCCATCCTCGTTCTGGGGGTTGAGGACCTGAGCCACCCCAGGGGCTCCAAAGATCCTGTTCCATGCACCAGCCTGTGCACCATGTCTCTGGCCGCATGCTAGAGGTTGCAGACCCAAGCTGCTTCACGCAGCTCCCAGGGTCTGGATGCTGTGTGCCAAGCTGCACACCAAGAGCCTAACCACTGGAGCCATGCTGCTCTCCCCGCTGATAGACGTCTTCAGGGGCTCTTCCTGGGCTACTGCGTGCCCTGCTGAGCAGCTGTCATCAGCTCTTCTAAGCCCCGCTCTTCTCTGTTCTCTGTTCCCGATGCATCTGCCCCTCATCCTGGGCGCGCAGCTTATTTTATAAGCTCCAGGGCTCCACCCCTGAAGTCTTCCAGACCTGACAGTTTGCAGTCTTCAATCAGGTCTGGGGGAGCTCTTCTCCCCCTCCCCTCAGGAAAGGGGTGTGATGTTATTTCTCTTGCTGCCTCCTGATTGGTGGATGGGCTCCACCAATCAAAACAGCAGGATCTCAAGCTTGGGATTCAACCCAAGCTCTGAAAGGTAAGCCTGATACATATTGGTGCACTACTCAGAAGTATTATCCGTCTACTTGTTCAGTTAGTACTAATTCCCATGATGATTAGTTGGCTGGCTGCCTATGAGGCAGGTCCTGAGCATATGACCCAATGCCTCTTGGGCTCTTTGTCTAGAAGGTGCTTACTGGTGCACACTCAGGCATGCTGCATCTGTACTGCCAGAATGGGCATCAGAGGAGATGAAAGCTGGCAAGGACCAGAGATGTATCCCACAGGCCAGAAAGCAGGAATCCTGTGGCCCTTGGGATGGGGCACCATGACTCACCATGGTGAGGAAGAAGAGAAAGAAGATGGTAGTTTGGTCCCCTCCGGAGTGGGACAGAAACATGTATCTATCATTCAGACCTGAGGTGTGCTGCTCCCCTGGAGTCCACATCCTGGAGAGATTGCCAGAGCTCATCCATCCCTCAGACCAGTACTCCTTGTTGCTTGTCCATGTAGGAACCAATAACACTGCTAAGCAGATCAAAGGAAACTACAAGGTTCTAGGCAGGAAGGTCGGATACACAGGTAGCATTCTTGTCAATGACCCAGGTAAGGGCCCAGGCAGGGAATGTTGTATCATGGAAGTAAATGCATAGCTGATAAGATGCTGTTGATTCGAAGGCTGGGAGCCCTCTGATGAAATTTGGAAATAAGTAGGTCAAAATGCAAAATGTGCATACCTTGTATGCACGTACAAATACAAGGAGTACTGGGATCAAGCAGGATGAACTGGAAGTCATAGTCTATAGAGAAAACTGTGATTTAATTGATATTTCAACTCCCATGACTGGAATATCAGCAACAAGGGGTATACTCTGTTTTGGAAGTATGGGTTTGGGGAAAAAAAAAGTTGTCAGGCTATATACAAATGCATAAGTTTGTTCCTACGACCAGGAGGAAGCAAGAAGCAAATCTGAGTGTATCTGGGTGAAGATAAAAGGGGAAAGGAAGTCAGGAAGGAAGTGGTAGATCAGACACTCTTCAAGGAGATAATAAGATTATCCAAAAATGTGACATGGTACTAATGGGGGATTACAGCAAAGCATAACATGACCAATAAGTTCCCAAGATGTGTAGAGGACCATTTTCTGTTCCAGAAAGTGAGGATATGACTAGGGTATCATCCATCTTGGATCTCATTTTGGCCAGTAAAGAAGAATTACTTGAGAATGTGGAGGTGATTGGAAACTTAAGAGGGAAGCAATCATGTTATAAAGTAATTTATAATTCTAAGAAAGGGAAAGCATGAGGTTAGCAGAAGAAAGATACTGGATTTTGGAACGGCAGATTTCAAGTCACTCAGAGAAATAGTGGGTTAAATCCTATGTGTACACAGATTAAAGGATTAAGGAGCCTAGGAGGGCTGGTAGTTTCTAAAGGATATAATAGTGGAAGCTCAACAGGAAACTAATTCAGCACAGTGAAACCATAAAAAGGAATGGCAGGAGACCAATGTGATTATACAAGGAGATTCTTAGATGCCTCAAAAAAATAGGCAGTGGAAGGAAAGGCAAATAACTAAGGAATTATATAAAAAACAAGAGGGCTTAAAGGGTCACAGTCAGGAAAGCGAAGTAAAATAATGAGTTACACCTGGTAAGAGAAGTTAAGGACAATAAATATGGCTTCTACACACAGACTGGATAAAGATGTTCAGGGAGGTTAGGGGGAGGTTAGATCACATTAAAAATGACCACCCAATCTTACTTAGTTCACCTATGTGCAGACCTTACACTTAGAGCCCCAGTTAATACAAACTGTACAGAAGTTCCAGGTTCTGATTAGTCAAAAAGAAGGTTAGATTGGTCAAAATATGGCTGACCCAGTCTAATTTAACTGTACCTCAGAGGCGCAAAAAGTTAGACTGGGCACAGCTAGACCAATCTAACTGAATGTCTGCATGTGTTTGGAGTGCAGCCCTGGGTCTGGGAAAGCCCAGCCACTCGCCTCAACCCTGGGGCTATATTTTTCCTACCTCCTTCTGCCACTGATTTATTTGTAGTGACCCCTCCCTCTACATCCAGACTGGAGACTGCCAATTCCCCTGCCCCTGGAGACTGCCAATTCCCTTGACCCTGCAAGCTGCTCCCAGTGCCAGAAGCTGATTGAAGTAAGTCAGAGTGGGGGAAGAGGCAGATGGGCTTGGAGCACAGTTTAGATTTCTGGGGTGGGAGTGCTGGGCGGCAAAAGTTAGCCCCTGTTGAGGAAGAGGAGAAAGCCTCCCTGATCCTGCCAACCCCCTCCTCCTGCCCCAGGACTCCACCAGCTCCCCCATGTAGCTGCTAGCCACCCCTGCCAGTCCCCCTACACCTGCTTGCCCCACCTCCCACCTCAACTTACTTCAGTTGGGCTCCTGGCACTGGTGAACCAGCCCTGGGAGTGGCTTGTG
>NW_005842120.1:1744405-1759803 GCF_000455745.1 Alligator sinensis | reverse complement strand
GCATCTGGGAAGGCTGAAGAGGGCCCATGTGGGGCAGGGTTTGGTAGGATTGGAGAGGCTCTTCAGTCCTGCTAAACTCTTCCTCACCTGATCCCTTGATGCTCCCCCATGGACTCTGCTAGTCCCTGATCCCATCACCCCCCCTGGATCCCAACCTTCCTCCCCTCCCATGGACCCTGCCCCCCCCACCCCAATTTACCTTAAATCAGGCTTCCAGCACCTATCTAGTCACTGAGTTAGATGGAGGGGAAGGAGGGGAATTTTACGCCCCCTCTCCCAAACTTCCAGGGAGTCTGTATGAAGTCATATTCTGCTTAAAAGAAAAACCAAGGAAACTCTGGGTCCTCTGCTTAATAGCCAGGGTGAGCTATTAACAAAAGATAAAAAGGCAGCTAGAGCTGCATCTAGATGGCTAATGTAAATAATGCAGACAACAAAAGATAAGGGCCAAAGATCATGATCACTAAAGAGAGCATCTGCAAGCTCTTGATTAATTTGAATGAATTTGACAGCCTGGCCGCCTACCAAAATTCATGTCAGGACATTGAAGGAGCAGGCAGAAGGGATCTCAGACTTTGGCAAAAATATTTACGAAGTCATGGGAGATGGGTGACAGACCAGAGGACTGGAAAAGGGCTAACATAGGGCCCATCCCCATTTAAATGAAAAAAGAAACAAAAAAAGAAAAAAAACACATGGGGAATTATAGACCAGTTAGGCTTATGTCAGTACCTGGGAAGTTACTGGAACAAATTATAAAGAAAAGAATTTGTAAACATCTAGTCTGTCTCCACATGAGCACGGATGTTTTTTTACCTAGGGATGCCTGTGCCACGTGCCCTTTGGTGTGTGGCAGGTTACCCCAGGTTGGGTAGGGGAAGCTGAGGCCAGCAACTGTGCTGGCTTCAGCAGCTTTACCTGTGGGCCTGGGGGCCTTGGAGCTGCAGCTGCAGTGCTCCTGCAGCTGGTAGCCTGGGCTCCAGCTGGCCAGGCTCCGGTTCTGGGCAGCATGTGCTGCCACCACATGCACTGCCCCACTTTTTTTTGGCATGCATTTTTTTGACCCTGGGATCTCCTGGGGTAAAAAGAAATACCCCGCACTGCAAGGTAGCAGCACAGGGAAGGCCTCCATGTGCAATGTGGTGCCACAGATGGGTCTGTGGCGCCACATATCACACATCTGCACTCATCTGGACATGGCTGTAGAGGAGAAAGGCTGATCATTAGCACCCAGAATGGATTTGTCCTTTTCCTCCTTTGAGAAGTTAACCTGTTGGGTATACGAAGGAAATGCAGTGGTCATAGTGTATTTAGATTTTAGTAAGGCTTTTGATGAAGTCACTCCCCTAGGTAAACTAGTGTTATGTGGACTGAAAAAAGTTACTATAAGGTGGATACTTAATTAGCTCAGTAACTACAAGCAAAAGGTAATTATAAATGGATCAATGTCAGAATGGCAGGAGGTTTTAAGTGAAGCTCTGCAAGGGTTTGTCTTAGGTCCAGTGCTGTTTAACAAGTTTATAAATGATTTGGATGCTGGGCTAGACACAATAGTATGACATTCAAAGCAGATAAATGTAAGGTACTACCCTTAGGGAAGAATAATCAAATGCACAAATACAGAATTGGAGGGAACTGTCCAGTCAGTACCGTTGCTGAAAAGGATCTGGGAGTTTTGGTGGATTAGAGACTCAATGCAAGTCAGGAACATAATGTAGTTGCTTCAAAAAAAAAGCGAAAAAAAAAAAAAGCAAATGTAATTTGGGGCATCAACAGGAGTATAAGACAGCGAAGGTGATATACCACTCCATTCGGCAGAGCTTAGGCCTCATTTAGAGCATTGTGTACAATTCTGGGTTTCATTTTTAAGAAGGATGTGGAGAAGTTGGCAGATGTCAAAAATAAAGAGATTGGAAGGCAAGTCATACAAGGAAAGGTTGAGAGAACTAAGTATGTTTAGCTTGAAGAAAAGGGCTTGGGGGATAGTGGGGGGCTTTTGAGGGAGAACAAATGTTTTCTCTTACTGCAGAAGACAGGACAGGAAGCAATGGCTTTAAACTGAAGCAAAGTAGGTTAGATCACAAGAAATACTTCTTTACTGTTATGAGAGCAATGGAATAATTTACCCAGGAAAGCTGTAGAATCCTCTTCACTGCAGGTTTTCAGTGGGCTGTTCGGTAAGCATTAGTCAGGGATGATTTAGGAATAACATTCCTGCATCTGTGCATGGAGTTTGGCCATCTGTGCATGGAGTTTGGCATGTGGATTTTGGGGTATTTTACAGAGTGACTGGAATTTTTTTATCAGGGATTTTTCAGTTTTCAAATAGGGAACATCAGAATTCCTCCTAGGGAGGCCAGTGGCAGGACCCAAGCAGAGGAGACTGCTCAGAGTTGGCACGTTGGACCCAGCTGGAGGTGTCTGACCTCCTGGCCAATTGGGGCCAGGAAGATATGCTTTGACAGTTCAAAGCAGGCCACCACACCCAGAACATCTTCTGGGTGATAGCTGCCCAGATGGCCGGGCAGGGGGCACATAAGGTAGTAGTGATGCAGAGGAGCAGATGCCTGTACTGGCTGTGCAGTCCCCATCTGGGTCACAGCCAGGCAGCAGTCCCCACTGCCAGACTGCTGCAGTGGGTAGAGGGTGCAGGGAACTCTCAGGGCTGCTTCAGCAGTCTAACTGGCACAAGGGATAGTGTCCCCAGGTATGAAGTGGCTGGGCCCCAGAAACTCCTGAGAGCGAGTAGCTCTGAACTACTTGCCAGGGCGGCTTTTTATACTGCTGAGCACAGGTGCTGGCCCTGGTCTCTAGCTCCCCCTGGTTGCAGGTCCAGGAGGAGCCAGGCAGGGTTATTTTGCCCCAAGTAGCACAATTTGCCCCACACCAAAGTGCATGTCTGGGCACATGCGCTGAGGCAAAAAGTCCTGGCTCAAACTTGCATTGCTTCTATTTGAGCTGCTGCAAGCGCACGTGCTTGCATGTATGGATGCGCCCATAGTGGCTAACATATTTAGTACAGTAGGTAGGGTGTGGTGGTAATGTTATTTAGATGTCTCTTCTTCCTGTGCCTCAGCTTACTGACTGAAACATAAGCCAGAGTTATATCCCTGTCAGGATAAAAAAAAAAGTATGGCATAAAATTAAAATGTCAAATGATATGCAAAACTTGGATTATAGGTGGTAATAACAATTGCTGGTTAGTATTAACAGCATAGCATGCATATTCCTAAGAGCAAATATATCACTGGGGTTGTTTTTACATTTTGTCTGGTTTGTACTTAAATGTTTATTTAAGAAACTTTGACTCATCTGGTAAAATGTAGTAAATAGGCACAGACTTCCTGGGTGGATTTTTGGCTTTTCATGGAAGATTTGAGTGCTCTACTTAGTATAGGTGAGGGATGTGTTAAAAATTTCTAAGAAAGAAAGAATAATCATTTCTGTAGTCCTCAGAGGTCTGTGTTTGTACCATGAAAGGAAAAACATATTAAATTTAGTTGCTGTTGCTGCACATTCAAGAATAATGCCACGATGTATTCAATCTAATATCACCTATCTTAATAAGATTAGATTAAAGGGTATACACAAAAAGCATTGACAGCATTATATGACCTTTACACGTAATCAGTTACAAAGTAAATTCCAAATTCCAAATAAATTTTGATGATCATTCAGCTTGCCCACTGAAGTGCAATAATTAATGCATGATAGGAATGTAAATTTCACAGTACTTGTTTATGGCTTTGGTCTGTTTGCAGTAAGAATCTTTTGAGGCACTGCTTCTGTGCCTTTCCTAATGAGACCCCCTTCAACTTTCTTTTTTGGCTGACGTGTAAAGAAAATATAGCACAATTATCTATTTATTTCTGCATCACAAATTTTGGGCATATAGAGAGAAATTGTGTCCCTCTGTTGTTATTTTCCTACTTTCATGAAAACTGTTACCAACTAAAGTAAAATTCAGAACTGTGCCCTCAGGATGATCTCTTTGAAACAATAACTTTTGCTGAAGAAAACCTTAAATAAAACTTCAGATGGTGAGAAGTTTTTGATATTTCAGCCAAACAGTCTTGTTTTTATTTTCCTATGTTGTATTGTTTTCAAAATTGGAAGAGATTTTTTCCCTCTATTTTTTTTCTAGTTGCAGTGAATGTTTTAGTCAGAAATTGTATTAGATGTTCATAAAATGTGTACAGCAGTACTTTAAAGTAGATCACAAACATGCAGTTCTTTTACAAGGCACTGTAGCATTATAAAAAAAAGTATCCTGCATTGCTTTTGTTCAACTTTTCACTTTGCTAGAAAGATTTTCATTCAGACTGGAGCAAATATGGTTACAACCCATAATCATGTTGCTCATATGTCAGTTTAAGGTATTTTGCTCTGCAGGACAATTAGCTTTCCTTTCAACTCTTCATTGAAAATACAGATTTTTCTGTTCTCCTTCCCATAGTCTTATTAGAAGGAAAGTTGTTTTTTCTATTAACATTAGGGTAGGAAAAATTATTTCTTTCTAATGTATGTTACTGTGTGATTAAAAAGATTTTACTGGAGGCTCATTGGGCCTAGCAAACTAAGTTACAAGCTGGTAAGTACTTCCAGATCCCTAGGGCACCTATACACATGCAGAGAGGCTGCTCCAATGTGCTGTAATTAGAGTGTATCAGAGCAGACTCAATTAATTGTGTCTGCTGGGGAATGGTAATGCAGATATGTTTCCTGCATGTAGGTAGCATCATACCTACCAACTTAAGTGACAAATGGTAATTACCACAGTCCACCAGACTTCAGCATCATGTGTATCAGTGTCCCCATGCTGAAAAATGGCAGTTTTTACTAAAGCTCATTTGATGAGGATGACATGTGATCCTCTAGGCGCTTGAATTAGAGCGGCTCTCAGAGTTGCTCTAATTAAAGCAACCCCGTCTTTCCCCTTCCCAGAGTATATGTATAAATGCCCTAAGACATTAACAGTTTGTTCAGTGTGGCCATTGAAGCAAGAAAAAGAAAACACGTGTGGAACTTTCAGTATATCCACTAATATGCATCCATTTCTTCTGAAATCAATCAACTTGTTATTTGGGAATCTGCCTATCCAGCATATGAAGGTATGCTTGTCGTGTGACAAAGGTACAGTTGTAGTGTGGGCCGCTTTACTCATGCTAATTTCAGTTTAGCTAGCACAAGTAAGACATGATGCCAAGGACTTCAAGGCAGACTAGCCAACCTAATATGACTTTAGGGACCCTGGCAGTCATACATAGCCTGTGATGATGCCCTTGTTTCTACTGTGTTTTTTTTTTTACCAATATCAGATTAAGTTTAACATCAGTATACCTACCAGTAGTACAATTCACCTTCATATAAGAGGCCCTTCATGGTCTTAGGGGTGTAGGTTGTAGCTGTGTTGGTCTAAGGACATAGGCAGACAAGGTTCTTTGGGTAAATCTGGTATCTTTTAGTAGACCAACTCAAATAGTTGGAAAAATTCTTCTTTGCAAACTTTCGGGTACAATTACTCTTCATCAGGCAGAGGAAGCGTTTGCAGATGGTCTATGCTCTTCCTGGATGAAGTAGTAAAGCAGCGAGCGGGCAGTATATACACAAGAAAGCCAGTCAGTTAAAATATAAACTGAGGTAGTCAGTAGGTCAGAGAGAGTTTCGGGGTGAGGGGGGAAGGAATGGCTTTCTTGCATACGTACTGGCTTCTGGCTGCTCCATCCAGAAACAGCACAGACCATCTGTAGATGCTTCTTCAGACTGAGGAAGCATTTTCAGATACTTCTTCAGCCTGAGGAAGGGTAATTATACCCAAAAGCTTGCAAAGAAGAATTTTTCCAACTATTTGAGTTGGTCTAATAAAAGATATTGGATTTACCCAAAGGACTTTGTCTGCCCAAGAGGCTTATGTATCCAAAATCTACAGCACTGCAAGGGATCTCCAGCCATTCAGAAATATCAGCTCCTGCTATACCATACTGCTCTAGCATGCTGCCACAGTTACCAGAAATCCATGGTCTTTAGGCTTGTCTGTTTCATTCACCCTGCTAGTGCTGCATTATTGTAGCTTTTAATTTGCAACCAGTGGAGCTAATTTAGAATGAAAACTGGATTAGATTTAGATGTGGTATGATAGCCTTAAAGTTCTGGCTTCTAATTTAGTAGTGGCCAGGGTATTTAGATAGTGTTTTTTTTATCTGGTAATACTTTCCCAAACCCGCTGATTGTTAGAGTTAAGACTGCAAGCCATCCAGGGCATAAGCATGGTTTTCACTCTGTATACTTCCTGACACAATGGGGCTCAGTCTAGCTTGGAACTTCTTAGAGCTACTTGAAATATAATTTAATAACAACAGCATGGGGAAGGGTAGATATTTTGTGTCTCTTTCTCACTCAGTTGTGTCTGAGGGGCATATGGGGGAGAGGGAGAGGGTCCCTGCACTTGCCCAGAACAAAACGATTTATTTAAAAAATCACAGCAACAGAAATACCAAGTTTATTCTTCATTGACAGATGTAGGCAGTGTGGAAGATAGAAGTCTGGGCATCTGTGCTGCTGCTTCTTTCTCCTCTTAGCACTTATCTTAGCTAGACTCTTTAATCGGGGAAAGAAAAAATCTGATCTTTTCATCTTTGAAAAATGACTCTGTAGAAATCGGCCAGCTTTACTCATCAGATATGTTCCCTGCATGTAGGTAGCATCATACCTACCAACTTAAGTGACAAAAATAGGTGTCACTTGCTTTTACTCCTGTTAGTTCTGAGTTGGATTCAATTGCTGCTTGTGCTTTACATGGAGGTTTTAATTAACTCTGCTTGCAGGGAATTGGTCAGACCTGTGAATCCCCATTGCAAAAAGAGAGAGTTATAAAAGCAAATCCTATTTTTAGTTGAATGTTTTGGGTAGGTAATAGATGCTACTTCCTTTGACTTCTTCATTCCACAGTGTGGCAGGGCACTGTTGGTGCCTGCCACTTATTAGGGCTGGAGCAGGCAGCAGCCAGGTGCTTGAGTATGGTGGCCATTTTGAAGCCCAGGATATATATATATATATCTATAGGGTGAATCAGCAGTTTGCTGCGGGCAGCCTTGGGAGAGACATCAGCTGGCGGAGCTGAGGCTCAGGAACAGCTTGGAGGTTTATGGGCTGTGGCTATGGGGCTGGAGGAGGCTCCTGGTCCTGACCTGAAACTGCACCCTGCTGGGAATGGGTGGCCTGGTGGGGCTGTTAGTGGGAGAGGGGGAAGAGTGCAGGGAGGTAAGCAGCCCCGAAAGAGGGCAGAGTAGGCCGCCTGATGGGAAGGGATCTAGTTGGGGTACAGACTAGAGTGTTATGGGGCCCAGTGTGGGGCTGGAGATGTTAACAACTGAGATGCCATCTGAGGCATGGGCTGCAGCATAGGGGATGTTTCAGAGCTGCAGATAGCACCCTCTGGCATCGGGGCAGAAAATGGGCAGCCTCCCACCTGGGTAATATCTTAATCATTTTCCATCAAGGTATGGCAGATGAGAGAGGTGGGCGGCTAGCCCAGAAACAGGTGGGCAGGCCAACTTCTAACTGACTCTGAGAAGGCCTCCCTGTTACACACCGATATAACAATTATAAAATGCTTCAAGCCTTTCTTTTTCCCTGAGTAACAGGCAGTCTGGCCCCTTAAGTTCTGCCTGGAGAAACATAGACGTTTTTGTTTTGCTCATTTGTTTGTTTTGAGTGTGGGTTATTGTTTGCCAGGAAGGATGGCTGAATGGCTCCCAACTGAGCAAGGCCAGCTGGGAAGGCTGCAGGTACTTGACCCACTTACAGACTATTTTTTGGACTGGATGAAGGACCCATAAGGGAACAAAACCGATCTTCATAGGAGCAGGCACACCAGCTGGTAGTGAAAGACTGCACTTGATTTCCTTGTCTGTGGTCATGTGATACAAGTCCAGATTACAGAGTTAATTTCTCTGTGACAGTTATTGCTATTCTGTTTCCAGTATCTTTGGCTTCCTTTGCAGGCTTCCCTGGTTCTTTCCTTGTTTTGCCCATGACATGCCCAGCTTTCCATGGGTTGTTAGTGATGGGTTCCTGTCATCTTTGTCCCAAATGCCCCGCTATTTAGTGTGGCCCTGAAACTGTCTTGCTGTCTCCCTGGAGTGAAATGTAAGACAAAAAGCTGCATAAAACTTAGCAGCTATCAATAGAAAAAGGTTCTGAGGGAACTGCCTCCAAAAGTGATTTGAAAAATTAACATTCCTTAATACCAAGAGATAGGATTGTGATGCTGAAAGTTCCTTGTCACTTACCCACATGTAAGTAGAAGGTAATTTCACATTTTGTTTGGAGATTAATGACAATATGGAGATAGCTGTGTTCCATTGATTAGGTTTCATGTGGTGAATTAACTGCTTGTGACAAGGTTGAGAAGAGTAGTCCAGCTTTCATGGCCACCTAGTCTTAATTTTTTGCTTTAGTTGCCAACAGAGGTATCAGCACAGGTGGGGCCTTGTTATGTGAATGCCTCTCCATTTGGAGCTGGAGAAACGTTTTTGGAAAGAAGCAGAGGCTGCCATATAGCCTTCATGTCATGTCTTCTCAACCACTAGGCATAGAGGTGATACGTGCTTTGGGTCCAGTTTCCAATCAAACAAGTCATGTACTGACCTCCCCTCAAACAAAACAAAAAATACCCCTAAGAAACCTCTAATGTTTAATTGTGTAGAACTGTATTTATTTGGAGAACACTGAAAAATGTTTCATGCTGTCAGGACAAACTGCATAATCCTAAAACATCCCTTAATCCCTCTCTTTATTGGCTTCAGCTTCATTATTTCATGCATATGGACAAAACCAAATTATTTAATCTCTCTCTTCCTTCAGGTGTCTCCGTGTGTGTTCAACACAAATATTTTCTGTGTGGGTTGGTGGTGGTGGTGATGATGTAGATAGATTTTTTTTTTTTTCCACACCCCTCCCTTGGCTCCACGTTTAATTTGTTCCTTTCTTTTTGCTCCTGCAGTTGACAGATTTTCGGGAGGTGGTCTCACGGATGCTGGGCCTCAGTATTGCCAACCTTGCTCTCCCTGACTATGAAATCATCACCCGTCTTGAGGGGTTGATCCACTTGCATCAACACCATTTTGTTCCCTGTATCTGCCTCAAAGATGCATCTGTGAGGCAAAATGGGCACTCGCCAAATCATTTACAGTTTCTACACTGAACAACACCTTTTTAATTCATCTGGTCTTATTCCTCTTCAACAGGCATGAGATTGATAAGTCAGTTCTGGATGAGTGGAGGAAATAGTCCAACATCATCGCTCTCTAAATGTATGAAGTGAAATTCTGGTCCCTGGGGAACCAAATGGGAGTTCTGACATTGGCTTCACCTACAGTAAAGACTATGAAACCAACTACAGAAAATTCTATCCTAACTTGAACTTCTTTTACTGAAGTATTTTTTATAAGGACTATTACACGTCACTCTTCCTCTTGTTACAGTGGTTAGATTTGTAAATTTACAGGGGTTCATGGGACTCAAAACACATCACCGTACATCTTGTTTGTCTGTAAGTAAGGTCTACAGGCTTGATGGATGGTATTCAGGGGTAGTGCTATCCTCTGCTGCATGGTTCCTTGGGGAGTAGAATGTGAAAGTTCAGTTGTACAGAGCTACTCAGAGAAGAAAATCATATCTTCATTTCTGTTTCCCACTTGCCATTTACCTTGCTGCCACCATTGCTAGTTTTTTTAATATCTGCTGTTCATGAACTTTTAACTAGTTTGAATGGGTGGCCAAAGGTTATTGGGGCAGGGAATAACAGGTCTTTCTAGACAGTGAGAATTGCTCAGCAGCTCACATTACAACCAGAGAAAGCTCCCTTTTGCATAATTAAAGTGCTGCAAAGGCGGTAAGAAGATATGGACAGCGCAAGGCCATCCAGTATTCATGCAGTAGAACTGGAGGCTTGTAAAGGGCAAGGTTAACACACAGTTTTGCTGTGTTTTTTCTTAATGGATGTTGACGTCTACCGTGTCACGGACATAAAGCCTTCTGCTTTGTCTGCAGCTGATGATGATTCAGTGGAATGGTAATGGCCCAGCTGCCACTGACTTTTCAAGATCAGACTGCTTTTTGTGTATATCTTATGTATAGAGGAGAAATGGACTTTAAGTTGGATAGAAATAAATAATTGTCATTGGAGGATGGAAAAGAACTGTAGTTTGGGGAAGGGGGTGTCATTCTTTCAATGTTATTCTTTAGTCTACTATTGACTTAACAAAACAAAGGCCTAAAATGATTTTTCCCCTCAGTTAGAAACCTTCCACACACTACGTCCTGTCATATGTGGCACAGAGATTTTTCATAGAATCATATCTTATTCTCACTTCCTATAAGAGAAAGTCTTTATGATACCATTGGTAAAGCAGCAGAAATCTCTTAGCTGTGGTGTTTCCTTGGCTGTTGCTCTTTAACTTGCTGCTCTTCATAATTAAAAACTAATTTTAGAAATCCCAGCCCATCGCATCAAAAAACTGAAAAAAAAAAAAAAAAAAAAAAAAGTTTCCTGTAAAGGAAAAGCAAAAGGACTAGGCAATGACGACACTTATTGTTCCCCAGAAATCTTTTAGTTGCTAGAACTGCTCTTATTAGCATTGTTTCTAGTTCTTTATTAATGATACCATCTTAAAAAAGTTTAAATGATAAAACTGTCTTAATTGAAGAATGATATTCTTCCATGTTCTTCAGATCTCTACTACGCATGTCTCATATTTGCATACAAAATAGTAATAATGGCAAATGCACTTATGAGAGAAATTCAAGGAACTGGGGTATTTCAAGAAATCTTACTCCACTCATTAAAATTGCTAGTCTGTATTTTACCAAAACTAGATTTATTTTAAAGCAAAGGTAATAATTATGTTAGCAGAGGGTTAGGACTTCATGGTTTAGATTGTTTATTTTTTGCTTGCCTCTGAAACATCAGTGATCAGTTGATCCTGGAAAAAGGCTATTATATTTCACAAGTCAAATCATTATGGTTATTCAGATAGAAAATTGGTTTTATTCTTATTTTGTTATTCAGATAGGGGTTAACTAATATTCAGAAATGTAAGGAAAAAATAATATGGGGTTTTTTTTCAAGATACATTCTGCTACTTGCAATTGTAGAATGTGGAGGTGTATCACTATAGTCAAACTGAATGTATGAGGCAAGTGGTTCCAACCTGTACTTTTTATTTGTTCCATAATTACATACTTTACCAGCTAATCAGTGGATCACTCTATCCTACCTAGGTTATATATACAATATACAGACTTGTCAGTTATTTTTCATGCACCCTGATATTCATTAAATATAAAGTAAGAGAAACACTTAAAAACATTGAAATACACTGCACTTTACAAGCAATAAATTAAACAAACTATATTAACCATTCAAGGTGTTATGCACCCTCAGCAATCTTTAGAATTAGTCTCTGAAACCTCAGAACATCCCTAAGTAGATAAGTGCTCCATTTTACAGATTTGAGATTGAGGCAGATAAATTAGATGGCTTGTAATGGCCACAAAGTGATTTAGTGTCTGCCAAGACTAGAACTTGGGTATTTGTGGGTCCTGCCAGTCCTGAGATTAGATTTAGGATGAAATCCTGGCTCCACTGAAGTCACCACTAAAGCTACCTAATGACTTTTACTTCAAGGCTAAAGTAATGACTAACCTCATGTCTAGTGGTTAAAGAAACTTACTTTAACTTCAGCTCTGACTCTTCCTTTCATACATTATTTTTTATTTACAGTTTTTCAAATGTGTACATAATTGAATGCATCTCTCCCATTAGCTGATTGTTAATATTCACAGTATTTGCTTTTATTTTGGAAAAGCATTGGCATCTTTGTTTCCATAGCCAAATCAAATAAAAAGAATAAGTGAAGCAGTAGTTTGCCATGAACAAAGTTCATAGTGATTTGTGATCCATGCAGTCTAATTAACTCCTGAACAAAGGTTAAGCTGACTTTTATCATCTTCTTTCAGTCTTCATTTCAATGTTTAGAACGTATTTTTACTTATTCTTCAAAAGGAAAAAATTGTTTTAGTTTAAATCTTCTTTGAATCTTTTTTTCCCCTCCAAAACAAGACGCATCAACCCAAATGCACATTTATTAGGAGTTTATCCAAAGTATGTTTTTAAGAATGAAAATGCATGGAGTGCCAAATGTAAAACAGTTATCTAGAGGGCTAGATGATTGTTTTCACTGTAAATAATAACAACAACAACAAGTGTAAGAATTTACTGATTCACCTACTATTTTTTACAAATATTTTCCTTTCACTGTGGCAAAGGATTCTTGAATTATAAAATTCAAAGTGCTGGTGTAATATACAAAAATGCCAGAATTACAATGTACAATGTGTAACTAGGGGATGTTTTGTTTCCAAATAACAGGCCAAATTTTGTTCTTAGCCACGATGGCATAACTCTGGAGAGATTTAGCTGTAGGCAAGATCATTCTACTAGACTTGCAACGATAAAGTGAACAGAATTTAGCTCAATGTATTTTAACACTGTTTAGCCATTACCATTAAATAAGTTAGCTGAAAATAAACTACTGAATCTTTTCTCTCTCTCAGCCTGTCATTCCCTGAGCAAATATGTTTCTAGTATTTGCATTTGATAAAGTGCCTATTGTGTCATATGTAACAAATCTTGAGCTAATAAAATCAGATGCAAATAGGATGATGTAGAAACACATAGAAATGCATAACTATTGTTAGGATAAGCTTTTTTTTTTTTTTTTAAAAAGGTATGTGATCTTGACTTAATTCCCCATTTCTGAAAAATTAGTATTGACAAGTGTGTTATAGAGTAAAACATTATGTAATAGGGGTAGGGTTCAACAAGCACTTAGGCATGTGCTTAAGCTTAAGCGTTTTGCTGAGTGGGAATCCACAAGAGAAAAGACAAGATCCCTGTGAATCACTCTCTCTGATGGGGATGTGAGATATTTTAATTGTTAGTGTGAGGCCTCCTTTTGTACTGTTTGTAACCCATTCACCCTTCTTGCTAAATTAAAAAAAAAAAAAGATTAGGAGTTATCATTTGTCTGTGTCAGATACTAAACAATATTTAAGATTTCAGTTGGAGGAAGAAAGTGAGGGCCCCAAAGCTGACCAGATGTTAATAAAGAAAAACTTTGAGTATGGAACCAAACATGAGCTTCTAGAAACTATGGTACAGCTCTGTGATCAAGTTACCATATATGCTGTGTTTACCAGAACTCTGACAGGAGGTGTCATTTTCCAGAACTGAAATAGTAAAGTGGACCATCAAGAGAGAACGGGATGAGGGCTGTGGGAGAAAAGAGAGACTCATTGAACAGATGCAAGTATCATGAATTAGGAGAAAAAGATCTCTGATATCACTGAAACACAAACCAAACAAAAGATCAAAGAACCCACAGTGGTGGACAATGATGGAACAGTAACCAAGACTGAGAAGTACGTTCAAGCTTAATCATTTCCAAGCAGCAATTTTCAATTTCATTGAGTCATTACCACAGAAAGGTAAAGACCTGCATAGGAGATTAAATTGGTCTTGACAAGAGAAGGATAAGCTTGGATAGCTCAACTAATATAATCACTGTTCAGGAATAACCTTAAAAATTACATAAAATAAAAGAATAAAAACACCACAAACCATTTTGTCTGAAAAAAAAAAAAAATCTGTTATACTTTTCTGGCAATTTGAAAGGTCAGTTGATGATTCATGGAACTGAAAGAACATTCCATGTATAAATTGATTACAAAAGAAATCAGTTGGCCTCCTGAGGACCTTTTCAACCCTCATTTCCTATGATTCTATTATTTTTTTTTCCTGTGGTTTCTTACTCTTTTCTTCTTGATTGTTTATTACCAACTGTTATGAGTTGATAGCCCTTTAAGAAAAGGATGAAAGTGCGGGGCCACTTCAAGGTATCTCAAGCAAACAAAACTTTGGAGACAGAAAATGCAGGGGTGCGTGTGTGCGCGCGTGTGCACACACACACACACACACACACACACACGTCCTGGATTAGACATATGGGGTGAGTGCAGATAAGCATGCACCTGCGCTTTACAGCACGTGTGAAAAAGTTTTCCGCCCTGCATATTTGCAGTGCAGAGCCAAAATTTAGATACTGGGTAATCCTGCTATCCAAAAATATGGTCCACAAGAAATGGGGTGGTGAGTGTGGCTGCTGTACGTGCCACCCAAAACCAGAACCTTGATGGCCAGAGCCATGTTCCAGTTGCCAGCCAGGCTCCGAGTGCTTGGATTGCTGATGTTGCAGCCCTGGGAGGCCCCCAGGACCCCAGCTAAGGCTGGTGGGGCCAGCCCAGGTGCTGGCCCCAGTCTTACTTACCCCACCTGGGTCAATTTGCCATACAGGCTGAGGTGTTCCCAAGGGACAAGTGGCAATGACACAACTATGTGGGAAATGCACATATAGGCAGTCCTAGACTCACAGCATTTTGATTTATGGTGGTTCACACTTGCAGTGCTCCATCATTTACACCCCTGTCATTACTTACAGTGCCAGATCCTCACACTTATGGGAGGCAACGAGCTGGGCACGGAGCATGGCGGAGGCACCAGGGCTGGCGCGGGACACTTACCGGAGGTAAGCTCAGGGAGCGACTCCTCCCTGAGGCCATGTGCTCCTGGAGGCAAGATGGGGAGGGGGGCTGGCACCAGGGAACTGGTCCACTTCCTAGCTCTGACACCATATGGCTCATCGCTCCTAGAGGCCTGGCGAGGTGGGGATGGGAGCTGGGTGCTGGCTCCGCCAACTCTGGGGAATTGCTCCACCGGCTCCGGGGAACTGCTCCACATCTCCATATCACCTCAGGGAGTGAGGAGGCACATGGCATCAGGGCTGGGGAGCAGAGCAGTTCCCCAGAGCCGGCAGAGCCCATGCCAGCAACCAGTCCCAGCCTCAGGGAGGAGCCACTGCCTGCCCCACTTGAGGACTGAGGAGCTTACCTTTGGTAAGTGTCCCACGCTGGCCCCGGTGACTCCCAGGTCTGTCAAATCGATTGTGTCCGGGCCATGGCCTTCTGATTAAATACAATTTTATGTGATTAGTTACTGCATTGCACTTTAGAAAGCTTTGTACTGTACAGTGTATATCATTTATAGTTGATTAAATAGTTGATTTAAAATATGGTGTTTATGGTCATTTCTCTAAAAAGTTGAGCATCAGGCCCTTGGTCAGGAACGTAACCCCATATAACATTGTTTCTATGGGAAAAATCAGATTTGACTTGCATCGTTTCGACTTGCAGTGGGTTACATTCCTAGAAAAGGCACTGTAAGTGCGAGGACTGCTTTTACATGCTCATCTAGATATGACCCCCCCCCCCCCCCCGCC
>NW_005842120.1:1722998-1744395 GCF_000455745.1 Alligator sinensis | reverse complement strand
CCCCCCCCGAGTCTCAGGAAAAGAGACTGTGCATAGTCCTCTCACTCTGCAGGGGAGAGGTGGAGACAGAGGGATTATTTGGTAACAGGCCTCAACCCAAAGAGGGAAAAACATGAAAGTTCCTTTCCAAGATTGTGGAAGAGGGATGGAAAAGCCCCATCCCTAGGTAACTTTGCTGTGATAGACTTATGTCCAGCCCACTGCATCTGGACCCGAGACATATAAAAGACCTGCTTAGGGTCAAGATTCCCCCAACACACATAATCCACATACTGTATATGAAGGCGAGATGCTTTATTTCTTAGGAGTTTACTGGCTTCTCTCACTGAAGTCATAGTTTTCCACAAAAGCTATGATATCACAGCCCAGGGAACTGATGTCTTTGCTGCTAGTTTGAGTAAAGTAATTGTGGAATTGAAAGAGCTGCCTCTTATGCTGTCCCTGTTCTTTTGGGTAGAAAGAACATTTCAGTCCTTAAATCTGGGCACCTTCTTCAGACACAAAATTCATATTAATAAATCTGAAGTAGAGTTAAATGTATATATTTTGTAAAGCTATACAAACTGTACTTTATCCAATCACATCCTCCAGCTCCCAGATGCATGTTAAAGTTGCAAGGTGCTGAATGTCTCTGTTATTGACAGCCTTTGGCTTCAGTTGTGCTCACTGCCACACAAGGGTGTTCAGGGCCTACTTTGGTTCATTCAAAATGCAGCATGCAAACAAGTTGCAGAATCAGATCCTTTGATTTTTTTTTTTTTTTTTTTTTTTTTTAAATACTGTGACATCACAAAAGCTAGAGACGTCCTTGTTTTTGTCAATACATATTATGCTTCTTAGTAAAGTTAAATTCAGATGCTATCTCTTGCTTTGAACATTGTGACGCAAGTGATGAAAATTGCTCTGGAAGAAGTTCATAACTTTCTTTTTGAACATAGACTACTGATTAGTTTTGTGTTATGCACGAGAATTATGCAGATTGGAACGTTTCCTTTTCTTGGTACTACAACTACCATTGCTTATGTTTGGAACAGGCATACCAAAGAAAAATAACTGAAAGAAGTTAGTTGCATTTCAAGCTAAGGGTAAAACAGCTCTCTGAGCATCATTAGTAAACTTTAAGTTACCTAAGCAATCTTTGATTTGTCAGCTAATTGCAACTTGCTAAAGCAAGTACTAAATGACTGTGCAGTAATGGCAGTTACTGCAGAGTCCTGGTGGTGCAAGGCTAATTTCTGACTCTACTCCTCAGTAGCTTGTTGTCATTACCTGCTGATACTACGTTGCCGTATGGAGATGTAGAGTCTTGTGTAGATGTGCCCAGTGTTTCCTATCCATGTGTTCAATGGTTCTCTAGTATTTCCCCATCATGCATTCATCACTACTTAAAAAAAAAGTATAAATTGTGCCCAGAAAAAAAAAAAAAAAAAAAAAAAGTGTCATCATAAAACTGTTTCCCCATGACAACTGGCAATAAACTTGGACAGATCCCCTAGCTAACATGTCAGATACAAAATTACCTGCAAGTTTATATTTGCAAAGCCCTTTCAGATGATCTTGTGGGAAGGAGGTATATACATAAATATATATCTGTTGCTACTAAGGCAAAATAATAATATTTGTGCCATTTGATACAAGTTGCAATCAGTTGACAAATTAAGAGATAGTACTTGCTAAACATGCTTGTTTGCTATCAAAATATAGTACTTGCTAAAGTGAGTGCGCAGTAACAACTGTGCAGTCAGGTGCACATATAGATGCACCTACTTTGTCCACATCTGGGTAAAGTGTAGAAGTCCTTACTAGCACATGACAGCCTTGTAGGTAGCTCATAGGAAGAAGTGAAGAACTTGTATCCAATTGAAACTGCAGGTAAAATGCAAGTTGTTAATGAAAGTAATTACATTCTGTCATCTGTTAAGTAAGAGCAGATTTACTATCAAACTATTGTCAGAGCCAGGACCTGTGTTACTTCTCATGAAGAAGAGAGAGAACATCCAGAAGCAAAGTGCTCCTAAACACTACTCTGATCATCAGGACCATTTCCTGCAGGAATTGTTTTTCCAAAGGGTTCACAATTAAATAGTGATCCAGCAAAGTTTCAGAGATGCTCGGGAACTGGAAAACAGCTGCTGATTTTTATAGCAGCACCTGTACATGGTATATTGTGTTGAATAGTCAACAGTGCCTAGTTTTATTTTGTTAATAATTGTATGAAATTATATTTCATACATAATTGGGCTGATACATGTGGTATACCCAACAGTCCTGTGGTGACAATGTAATTAAATCTAAGGATGACTCTCGTGTTTATACAATCATATAGTAAGTTACAAATACCAGTTAAAGCACATACACTTGTAGACACAAAATGAGCAAAATATGATTTAAAATGTTTCCACAACACTTTCTAATTTTCATAAAATGGAAGAGACAATAAACTCTGATATGCTTTTCAGCTGCAGTGCTTGGGTTTTCATGAAATATTTACCAGTTTCAAGATACTCATTTGTTTCAAAGGCATTTGTTTAGCCTGACCAATGAAACTGAGAAAAGGAAGCCACATATATGGCAAATGTTAGCAAGAGGAAATGTATCTACATATTATCTTTTTTGTTACCAATAGACACAAGATTACATTGTTTTCTCATGTACCACATGCCCCCAAATAAGATATGTACCTTTGTTTTGGGAAGACAAGACAAAGAAAATATTTTTTTTCTAGTTATGGCTAAATTCTGACTGCTGGGGATTGTGTTGGTGGCTGTAAGAAGGTTAAAACTATCATTCTGAGCTTAAAAAGGGGGAACTCTCTACTATCCCTCCCTGAGGCTGGCAGGCGGAATGTCACGGCAGGGTCCTACAGGAGGGCCGATCTCCTTAAGGCCCCTTCCTTCGTGCCAAGTTGGCCCAAGGGCCCCCTCCAATTCTCGCCCGCCATGTCTTTGATGTTTAGATAAGTTTGGGAGGCTGCCTTATGTCTTCCTGGACACGGTTCATTGTAACCTCTGGCCCCGTGGATGCCCAGGCCCCTCATGGGTCTTGTCCTGCAAATGGGTACTTTGGGGCACCCTAGCCTTATGGGCTATGCATGGCTCCAACCACCCCTTATACCACGCCCCAAGCCTCACAGGTGGAATAGACGTTGGTCTGTCAGGTTTACACTCACCCCCTTCTCAACAACGCCCCCTCTCTGGGGCTTCTCAACAACGCCCCCTCTCCGGGGCTGGGGTCTATGCACCCTGTACACCATGCCCTTACTGGTGCTGGGGTCCCCATGCTACTGTGGGCCCCCTACGAGGCCTCCTCCATCCCCTTATAGCCTCACCCAAACCACCGGTGTAACAACAAATCAAAACACAAGCCCCAGGCTATAACGTAACTTAAAGCTGCCTGGCTAAACCCATGTTGCTCAGACATCTTAGAGCTGCCATCCTTTACTCTGCTTGAGTGGTACCTGTGGTTCTTACATCTTTGCTCCAGGAGCTCCTCTCTCTCTGACTGCTGGCAGGGAACTACTTGGCCTCAGCTCCTGGGATTTATAAGAGCCAGGCCCTGCCCCTTACAGCCAGCTGACCGTTGTCAGGTGTGGGTCATTTGCTGACTCCAGTTGCCCTGGCAACCACCAGCTGGGCTCCTTATTCACTGCTAGGGCTCTTTTTCTCGCAGTTTTTCCTCTTTAGGAGCAGGGCACCTTGGTGCTCTGTGACACGGAGAAGCTTGGCATTCATCTTGCAGCAGTGTCTCCCTGCTTGCTTCTATTCCAGTGAAGAAAAATAATCTTCCCTGCTTAAGACATGCCAGTTTTGAGGCCTTAACATTGGAAAACAGGTGTGTGCGGTATACAAGTAAATACAGTACCTTTTTCCTGTTATAAGATACATAACCATGATGATGGTGATGATGACAGCTGGATCTGAAGAGCATGTGAGTCTGTCTGTCTGTCTTTTGTTCTCTATAAGAAGAGGCATCTTGCAACTACAAATGGATTTAGGAATAAGGGCCAGTAGGAAGAGGCACTTGTTATTAGGGGTGCACCAATAGAGATTTTTTAGGCTGATACTGATGTCTGGTTTTTAATGAGCCATATCGGCCAATACCTAACTGATTGCCAATATCAGCAACATGGAGAGCAGTGCCCAGCTGGTAAGTCTGTTGTGGGGGAAGGGGCATGGGAGGGGGCAGATTGAGGCTCCCATGGTGAGGGAGGGAGTGGGGTTAGCACTGGGGCTGGGGCAGGGACAGGCATTGCACAGGCAGGGCAGGGTACAGGATGGAGTTGTGGCTTGTCCTGAGTGGGTGGGGAATAGCAGGGGGCAGCTCCCACTGCTGCACACACCCAGGAGGGCATGGGGGGTGTGCCCCTGGATCTGTGCGCGGGGTGAGTACAGACTACTACTGTGGGCTGGGGCTGTAGGAAGTGCTGGGCTCTTCCTGAGGAGGTGGGGAGTTGGGCCAGGCTGTGTGGGCAGTGGCAGCACTGGGAGGGGGGTTGCAGTGAATTTTGGGGTGACTGTAGCCCCCCATAACCCCCCCCAGTGCTGCTGCTGCCCACTCCAAGTGCAGCCCTGACCCAGCCCCTGCACTGGGAAAAGCTCAGTGCTACCCCCTGCCCCAGCCCCACCCTTGCCTCATGCACAGATCCAGGAGGCACATGTTCTCCCAAGACCTCCCAGGGTGCCTGCAGCAGTGGGAGCTGCCCCCTGCCCGCATGTCCCCCAGGCAAGCCACTCATGGCTATGCCCCATGTCCTGCCCTGTCCCAGCTGTTCGGTGCCTGCTCCTGCCCCAGATCCAGTGCCTGCCCCACTCCCTCCCTCACTGTGGGGGCCCCAGTCTGCCTCCCTATGCCTCTTCCTTCCCCCATGCCCCTTCCCCCACAACAGACTTACCAGCCAGATGCTGCTCTCCATGCTGCCATGGTGTGCTCTTGGCTGCCTGCGTGTTGTGCTGCAGTGGTGCGCATGCATGCAGCATTTGTCAGCAACATTATCAGTCACATCAGCCAAAAAAAGCTGATCACTAATAATGTCAATTTTCCTTTTATCGGTGCTGATATGATATGGGATTGATGTATCGGTGCACTTCTACTTGTTATGTTTGTTCCAGGGCCTTAATAAATAAATGACTCCAGCCACAATTGTAGAACGAATGCTGCCAGACTGACAGGCACAGAATAGATTGTAAGCATAAACAGAACTAGACATGCATTGGCATGAGCAGATTCAACAGAAAGTAACTTCAGATTCACATGTGCAGATTCAACACATTCACATATCTTGCAGCACTCGCAGCATCCACCATGGATTCAGGGTGGACGTAGGGACCTAGAATAGTTGGAAATGTAAGAAGAAATTGGGCAGGCATGAAAGGAGTAGCTGGGAAGTTTCAAACCCCTTATTCCAGGCTGGACAATGATGAGACTCATCATAGATGAGTAAAAGGAACTCAACACCACAGATCCTAGTTTTCCATGACAAAAACCCCCCAAATTCTGTGTTAAAAAATTGTAAAAATCCATGTTTTTCTGTGGCAAGTCTCCCCACAAAGCTAACTAGCTGAGGGGCCCCAGTGGTGGCCCCACCCCTTGCTACTGATTGGTGGTAAGGAGTGGGGCTGCTTCACTGGCAGCCCTCAGCCAATCAGTGGCAGAGGGAGGAAGGGGCAACTGCCATCTTGGCTGCTTCCCTGTGTGCTAGCAACTTCTTCCCCAACTCCCCCTTTGCAAGCTGTCACAGTGGATGTGAGAACTGCTGGCTCCCATTGGGAAGCTTTTATTTTCAGCAATTCCACCCCCACCAGTGATTCTAAATATTCTCTGTAAAAATGCAAATTCCACATTTTCCATGGCAAACAGATTTCTAGGATCCCTGCTCACCATTCAGAGGCCTTCTCAGATTATTTTCAGAATTATTTTCTGTGCTTCACTGATGGCTACAAATAGGTGTTACTAACTTTTGCGCACTAGAAAAATATAACCACCAACCCCCTTATATTACCACTTCAGTGTCTGTATGTGTTCTAGACCTACACAGGTAAATGAGAAGCCATTGTTGTCTGATTATATTGATTACTTTACCATTTTGTCTATAAGAATAAAGTATTTTAACTTGTATCGTTTAGACCTTTCACTTCCTCCAGTGATCATGCCAGCCTCAACCATTTGATTAGACACTTATGCAAATAGCTTCCCACATTTTTCTATTCCATCCATCACACACAGACCAATATCCTTGAATCAGTCTGCAAGGGCATTATCTCCTCCTAACTAGGAACAGAATCCAGCTTATCTCTAGAGTCAACTCAGCCACCTTGTATCTTGGCTTGGTGAGAGTCCTGGTTACCTTGGTTCCTTCCAGTTGGAAAATTGTTTCTTCAGCTCCCAATCCACCCCTTCCCAACCTGCCTTATTCACTAGAAAGGAGAAAGAGGATTTGAGGGCTCAGGCAAACAGAAGAGGCAGCTCTTTTAGACACCTAGGACTTCTGGCTTCAATATATAAGGAAGAATGTCGGGGGTAGCCAACAGGAGATGGATAGAGGCTAGATAGGTAGGAAGAAGAAGAACTGCTTGAGGATTCAGTTTTTTCAGGCTTTTCTTAACCTTTATGAGTGCCTCAGCAGATGGGGAAGTGCATCTGTGTTGCCTCTTAGATCTGTCTCTGATAACCACAAAAAAGCCCGAACCACCAAATATATAACAGGGAACAGATATTCCCACAGTCTGGGCGGCATTTATTTTTGGCGGTTGTTCTATTTTTAAGTAATCTGGTGTCAGATACTACCGATACTTATCTTTATAGTGGTTTCCTGGCATGGAAATCAAAGAGGAGGTTGTTTGTGCCCAAACATTTTCCCAGCATGATGTTGCTAGAGAAATTTTTTATTTGTTTTCAGTTCTGATACATTTATCATCATGCATTATTGGTAACACTGGTAGTTTTCCCTGTTGCTAAGGTCTCTCAACATTTTTTTGTTCAACTCTGTTTTTAGTGACCTATACCTTTACCAAAGTTTACAAACCAGGTATCTGACTCAACATGGGTGACTGGTGCTGCCTTAGTTAGGCATGTGCACCCCCAGCGACCAGTCAGTGACTGGAGGAAGGTCCCTCATGGCCAATCTCGCTGACTGGGGAGGGAGGGGGGTAACCCTATGGCTGATTGCAAGGCAGCCAATCACTGCAGCCAGTTGGGGTGCATTGGCGCTCTCAGGGGCTGAACATGCACCCCTGTGCACCCTCTACACATTGCCACAAAGTTTATTGTTTTTTTTTTTCTTGCCTATTTATTTTTAATTGCTGCCAAAATGGTTTTCCCATTTATGAGAACAGGAGTAGGGAAAATTATATTGAGCACAAGAATATATAAGAACAAAACTGCCATTTAATGAGCTGCACCATAGGTTTATTTTGCCCAGTATCCTGCATCAAGCAGTGGCAGAGTAGATGCTGAAAGGGACAGGGAACAGGGTATGATGAGTTTTTTCCTTCGTTCTTCTCCCACATGCAGCCTCCAGCATTTAAGGTCCAGAAAGTTCTGATTCAGAAGCTGTACTCTTAGCTCCCATGTTCAATAGCTACTGATACACATTTCCTCCACTACTTTGTCCAATCCCTCTTTGGAGCTGACTAAACTGTCACTTCCATAATGTCTTGTGACAATGAGTTCCACTCTTTAATTATATGGTGTATTAAACAGAATTTCCTTTTGTTATTTTTAAATTTACTACCTACTAGTTTCATTTAATGACCCCCAGTTTTGGTATTGTGACAGACTGAGTAAATAATACATCCCCGTTTACTTTTTCATCACCATCTAGAATTTTTGTAAACTCTTATTATGTCCCCCCTCAAGCATCTCTTTTCTATACTGAATAGGCCTGGCCTTATTGTTTTGTCCATTATTAAGAAATACTGGTTATCTTTTCTTGAAAATCTTAAGGTTTACCTACAGCCGTCACTTACTGAGCACATTGTGCTCAGACCATTGCATCAAAGGACCTACATGTGACAGGACTGTGTGCATGTCATCCTGTAAGTGCCTTTCTACAAAATGTTAGCATAACTAATATCTATCACATCCTGTTCATCCTCTTATCTGTGTCTTTTTGTTGCATCTACATGGGGATCAAATTAATGAATTGAAGCACCGTCCTTAGCTCTGGAAAGTTCTAACATTTCAGGGTTTAAATCTGCAAGATAATAACGTCCTTTGGTTTGTGTGTACATGAAGGGTTTTTTGTACACTGTACTATTAGATAGCTCTACTTGTTATAAGAATGATTGTAATGTCTAATTTTAGATGCGACTACAATCCAAAAAAACTATTAAAATCAAAAGGAGATGCAAGTGCTTATCACCTCTGAAAAACAAGCCCCATCTTGGATATAAATTGTGGGTGAAAAACAGATGAAAGGAAAAAATAAACTGCTTCATGCTTTGGAACAAGTTTTAACATTATTGTCAAAATGAGAAAAGGTAATTTTGAAACTGCTATAAATATAAAGAAGGAAACGTTCTGTTCTTTCAATGTAGCAATTCATAGTTCCATTGATATAATAATTTTCCACTTTATAACTCTTTGCATTTTTTTGTTTTTCAAAAAATGGGAGTTTTCCTAAGAAAATTTTGAGGAATTTTTGCAGTCTCCCTCCTCCCCCCTCTCCCCCACAAATGAAAACCTGGACATTTCCTACTGAAAACACCACCTACCCAGCTTTAGCTCTGCACTTTGTTACAGTAGACAGAACTGTGCGAATATATAAATAAAACTCTTCAGTTTGTTACCTTTTATTTCAGTAAAGCTGAATAGCTTTGTTCAAGTAAAGCATTTGATTAATATATATTATTTTCGTATATTGTTAAATCTGTAAGATCAGTGGAGTTGTAGCTTTGGATACTGTCAGAATCCTTTATCTTCTGGTATAAAATATATATATTCTCTAATTTGTAAAGTAAGTAATGTTGGATCTGTAAGGCCCCTTCCAGCCCCTAATGACTATGAAACTATATACCAAGGCAGTCTGGCCATTTAAGAGGGAGCAGATAGCCGTGTTGAAGAAGCTTATCTGTGTGCATTTAGGTAATGAGTATCCCAATAGTAGCTTTAAACCCCAGAGGAAAGAGCAAAGAGAAGGGAAGAAGCAATTTCTACCTCTATAGCAGGAGGTGAACTGGAACCCAAATAAATGTACTGCCAGGAAGGGATCACATGACTACTGGGCCAGAACCAAAGGGCCCCTCCTACTGCTTGGGGAAGGGGTTAAAGGTTCTTGTTTGCTGGTTTAATTGTTCAGTATAAGGACTGTGCTTTTGTATTTAAAGGACTGACTGAGGAGCAACTTAAGGAGCAAAGTCAGGCTGCAAAGCTGCTCGTATGGGTTTCTTGTTTGTTTTGTTTTTACTTTTTGTACCATATAATTTAACTTCATAATTTCTCCTACAGAGAGTCACAACGTAAACTAAAATTTCATGCGTGCAAGAGAAAACAAGGTTTAATCACTCACAGGCGAGCTGATTTAAACAGAGGTGATTATAACACTCAGACGCTGCATGGCTATACTAATTTTCCAAGCCACAGTGCCTCATGGAGGGTGTAGACTAGTAATATTTGAAACATTTCAGAAACATTTCTGAAACACTTCTGGCTGTAGTCATGCTGCTGGCATGATCAGGCAGCTGTGGTAGCAGTGGGTTTTTTCCTGCCCTTTCCTCTCACCTCCAGTTGGTACCTGGGTGGCTGACTTTGCCACCCCACTCTAGTAATGCCACTGCTGCTGCCACAGACTCTGGCACCTGCCCCTACCTACTGTTCCCTGCCACCCCTTTGCCCTCCATCTGCTAACCTATCTACCCCCTTGCTCAATACATCCTCTTCTGGTGGGAGCAGGGAAGGGGGAGCAGAGCTTCAGGCCACTGCAGCCTCCTGTAGTAGTACCCTCTGGTACCCTCTGTATAAATCCACAGCAATTTTAATCTCTCTGGCATGGGCAGGACACAACAGGGGCTTGTATGCATGTCCCATGGATGCATGTCCCATGGATGAACTTACGCCCTTTTTATAAAGTTTCCAAGTCCATTATGTGTGAAAACATTTCAAAAGTTACATACCCTGAGGCAGTTATTCTACCTCTGGTTCCAATGAGACCTTTGATTCTGAAGTGCTCTTTAGAGTGTCTTAGATTTAGGTTCCCAAAAGTTGGTTTTTTTACCCTGGGTTGGTCCCCATATATTGTCTGAGGCACCAAGATAGGTTTGAAATTCCTGTCCCAATAAAATCAAGTAGTCTGAATAAATGGTTATAAGACTTTACAGAACCTCACAATACTAGTGACATAACTCAGGCTGATTTGGCCTGGTTGACTCTTACGTACTATAAGGATTATTTGGGGTTCTGGATTCCGAGCCTAGCCAGTTGCAACACACTATGCCAGAGTACAGCCAATTGTGGCTGACTCAGCACCCTGAGCTGAATGTGGATGCCTTAAATGAGAGATTTAGGTGCATCTCTTTCCTTTTCATAAAAACTGAGGTCATCTACAAATAGAGCCAAGAACTGTTAAAATCAGTGTTCAATGGAACAGGCAAAAATAAAGTTTTCTATGGCAATTGGAAATTGCTAACTGGATATTCCTGAGGCACACCATCAGAAAGAGTGCTGTTAGCAGCAGAGATTGCATTTTACTAGAGAACACTAATTTGCTTGCCTGTCTTTTCAGCAGTCTATCAGGAAAATCTAGGACGGTCTACTTGTCTGTCTTTGTTATAAAACAGCAAGAATTGAAGAGGAGCATGCTGTGTGAAACACCATTGTTTCGTTTTGACGTCCATTTCGCCGTTTCAAGGGGACAGTGTTTCATTCTGTCGTTTCATTTCATTTTGAAGCACTTTCCCATTTTGTTTAGTCAAACTGTTTCGTTGTTTCAACTTGTTTCAATGTTTTGCCCGTAGGCTATAATGGGGAATGTCGAAAATGCCTAAAACGTTGTCATTTCGTTTTCATTGTTTCGTTTCGATGTTCATTTTGCCATTTCGAAGGGACGGTGTTTCGTTTTGTCATTTTGTTTCATTTTGAAGCACTGTCCCACTTCATTTAGTTGAAACTATTTCACTGTTTTGACTCATTTCTATGTTTCGCCCATAGGCTATAATGGTGAATTATGAAAATGCCTAAATATTGTAATTTCTTACTTGATTCAGATGCAAGTTCCAGGGATGGTGGCTCCTTCTGAGGGTATGAAGCCTGCCAAGTTTCAAGGAGATAGGTACAGAGGTTTCTCAGAAACTGCACCTCCAAGTCTTGAAAGCAAAACTTGCTGGCAGTGGCAGCCTCCTGTCATCGAGCATGCAGATCCGAGGGCTTGCACCCTTGGGAGGGCTGCAGTGCTGTGCTGGACTCCTCCTGGGGGTGCAGGCCTCTGGATCTGTGCTGGATGACAGGAGGCTGCCGCCGCCGCCTGGAACAGGCACTGGGAGCAGCCTGCACCCAGCGCTGGGGAAGACAGATGCTGCCACTGGCCCCAGGTAGCAGTGGCAGCCTCCTGTCAGCTGGGTGCAGATCTCAGGGCCCACACCCCCGGGGAGGAGTCTGGCATAGCTCCACAGCCCTCCTGGAGGTGTGGGCCCCCAAATCTGCACCGGATGACAGGAGGCTGCTTCTGCCACCTGGAACTGGTGCTGGGCACAGCCCATGCCCAGCATGGCTCCATGGAGCTCAGCCCGGTGGCAGGAGCTGGAGCGCAGCACTAGGACTGTGCTCCACCTCGCACCACTGGGTTGAACTCCAAGCAGCTCACAGCCCCATAGAACTCAGCTTGGTGGCGGGGGGCAGAGCGCAGTGCCAACTCTGCCCTCTTCCTGCCACTGGGCTGAGCTCCATGGGGCTGGAGGAGTCGATCGGAGTGCAGCCTGGCAGTGGGAGGCAGACAGAGGCAGCGTTGTGCTCCGATCATCTCTGCCAGCTCCACAGAGGGCAGCCCAGTGGTGGGAGGCATGGAGAGCCAGGGCTGTGCTACCCGCCGGGCTGAGCTATGTGGGGCTGCAGAGCTGCACGAAGTGCAGCCCTGGCTCTTCCCTGCCTCCCACCACCGGGCTTCTTCAAAACTTGAAACGTTTAGAAACTGTTAAAATGTTTTGAGTGCCCTCATTTTGTTTCTAAGCTGTTTCGATGCTTTTTGTTTTGTTTTGATTTCGCTGTTTTGAGCTCAAAACACATTGAAACAGCTTTGAAACAAGAAACTTGGTGAAATTTTGCACAGCCCTACTGTGTGTATAACATGATAGAATTTACACCAACTGAATAACCCCAGTGTAATAACTGAAGAGAGAGCAAAAGGGATCTTATTTTCTTTCTGCTAAAGTCAGCTTTTGGGAAGTATAAACTACTGGTCTAGGTTTCTTATAAGTTCTTAGGACAGAACTGGCCCACATCATTAGCCCTGACTTCAAGCAAAAATAGTTTATTAAGATCTGGATTAATCAGAACTGGGGAAGCCTGCTTGAGTTTGATTACTGTCTCATTGCATTCCTCTGTCCAGTCCCACTCAACTCCTTTTTTTTTTAAGGAGCTGGTGCAGAGGCTCACAAAGGTGTCATTATTAAGAATAAAATCTTAGTGAAACTCTATTAAGCCTACAACAGATTTGAGACTGTGAACATAAGTTGGAAGAGGTAAATTCTGAACACTAGTTACCTTCTCTTGATCTGGAGATCCTCCATCTTTGGAAATCAATAATCTCAGGAAGTTAACTTTTTTGGACTGCCATTGCTTTATTTATTTATTTATTTTTGGCTCAATCTTTAACCCGACTTTATGCAACAGCTGCAAAGTCTCATCCAATAACTTTAGATGATCCTCCGGGGTCCCCCGTCCCATTTCCACCTCCCCCCCTTCAGCACTAGTCAACAGCTGTGAAACAGAATCAGGGATGAAAGGGGATGATGAAGAATAACAGACCAAGGCGGAGGGAAGATTGGATGCAGTGTTTGGCAACTTGACCAACCTCAGCAAGTGCTTTACTATGTTGCCAGGACTTGAAAAAATTTAGTTATCTGAGAAATTCTAGGAGAAGATGGAACTGGGGCTTTGAGGGCAGGCATGAGCGCTAGGTAGGTTGCAGAAAATGCAATAGAAGCTGTGTCCATGCTTTCCTAGCTTGCTTCCTTGCCTCCCCTCCCTTGAAAAAAATTGTTGGTTAGGAGCTTGGCAGGGAACCCAATGCTGATCTGACTGGAGGTCCATGAGAACTCGTAGCCTGTGATGACTTGAGGACATGGCCCTATATTATTTAACTCAGGTATGCATTTCACTGACAGCAAAATAGCCGAGACATTTATTTCTTGGGTAGAGTATAATTTTAGTTTTGTTTCAGGACTCCAAGATGACAGTCCTTTAATCTTGAAACATAATCATATTTTGAGCTGTGCTGAAAAGTCTGTTACATTTACCCACAGCAAATTGGTCATTTTGATGAAATAAAATGATCCATTTCTGACTCTAGTGCATCTTAAAGTACAGTTATATTCAGAAAGCTATCAAATCCTTTGGTCCCCTTAGTTCTTTGTTTCTCGACTTGTTCATAATAGTGACCCTGTATTTGAGGAAACTTCTTCTGATGCCCCTTGCCTGTGCCAGCCCCTTCCACCCCCCTGCCACCTGCCCCACCAGGGCATGCTCCCTACTCCCTGGTCCCCCTGCTGTCTGCCCCCTCCCCTTGCCCCCCTGCATTGAAGTGTTTGACCCCTGCCACCTATCTCCTCCCTGTGCCTACCTCCCCTGCCACTTACCTTTCTACTGCTCTGCTCTGCTCTGCTCTGCTCTGCTCCGCTCCATCTTTGAGGCAGTCAGTGGTGATTGCCTTGAGCCCATCCAGGCAGCAGCAGGCACAGAAACAGCAGTTTAGTTATGGTCAGGGCAGAAGGAAAGCAGCAGTGGGGAGAATAGACTGCGGGTGGCAGGGTGGGGAGCAGGTGGAGAGCTCTGTCTCTGATGCTTCTCCATGCTGCACAGGCTGGTTTCCACTGTGCCCACCTTATGGTTTCCCTTAGGCTCCCCCGTCATACAAGCCACTCTGGCCTAGACAGGCAGTGGCTCAGCCAGAGCTAAGCTACCAACTGCCCTGGGCTGGTGCTCAAATCAAAGATAAGGATTTTTTCCCCCATGTTACTAGGGGAAAAAAACCTCATCGTGGATTTGAGTGTGGTAATACCTCCACTACTGTCAATTGGCATTGGATGTGTCCGCTCTGATATGGAATTCACTAAAAAGGATCTTTAAAAGGGAGTTTGGCCTGGGTAATGACAGTAGGATTAAACCTGTGGGTTGTTTTGTAAAACAAATCTATTATTCTGTATAGGTAAGTGTTTATTCACTCTTTAAAATGTAATAGTTATTTTTTAATATGAAATGATTCTCAGTATGTGATTTGTGCTCTTTTTGTCAAAGTGAATAATGTAGGATTTTTCATTTATCAAAACAATACTGATTATACAGTCCTATTCCTTTTAAGAAAATCTGACATTTGAATGAAATGCTCACTTTCCTACTCTTGAAATGCGTGGAAATCAAACTAGATGCATGCAAACTTGTTTTTCAACCAGCTACGCTGCTTTTGAATTCTTTTAATTCATCCCATTTCATTTAGCATTAGCCAATTCTTGTTTTTATATAAAAGATTAGGAGCTACTGTATGGAAATTGTTTGCAGGGGGAATATTGCTAGAGCAGTAATAAACAAACAGAAAAGGAGGAGCTTCTTTACTGAAAGGATCATTAGTTCGTGGAAAAATCTGTTACAAAGACTAGTGGTGCTGGTGGTTAAGATTAAACAGACACTAGGACATCTGTACATGCCTGTTGAGAAGTTGATTGTCCTCTCAGAACTCTGGTGAACCTAAGGGTCTTTCTATCCAGAAATGCCTATTTCCATCATCTTGTAGAGACTCTTCCAAGGTTGGTAATATTTTTAAATATATAAATAGCTATCAAATAACTATTTATTGCCAATTTTGCCATTCTGCTCCTAGCTTTAATTTTACAGTAGAAATTAAAAGGTACTGAAGGTAGGTGATATTTAAGCAATGGTTGCAACTTGATAAAATTTTACTACAGAGCATTCTTTGAGAGAAGTTGATTTCTCTTTTGTTGTTGTTGGAAAGGTTGTATGAGAGATGTAAAACTGTACAATGAACAAGGTTAACTGGCAAATTCAAAATCAGTGCTTATCGGTTGATAGTCTAGAAAGGAGATAAAGTTTTGGCTATTCTGGGGTTTGTTTTTCAAACTATTTTTCATGATCTTCCTTTCTAAGAAATCCAGCCTTTACAAAAAACTGAGGTGCAATACAACTGAACATTACGCCATTTCTTTAGTATATTGCATTATATTTGTATTTACATTTTAAGCTTATTACCAAATACTAATCTGAAATTGAAATGTGAGTGTATTGTACTGACTCTGTAATAGTATCCCATAGAATGAAATGTTATTGTGATTCAGCGAAATATACTATTTAATGGTATTGCTACAGAACAATAAAATAAGTAAATCAATGCAAATTAAAATTAGAAAAGCAAAATAAGCAAAATGCTTACATTGCAGTTGTCAGCTGTATATTAGCATATTTCTCATGTCTAGTAATGTTTCCAAGCAAATGTGCAATCTGTATAGGATTAGTACATACTATATAAGGGAATTGTCAAGTAAGACCCCAGTGCAATCGGTTTAGCAGTACAGTAATATCTGTGAGAGGTCTAGTAATACCTCTGCAATTCAGTGAGAATAAACCTACTTAGGAAGCAGGAAATGGTTGTCACATGGGTTTTAAAATAAGGACAGGAAAATAGTGAATATACTGAACTAGCAAAGATCAATGGCAGCAACTGGAGGGCAAAGTGCTTCAGTTATTTTTGCTTTCACAAGATAAATCTTGTAAGGATATTACGTTTTATCTTTTGCAAATGTTAATCTATATTAATTGTTTTAAAAGGCTACCATTCCAATGGAATCAGATGGGTAGAGTGTGATGTAACTTCCAGATTAGATATTATTTATAATATATGTATTTAAATTATGAATCTTTTAACACATTGCCTTTTGTTTGATATTTTCTGCCACATGATCCCCTTTTTTCTGAAAGAGGAGATGAATACAACTGGCTAAACATGTCCTCAATCAGGCATAATTCCAGAGGAGTTAATTGCATTTGGTTCCCAGTGTGTTCAGTGGAAGTTATCTCTGTGTTGTGGAGAATAAGAACTGCAGGATCTAGCCCACTAAAAACAGCCAGTAAAAATTAAAGAACACACTGGCTTAGATTATGTATCAGTGTAGAGTCTGGTGTAAAACTATCCCTATATCTGGAAATTCTGGAAGAGGTAGCAAAGTATTCTACTTACTATTTGGAATTAATATCTTCTTGGAGTAGGTTAGATTTTCATCCATCATTGTAAATAGTACATAAAACCGAGTTCCATTTCCAATTCTAATTTAAATGTTTCAGTACACTTATCAATGAAAATTGATTAAATAGAGATAGACTTTAACATCATATTGTTTAGCTCAACACCCAAATGGAAAGTCATTCCACCATGTAAACACCCAAATGGAAAGGAATTCCACCATAAAATACATGGTTATTGTATAGTGATATGAACTGAACTAATAGTAACTAATAAACCTATTTTTGTCTGGGTAGCAAAGTACACACTTTTATCTTTAACAGAGTGACCGACCAGCTTTCTGTCAGAGAGCCAATCTGATAAAGGTCAACTAATAAGCATCCAATGAATCAGTACACAGGGCATCTGCATGACCTGGACAGTCATAACTTTTTTTAAATAGAGGTATTAATACTTAAATAGTGCATTTTAATACACAAATAAAAAATATGTGCCATTTCATTACAATAAGATCAATCGCTATTTTTCTGGTTAACATAGCTCTAAGGCAATCGTCTGTATATAATCACAGCAATAAATTTGATTTTAAATAAGTGCTACATTTAAGCTGTGGAGAGCTTTTTCATATTCTTGCACTTTTCATTTCACCAGCCTAGCCAATAGCCATTACCACCCTTCCATTAAAACTGGAGGGAAAGAACAACTAAAGCATTAAGAAAGGATTAAGGAGGATGTATTTGTTTTTTCAAACTGTCTTTGTTCATCAATACAGAGGTTTAAGCTTTATACAGCAATTTAGTCTTTATTCCTGTGTTTAATTATTGCCATCAAGCTGGTTTCAATGTATACAGAAAAGTGATACAGTCAGAAAATGTATTTAAGGGGGGTTTTTTTATGATAGAGGGGTTGGTCCAATATCTAACTTGCACTTCCATGCAAAGGACTTTGTTTTGCTTTACAGTGTAATGCACTTTCCAGAGCAGCAATGAAGATAGTTTTAATGGAGTCCTACATATTATTACTGTGAAATATTATTTAGGACTAATACTGTGATACCTATATAAGTCAGAAAACTTTGAACACACTCCTAGTGTCTCAGGAGAAGCTGATAGCATCTCACTTCAAAACATTTCAATGTGCTAGGTGACAGCTACATTTTAAAATCATGCTGTTAGGACCATCATGTTTTTCTTGCCTTCCTTGTTTAATCCCAACCCAGGTTTAGTACCTAAAAAGCAGATGTTGGATTTCTCCCAAATAAAGCCTTTTATTCTGTGATACTACAGATGTACAAGCCCATTGCCCCACTTTAAGTATCTGTGAAGTATCTAGGATACTACCTCTGCCTCCCTCTGACAATCTAGGCTAATTTGAGCTAACTGTCATTCAATATGGTTGTGTAAATGACTGTCCTGTGCCCACGATAATCAGATCTAGGATAAACCTGGGGTCTGTTTCAAATATTCTCACAAATCGTTCCTGCTAAAGGTTAATTGTGTGTATCAGATAGAAGATGGATCTGAAGCCAACAAGGACTTGCAGGATTTATTTTTACTCCTTATTTCAAGACAGTGGTCACTGCAGTCTCTGTCATTGGCAATCCCTTGACTCAAGGATGATTTCTACCACGGCTAATTGATGTGTCTTGAGATAACTTGAGTTCAATCCCTGAGCCACAAATCCAGCTGCAGAAATTTCAGCTCTTTCTGCATGGAAGAGGGGGCTGCAGGCTGGGATTCCTCTCCTTTTCTGTCTTCCACTCTCTCTTCTCTGCTTCAAGGGCAAAACGCTTTACATCAAAATGGGCTTCTGCTTCTTTGAGGTTGTGGTGCCACTGGAGTCAGCTGGCAGCCAGCTCCTCCCAACTCGATGTCAGCATATGTTTTCTTGAGGTTTGCCTTCAGTGTGTCCTTGTAGTGTTCCTTCTGGCCACTGTGAGATCTCAGGCTGTTTGGGAGTCGAGAGTCAGGTATTTGTACATGATGTCTAGTCCAGCAAAGTTGGTACTTGGGGATCACCGACTCAGTGCTGGTAACATTGGCTTCAGCAAAAGATGTTGGCATTTGTGAGGTGATCTTCCTATTTCATGTGGAGGATTTTCTAGAGGCATCAATGGTGATACTTCTGTAGGCTCTTGAGATGATGACAGTAGGTCACTTGTGTTTCACATCTTTAGAGGAGGGTGGGGTTGATGACTGCATTTTAGACCTGGATCTTGGTGTTTTCCTGGAGATCTGGAATAAAGACATGCTGATGCAATTTCCCAAAGGAGGCATTTATGCAGCGGATCCTGTGCTGATCTCTTCACCAATGTTCACTCTCTGAGACAGATGGCTACTGAAATAGGGGGGTCTTTACTTCAATGGTATTTGCAGGTGGGAGGTCACATTCATGGCCTAATGTAGGCTGTTACAGCACTGTAGTCTTCTCAATTTTTAGAGAGAGGCCCAAAGTTCAGTAGACTTTTCTGAAAAGATCCAGCATGTTCTGAAGGTTTTCCTCAGTGTGTCGAAGGATGGTGCAGTCCTTGGCATATTGAAGTTCAAGGATGGGTATTTTGAGCACTTTAGTCTTTGAGTGAAAATGACTCAGATTGAAGAGAGTCCTTCATTTGTTTGGTATTCAGTGTCAGTTCCTGAAGGAAGGCAGTCCTTAATAAGAACCAGGATGATTGTCAAAAAATGGAGAGCAGAGCTGAAGCAATGATGCATCCCTACTTGACCCCAGTTTGGGTGACAAATGGATCTGTCTCCAATCACATGGTCACAGTCATCTGGTTATGGAGAAGCTCCAAAACCTTGATGTACTGTTCAGGACATCCAAGTATGGCAAGTACTTTCCACAAGGCTTTGCAGCTGATGGAGTCAAAGGCCTCAGTGAGGTCAATGAAGGCCATATATAGATCCTGATGTTGTTCCTAACACTTTTATTGAACCTGGAAGGAAACAAAGATCATGTCAATTGCAGAAAAATAGGACCATGGGCTATAGAGGGCTTCATTGCCTGGAAAAAAAGTTGTGCATGTCATGTTTGTCAGCATAGAGCTATATCTCCTTGGCTTTATCTTACCACCACAGATTTTTGATTTCCTTGATCCTCCTTTGAGCTTTGGCTTTAAGGAGCTGATATGTCTTCTTCTGCTGAGATAAGGTGTCATCTTGCTAAACAGAATGAGACCTCTTCTTCCAATCATAGTTTCCTAGTTTCATCGTGTAGCTAGTAGCTAGCGTCAGGAGGGACCTGAACAGATCATCTAGCCTGACCCCCTGCCACAGGCAGGAATGAATGCTGGGTTCACAAGACCCCAGACAGGTGATTGTCCAACCTCCTCTTGAATTTGCCCAAGGTAGGGGCAAGGACCACTTCCCTGGGAAGTTGGTTCCAGATTTTGGCCATCCTAACTGTAAAATATTGCCTTCTGATCTCTAACCTAAACCTATTCTCCATCAGCTTATTACCATTGTTCCTCATCACCCCACGTGGTGCTGGGGAGAAAAGGGCTCTGCCTATTTGCTGTTGATCTCCCCTGATGAGTTTGTAGGCAGCCACCAGGTCTCCCCTCAGCCTCCTTTTGCTGAGGCTGAACAGGTTCAGGTACTTCATCCTTCAGTCTCTCCTCGTAGGGCCTGTCCTGCTGCCCTCTCACCAAGCGGGTGGCCCTCTGAACCCTCTCCAGGCTGGCCACATCTCTTTTGAAGTGCGGCACCCAGTACTGGATGCAGTACTCCAACTGCGGCCTGACCAAAGTTACATAGAGGGGGAGTATCGCATCTCTGGACCGGCTTGAGATGCACCTTTGGATGCATGACAAGGTATGGCTGGCCTTTCTGGCTGCGGTCTGGCATTGGCAGCTCATGTTCATCTTGGAGTCAATGACTCCAAGATCCCTTTCTGCCTCTGTGCTTTCAAGAGCGGAATTCCCCAGCCAGTATGTATGCTGTGGATTCCTTCTCCCAAGGTGCAGCACCCTGCATTTGTCTACGTTGAACCCCATCCTATTCTCATCTGCCCACTTTTGTAATCTGTCTAAATCTAGTTGCAGCCTCTCTCTCCCTTCAAGTGTGTCCACCTTGCCCCACATCTTAGTGTCATCAGCAGACTTGGACAGCGTGCTTCCCACCCCCTCGTCCAAGTCACTGATGAAGATGTTAAACAGTGTGGGCCCGAGGACCGAGCCCTGCGGGACCCCACTGCTCACATCTCACCAGGTTGAGTACGACCCATCCACCACTACTCTCTGGGTGTGCCCCATCTGACAATTTTTTACCCATCCAACTGTGTAGGCATCAATGCCACAATCACTTAATTTATTGATGAGGATGGGGTGAGAGACAGTGTCAAAGGCCTTCTTAAAGTCTAGAAAGACTACATCTACGGCGACGCCCTAATCCAAGGATTTAGTTACTTGGTCATAAAAGGCAATCAGGTTGGTCAGGCAACACTTGCCTTTGATGAATCCATGCTGATTGCCCCTGAGCATGATCTCCCCAAGAAGGGCTTGGATATCAGTGTCATTTTCATTGAACCAGTCTTGGTGTCAACAGGTGGTATAGACAATGGATTCAGCACAAGTTATATGGATTACAGTTTTAAACACCTTCCAGAGTTCCTCAATGTTGCCTTCATTTGTAGACAGGGCAGAGAGTTTTTCATGGAAATACTGTTGGAGATCCTTACAAACCTTCAGGTCTTGAAGACATTTGGTGTTGAGAGTCCTTTGCATTGCTTTTAATTGTTTTCAGTGTTTTGGAGCAAGCCGGATGTTCATAATGGATCTGACAAAATGGTGATCTGTCCAGCACTCATCAGTTTCTCACATGATGTGTCTCTTGTGATATGGACATCCATTTGATCATGGGCTCTAACAATACCATAGTTAAGGAGATGCCAGTGCTTAGAGCAAGGGTGCCTCCAGGTGGTCTTGTATTTGCCACTCCATCTGAACATGGTTTTGCGATGACAAGACATGCATTTGCTTAGGAGAAGAATGCCACTGGAATT
>NW_005842120.1:1709629-1722982 GCF_000455745.1 Alligator sinensis | reverse complement strand
TTCCCTACTCCTTCCTTTCCAATAGTGCCACTCTGGAGTTCCGGGTCATGTCTGACTGGTGATGAAATCACAAAGAAAATGATCTTTTTCTCTTTGAAAGTATTATTCAGTCCATTGTCAAGCCTGGAGTAGAACTGTTCTTTGGCATCATTGTCAACATCAAGTTATGTGGCATACACACTGATGATGGTGGCATATTGGTTGTTGCTGAGCTTAAGACAGAGAGTTTATAAGTCATTTGTTAATGCCCACAAGGAGTTCCATAAATTGACTGATGAGCTGATTCTTGATGGCAAAGCCGATGCTGTGAATGTGTCTGTCCTTGGCCAGTTTCCCTTCAGCGTTACCCTCAGCCAGTTGTCTTGTCTCACTCAGAGCTGCAATGTTGATGTTCTATCTCACTAGTTCCCTGGAGATGATAGCAGTTCTTCTTTCTAGTCATTCATTATCCTGGTTAACCACCAGAGTGGGAACGTTCCATGTTGTGAAAATCATTCTCGTGTTATGCTGTTTTTGATCAGAGAGTGATCCCACTGGACACAGTTATCCAGCTAGGAGCAGATAAAACAACCTAGGTGTGTGGAAACAGCAACCAGACAAGCTTGACAAGGTGGAAATCTGGGCCCAGTGGCTAGGGAGAATCATAGATAATGGGAGCCCACTGTTTTGTTTCAGCCTTCTTTCATGTTTTCAGCCACTGAGCTCCTGACATAATCTGCCTGCTCCATTGTTGAGGACTAGGGATTGGACTGTGGTTTGTCTGGAACGTCCCCTCAGTAATATTGCAGGCAACAGCTCTAAACATCTTTGGGGCATACAAGCCTCTCCACCACTACAGGGTCTTGAGAGGACTGCCTCTTTAACTTTCCATATCAGGGCATCCCTCTCCCCCTTATCAATCATCCATTAGTAGATACTTAAAGCCTTAGATCCCTAGAAGGCACCAGCATCTAGGATTCAGCCATCTGTAGTGGCAGCAGTAATAGTGAGAACAGTGCTGCCAGCCTCTCTCCCCTGATTCAGCCCCCTGCCCGGAGGCTGGTGGGGGCATGGTGACTATCCACAGGCGGTGGGGACATGGTGGTGGTGAGCGGTGTTGGTGGTGAGGTGGGTGGGGGTGGCAAGCAGCAACCGCCTCCAGGTGCCACCAGCAGCCTCAGTGGTGCTTCTTTCAGGGGGTGCACTGCCAATCTCAGGGGGTGCACGTACACCCGCGTGCACCCGCTATGCATTGCCAGTGCCTTGGACACTACAGGAACTGGTGAGACACTGCATAAACCTCCTGATATCACAATAATTTATGCAGATCATAAAGCCAATAGCATTGATTTCCTTTTGTTGGGAATGTCTACTCTTTTCTGGATAGCATCGTCATTCAGTACTCAGGCTAGAACCAAGAAGGAATAATGGAACATTCAAGAAAGAAAATGGCTGAAGCACCAAAGAAGAGCTCTTAGTAGTGCTTTGTCTGTACTTATTTTTGTGAGGGTTAAAAGTGGGGATGGAGAGGTAAGGACAGATTTTTGGAGATATGTAGAAACACATGATATGATTGTATGTCAGTTCAGATTTAGAGAATAAAATCAAAAGTGGGCCACAATGTGTAGGGTGTACAGAGTACTGTACAGGGAAGCAGGTCAGAATTGTTCACCTTGCTATGATCTTATTTTTCTGAGAATCATATGTGGGCCATCTAATTTGTCATCTTTTCACATAGGAATGTGAAAACAGAAGACAGGTCACATAAGTAATCTCTGAAGTCTGATTTTTTGTTTCAAGAGGTAGCCAATATCAGGTGCTTTGGGGGAAGAAATGTATCAGATCAGCAACCGAAGAAATGACAGCTTTCTATATCTCCTGGGACTTTTATGCCTGCTCCCCTAGTTTTAAGGAGTGTTTTAAAATGGGTCTGGAGCCCTAATAAATGTGCAATGGTGACAATTTGAACAGGAAAGAGGGAGCACAGACTGAAATGGAAAAAACAACCAAAAGATGAGAAATGGTAAGGAATAGGAAAGGGCTTTCCAGATCAAAGTGCCTGTCTTTACAAAGCTAGACTCTGCTTTTTTTGCTTTCTTTTATCTCTACTAGGTATAATCTGGTTATACATTTTGAATGTGTCCTTCACCCATGGCACTATGGGAAGATGCTCAGCATGAGTAAATCAAAGTCATTCTATTGACTTCCTTTGGGCTATGCTGATCTATATAAACTGAAGATCTGACCTATATTTCCAAATTCTGCTTGGAAGGGCTACTCTCTCCATTCTCCCTTGTTTTAAGCCACTTTAAATGGGATTATTCTCATTGTGTGTCTCATTCCTGCCCATCCCCAGCAATAAATAAGGATGACTTTGCATTAAATGGGTTACCTAACTCTCAGAACAGGAGTTTTTCTTTGATTTTGCTTCCTCATCTTCCTCTGAAGAGACTTCATTGTATGGGCATCAGCCAATTTTAAATGAGAGCAGAGAAATGTTATTTTTCTGATATGAAGCCTTCTCTTTCCAAAATCAAAATCCGTTGACAATAATGAATGTGTGGAGGGGGAAAATTGCAAGGACTTGATAAGCACATTTGTAATAATCGTGGAAAAGGGCTTCAAACTAAAAATTGTTAGCAAAAAGGTTTAACAGGACATAAGACCAAGAGGAATGTCTCCATGGGTTTTTAAAAACCTAATGTTAAAGAGCTTTAGTTCTAGTTTTAAACCTGACCCTAAAATATTTAGCTTGAAATTACATTCTGTACTATGTCATGTAAATCAGAAAATGAACACTGATTTAAAAGCGGCCATTAACAAATGTTGCTGATAGGGTTATGATTTTTTTTTGTCTCCCAGGAAAGTACAATGCAACATGCTAGTAGCAAACAAAGTAGGTACCCCAAAAATAGATTTTTTACATTTATAACCTAGCCTATATCTGATAATCTAAATTGTGGCTTGCAACATGGGTGTCTAAATTTGGTGTCAGCAAATACAAATTTTAATTGAAGAGTGTCCCTTTAAATTGTTTAGTTATATTTTTAGCTCATTTTTTACCTCATAGTCCTCCTTTGTCTCAGCGTCAGAAGGAAACTTAAATTGCTGTATGAAACACGAGGAAGAAATGGAAAGGTCATGTGACAGAGGGGAAGGGCTTAAGAGTCAGTGGGGAACTAATCCTTTCCAGGGCCACTTCTTACAAATACACAACTTCTTAGCGGTAGGGGGGCAGAGAGTGACAATAAAATACCTGTTTCTCCTGGGGTGCAATAACCCTTTTGACCCTGCTTTGCCAGCATTCGGCGTACGTTTCATTTCCAACGTACGCGCAGCACTGTGTAATATGTTGTCCTACTAAATATACATTTTTAAGAAATACAGTTTAAATGTCAAAATTTATAGCAAAGAGAATAAAAAATCATCTGGACTGCATTAGGATTTTCCTGGCAAATCATTAATGCTGACAACGTGTCTTCATCAAACATCTCCAATTGCAGCAATGGTAAGTAAGTTAAAATTGCAGTGTGGAGACAGGTCCACAGGGGCCTTGAGTGTGTTCGAGAGATTTTTCCAGCCATAGGCGAATGGTGGTGCTAGTACTTTATTTTTCAGTCACTGTGTTTCCCTGTTTCATGGTCGTGTCAGCCTCCTGGTTACTGCCAATAAACGGATCTCATCATAGCTGAAAACACATGCAAAGAAGCCACTCAATGGACAAGAAATTTGAATATCCCATCCTCTTGCTTTTGCCTTAAAATGAGAAGACTTCAGGTAATATGATCCTGTCATAGTAGGTAATCTTATTTGTTTCTTGGTTGTTTGTCTCAATGCATATGTATTGTAACTTTAGTGCACACCTGCATTTATACAAACAATAGTCAGGTGTACGTTGTTGAATGCTGGTGAATACACCCACTGTGCATTTTGTAATGCAGTTTCTGAGAGTGAAGAAGGGATTCTGTCTAAACCTGCTGCGGTGGGAATTGACATCTGGAGCAGTAATCAGCTCACTCGTAGGGTGCCCTTTTCAGAGAGCAGTGATGACAGCCTGTCTGCTGCACTCCCAGGAAAATAGATTGTACACAGTTCCCTGTGAAGTGCCATATTATAGAAATACTTGTTGCCATCACAGTGATCTTTTAGCTGAGTTGCTTATGCATAGGCTCGTAGGATGATGTTTGAGCTAAAATGTCCCAGATTAAATTTGCAGTAATAATTCTGGAGAGTTAAAGTGTGTGCATTGAACACATTGATGTGGGTTCAGGTAAAACATCTGTCAGCCACAAGTCTGGGGCTTAGAATGAAGTTGATGCCTTCAGGAAATGTTTGTTGATAGACTTTGAACATTTATTGCAGAAGCAAAGCATGCCGTGCCCTTGCCCATTCACACTCAAGCTTCAGCTTGAAAGGCTGCTTATTAGTCGCTCTCTAAGGCTTGTGCTTTATCATCACTCTGAAATGGCGGCTCTGCCTCTTAGTCCCTGGGCTACCAAATGGTCAAACGTGGAAGCCACTGGGCCTGGGGGGTACTGACAGGAGGACTTTGCTTCATGGATGACCTTATTGCAAATGTGGTATTTTTCTATTAGAGGTGGAGCTGGTAGCACTGCCTAGAATGGAGGTTGCCCCGTACCTCCTATAATATATCTCTGTTTTCAATTGCTTGTAACCTTGGCGGACTGTAACTGTTTGGGCTGAAAGTTTCCATGGTTGGATATCTGCCTTTAGATGAAAATATCAGTGGAAATGGGTTAGCCATTTTTTAGAACAATGCTAGGGGGGGTGGAAATGATTTTACTTATCTGAAACCCGCCCTGGGGACCTTTTCTTTAAGAAGTTCTTGCCTCCATGCCTTGGAACAGGGTGGAGACATTTGGTGAAGGAATGCACAGTATACCAGGATGCAGCTTTCACTATTGCGAAAATCTGCCCAAATTTGGCAAGATTAAAAACCTCTCAAAATAGCAGTTTGTGCATGCTCAGACTCTTGCCTCTCTTTCCCCAGGGTTCACTGAGTGTGCACCTGAGCAAGGTCTCCATCCTTCACTCCTTCATCTGGAGTTGCAGTTCCAAGCTGCTCTGCACCATGTAGTAGCAGGGCACTGGAAATGGGGGCAGGGACTTTGACTCACTGACAGCACAGGAGGTTTCTCTGCTGATGCCTAAGCAGTGCAAAGGAGGAAGCTACCTTAACTGAATGCAAAGGGAGGAAGAGCCAGACCTGGGTGAAAGGTGGGGGTGTTTGTTCAGGAACCCAAGAGTTATAGATACTGAGACTGGAGACTAGTGGGGGGTAGGGAATGAAAATAGACAGACTGATGGGAATAAGATTGGAACTTCTTGGCTGAATAAGGAAAATGACATTCAGAATCAGGATATGCTGGGTAAATGAATACTGGGCAAGGAGAATCTGGACATGGTTGTGGTGTATGCTGGGGAAAAGGAAATAGACTGGAAGCAGGGGAATGGGAACTGGGCTGCAATGTCCTAGAGGGGAGACTAGGATGGGTTAGGCAAGGTAACTAGGACTCAGACAAGAAGCCTGCTTAATACAGACTGGGTGCATCTACAGAAGCAATTAATGCAATGAAATAAACTCCAGTGCAGTTTGTGCCACAGCCAGCTGCTGTTCCTGGCCACAGTATTTACATGTGTCTCTAGGACTGCAGCAGTTAGAGCCAGGGAAGAGCAGTCTTGGGCTTGCCAAGAGCTCTGGGGGTCAGTCCCGGGCTCCAGGTGCCGGTGTCAGTGGGCTAGCTGGCAGGCAGCCCCTGCACTTTAGCACCCTCATTCTCCAGCCAGCCCCTGTCACAGTCCACATGTGAGTACTCTGCTGTAATATAGTACTGTCCCAGACTGTACTATCTTACAGCAGAGTTAATTAATCTATTGTACCCTAATACCAGTGCACGTGTAGACTCTGATGCTTTACTGTGGAGCTAATTAGTCTACTCCTCAGTAAAGCATATTTGTAGATGCAGTAACTAGAACTAGCTAGGTAAGCAGAATTGGATATGGACAAGGAGTTATGAATGGGGAAGATGCAGGATCAGAATGGACTTGGGAGAAGGGTTCAAGTTTGAAATGGGGAGAAGGGAAGAAGAGTCTACAGGCCCTGATGAACACTTCCCTCCTGAGCTGGAATGGAACCCCAGAGTCCTGCATCTCCTTATTCTTTTACTGTTAGAAAAAATATCTGTAATGATGTCCTCTGGCAAAACGTCTCATCCTCCTCTCTATAGATTCATGTGGAAAATAATGACCTACTCCTCCTATTAATTCCTTTGGTAGCTCAAGTCTCAGGCATTTGTGTAGTGGATCTATAGGTCTCAGTCATACTGATGAACCATATGGTTGTCAGGATGATGACAAATGATGGAATTCCTATTTTTTCAGATTGCTTTCTTAACCCCAGGGAAATTACACATGTGCTTACACACACAGATTCCTTAAAGAAATACATTATGAAGGTTGCAAAGTCAAGCATTCAGAAGTTAAGAGATGCCAATTAGGTTATCTATGCAACCTTATTTTGGATCCTTTGTTTATGCATTCCAGTTCTTCATTACTTGATCATAAACTTTTTTTTTTTTCTTCAAAGGACCCCTGTCTCTTGTGCATAGGATGGGCCTCATCCAAGAATGAGTCTGGATTGTCTAATGAAGAGGTTATTATCTACAGAACCCCTGCCTCACTTGTTGCAGAAGTCAGAAAGTGTGAAGTGAATAAAGTTGGGGACTGCAGGAAAGGAAAGGATAGTTATGTGGCTAAGGTAGTTGAACACTGCCTCAGGGAGCCAGATTTTCCCCCTGCCTCTATTGTTGGGCATATCTACACTATGAGATGAGGTGTCCTAGCTGGGATGGCTCTAAGAATGCCTCTGCCTCCTGTTCCTGCAGATATGCTTCCAATCCAGAAGTAAGATAGTGATGCTGCTCCAGAGTCACTCCTAGGGGTTGCTTATAAGCATGTTAGAGACCACAGAAGAATACACATGAATGTCCTCAGCAGTGTATTATTGTGTGGAGCACATGTATGCAGGTGGGTGAAAAAGGTGTACCTACAGAATTCCTTTTTGATGCTGGGCAGATAACTTAAAGAAAACTTTCAGTTGTGTACTTCATTTCCTTGGTGCCTATCCTTAGACCCTGGGATTCATTTTCCAGAAATGCTAAGTACACTCACAACTGTAAGTGATATCAATAAATGCTGTGCTTTGCACATATGTGTTGTATAACAGGACATGTGTTGTATAACAGTAAGTACTCTGAAAAATTAGTAAGTGGGCATCCCATATTGGGCACCCCAAATTAGTGGAGGTTTTTGCTTTTAATCACTTTCTTCCTCAGTTTATGATCTGCAAAATGAAGCTAATACTTCCAAGACTGTTGTGAGGCCCCCATCTCTCTCAAGTATGCTGTGAAAAAAATGACACGAATTGACATGAATTGAATTACACATTTTAGTCTTACTAAACCCCAGTGTAATTGCCTTTGGGATAAATAGAAGACATAATCTGGACCACAAACATATTGTTGCCCAAACTAATGGTGTATGGGAAGCCACTCTAAAATTTGAACTATATGGGTGTAAGGTTGTTGCTGCATGTTGTTTAGTTGAGTTGTATGTAAGAAAAAAGCAGAAGGAACACCAGAGAAACACAGAGAGAGAGAAAATAAGGACTAGACGCAGCCTGAGCAAGCACTAGGATTGGTGTCCTAAGAACATCTCCAAAAATTAAAAAAGCAATCCATCTCACCCCATCCTGTCCTGCTCTCCTGTTTCTGGCCAAGGAAAACACCCCACCCAATTGAACCCATCTTCACTTACTAACTCAGATTCAATAGAGTGGAGGTTAGGAAACAAAAGAATTGGAAAGAAAGCCAGTAATAATCCCTGCCCCTCCCATACTCCTTCCCATCCCTACCCAACTCTTTGCTGCCTCACATCCCTTTGCCAAGGGGAGTCTGCCCTCCCTTATGGTTCCTCACAACCTGTACTGCCCCATCTCAAAGGGTACCTGTGGGTACCCAAACCCACTCATTCTCCCTTTCCCTCCCCCGCAGAGAAACAGGCTGTTCAATTTAGATAAATGCTCCTTTTCCTTATCTCTGTCCCCACCAAATGGCACCTGCCCCAAGGCACCCTGCAATACATTTTAAAACCCGCAGACTGGGTAGGCCTGTCTTATTCCAGCTGGGCTGGCCATGTGGTCTGCTGGTTACCCTCTGAGCCCTCCCCTGCTTCAGGTTCAGCTACCAGAGTGTTGAGCCTTCCTCCTCTTGCTATACCCCTGCAAACTCCATTTTAATTTTTTCTATAAAAGAAACAACTTCTCAGGGCCCAAACTTGGGCAACAAACAGCTGTTTGTTAGGTGCCCACCCGCCCTATCACACCAGAGCCTTTCCAGTTCAAGGTCCTGATGTTGTAAGGAGGCTGGAAGCCTAACAAATAGCTATTTGTCTCCTGTCCACACTGGAGTCCCCTGATCATATTACCTCTATGGAGCAGTCTGATGTTAGTTCAACCCTGATTAGATGATATGATCTGGAGATACTAACTTTACTACACTATGATAGCACTTAGCATGCTATCGTATACTTCCTTGCTTCACTGCTTGGACACTATAGTGTTGTAAGTGGAGTCAGCATGTCCAAAGTGTAACATGTAGCAAAGCCTGAAGAGGCAACATTCAGGGAGGAAAGAAAATAATGGAGATTACTGGATGTAGAAGCTGTGGAATGAAATTATATTACAGTGAACGTGTATGAAATGTCATCTCATGAAAGAGAACATCCAAGGATCAGGGACACAGCTAGAGATGGCCTACTGCAGTTGGAAGGCGTGATGGAAGGGAAGATCCTGCACAGACAGCTCATGATTTGCAGAACCTGTTGAACAAGACAGTCGGACTTAGATGGCAGAATATTGGATAAGGAGCTTGACCTATGGAGGACTATGTCCAAGAGGAGCAGTAGTATGGAAAGCATGGAAAAAGAAAATGATTGGAACAATTGTTAACTAAGCAATACAGTTAGTGAAAGGATTATACTTAATCCTGGCAAAAAGTTAAGTGAGGGTGGAGAGAAACCATGGGATATAGTCTCCCACAACATTCTTGCAGTCAAGGAAGTATGGGTCAGATGAATGGCTTATAAAATGGATAGGAAATTGGCTGGATCATCTGGCTTCAAGGGTAGTTGTCAATGGCTCAATGTCTAGTTGGCAGCTGGTATCAAGTGGAGTGCCCCAGGGGTTGGTTTTGTTCAATATCTTCATCAGTGAGCTGGAAGATGGGATGGAGTGCACCCTCAGCAAGTTTGCAGATGACACCAAGCTGGGGGAAGTAGTAGATACATTGCAAGTTAGGGTTAGGATTAGGATTTGGAGAGACCTGGACAGATTGGAAGACTGAATCGAAAGAAATCTCATGAGGTTCAATAAAGAGAACGGCAACGTCTGGATGGAACAATCCTGTGCAGTGGTACAGGCCGGGGACCAACTGGGCAAACAGCAGCTCTGCAGAAAAGGACCTGGGGGTTACAGTGGCTGAATATGAGCCAGCAGTGTGCCCTTGTTCCCAAGAAATGCTATTGGCATACTGGGCTGCATTGGTAGAAGTGCTGCCAGCAGATCAAGGGAAGTGATTATTTCACTCTATTCAGTACTGGTGAGGCTACATGTGAAGTACTATGTCCAGTTCAGAAAGGATGTGGACAAATTGGAGAGAGTCCAGCGGAAGGCAATGAAAATGGTTCGGGGGCTGGGGCATATGACTTCTGAGGAGAGGTTGAGGGAAGTGGGTTTATTTAGTTTGAAGAAGAGAAGACCGAGAGGGGATTTGATAGCAGCCTTTAACTACCTGAAGGGTGGTTCAAAAGATGATGGAGCCAGACTGTTCTCAGTGATGGCAGATGACGGAACAAGGAGCAACAGTCTCAAGTTGCAGCAAGGGGAGTTTAGGTTAGACATTAGGAAGAACTTTCTCACTAGAAGGGTAGTAAAACACTGGAACAGTTTATCCAGAGAAGTGGTGGAATCTCCATTCTAGGAGATTTTTAAGACCCAGCTAGACAAGTCTTGGTTGGGATGATCTTGTTGGGTATGGTCCTGCTTTGAGCAGGGGGTTGGACTAGATGTCTGCTCCAGCATGCCAGGAATCCAGCGTGTTGGAGCAGACTCGATTAATCAAGTCTGTGGAGCACATGAGCTGATATGCCCAGTGCTGTTGCATACATTTGTATAAATGGCAAAATGTGCATCAGCGCACAGAAAATGGCAGCAGTGCGCTTTTGAACTAAAACACCTATGATATGTTTTAGTTCAAAAGCGCACTGCTGTCATTTTCTCAGAGCTGATGCGCATTTCTCCATTGATGTAAATGGATGTGCTGTAGTGCTGGGCGCTTTTAAAAGTTACCATCAGGAAGTCAGCTGGGGTCATAGGATCCCAGCAAGATACACATCCAAATGTCTCTTGAAGGCATTCAAAGTAGGTGCTTGAACCACCTCTGGTGGCAGTCTAGTCCAGAACTTGGAGGCTTGGACAGTAAAGAAGTTCTTCCTTATGTCCAGCCTGAAACGGTCACGGAGGAGTTTGTGACCGTTCATCATTGTCATCCCTTGGGGTGCTCTGGTGAACAGATGTTCCCCCAGATCCTGGTGAGCACCCCTGATAAACTTAAAGGCAGCCACCATGTCCTCCCTGAGCCTGTACTTCTCCAGGCTGAAGAGTCCCATGGCTCTCAGCCTCTCATCATAAGGCCTGTTTTCCTGCCCTCTGATCATGCGTGTGGTTCTCCTCTGGACTCGCTCAAGCTTCTCCACATCCTTTTTGAATTGTGGATTCCAAAACTGGATGCAGTACTCCAGCTGTGGCCTCACCAAGGCTGAGTACAATGGGAGAATTACATCCTGGGATTTGCTTGAGAAGCATCTATGGATGCAAGCCAGCGTTTTGCTTGCTTTACTAGCCACAGCATCACATTGAAGGCTCACATTCATCTTGTGGTCAATCATGACTCTCAAGTCCCTTTCGTCTGTAGTGGTAGCCAGTGTAGCACTGCTGAGCCTATAAGCATGCTGCGGGTTTTTCCTCCCAAGGTGGAGAACCTTGCATTTTTTGGTGTTAAACACCATCAGGTTCTCGTCCTCCATTTCCTGAGCCTGTCAAGGTCGGCCTGGATCACCCTCCTGTCCTCAGGTGTGGACGTTTTATCCCAAAGTTTGGTGTCATCAGCAAACTTGGCCAGTCTGCTTCTGATACCAATGTCCACATCATTAATGAAGATGTTGAATAGTATAGGCCCAAGGACAGAGCCTTGAGGGACCCCACTGGTCACAGCGCATCATGACTATTGGCTTCCAGCAACCACCACTTTCTGGGTCCAACTGCGGAGCCAATTCCCTAGCCAGCGGATCCTGGTGGACCCGAGGCCGCAGTTGGCCAGTTTTGCTAAGAGGTGATCATGCTCCTAGCCATGCCCATGCTCACCAACGCTGTAGTGGCCAGTCAGAGTTGTGCAGGCAAGAAATGACATTATCCTTTAACATGCAACTGCTCACAGAACATTCTAACTTTAACACTGCTTAACTTTACACTGATTTAGTATGGTCCAAGTGTAATGTGTAACTTTACCTCTTAAGTGGACTGGATTGAAAAGCTCAGGAACTTCAATGTGGAGGTTTGTTTAGAGTTTCTTCAAGTCAAAGGTGGAAAAGCTGTCTCTATTGTGTCCCCCAAACAGAGAAAATCTTGAAGGCAAGGGTTGCAGACCTAGTTGGATGAATAAAAAAAAAAAGGGGGGGGGAGGGGGGAAAGGGGGAATTGATCAGCCTGCAAAACTGTGTTGTGGAGATTATAGTCAATGGACAAAGTGAGAAATGCCAGTAGTCAAGCTAAACTAAACCTTGCAGAGAAAATTAAGACAGAATATTAAAAGGTTCTTTAGCCATATAAATAAAAGGTAAACAAGGAGCTGGGGATGCTGTACAGTAAGGATGGGGTTGAGATTAAACATATGATACACATGACTGGGATTTCTTTTCCAAGATTGGAGTGCTGATAGCCTTGTGCACCCTCATTAATACAAACTGTTTGTGGTCAGCAGGCTGGTTAGAATGAAGTGGGAGGCCTTGCTCACTCTGTGGATTCTGGTAAGAAATAATTCACTGTAATATCCTAGGGCTCTGCTTCATTCTTGCCCACTGGTGAGATACCACTAACACTGCAGTAACCACGATAAAAGGGTGAATATGCTGTTGAAATGCAATAGTTTGGGGCAGTTCTAATTCAACAAAACTGCTCTCAGGGTAAGTAACATTGCTGCATTACTGACTCTGAATGCTACCTTGCAGCTAAATGTTTTTCTACAGATTTCTTTTGCTGATGGTCTGTGTTTAAATTGCATCACACCTAGTCACCAGTCTGGAAAGTCAGGGCTCCTCAGCTGTGCCAAATAACAAAGCAGGCAAATGTAAACTTAACTATAATATTCCTATTCAGGGTTCACAGAATTTTCCTTTCTCCCTGGCATCTCTTTCACACTTCATCTCCAAATGCAAATGTACTTGTGTTAGTTGCTCCTGGCTTGTTTTTCAACCTGAGCCTTCTGGATGGATGTAAGTGGATCTATGTAGTTTTTCAGTGAGCCTGGAAACCAAACTGCAGGGGTTTTTTTCCCTTTTGAGTAAGCAGCCAAGCCTCCTACTGACACAGACGCACATTTGCTTCATATCCCCCTACTGAATGAGAGGTATCCCCAATGTGAAAATGTAAATTTCCTGTCCACAAACAGGAATATTTCTTTAGTATACTTCATACGAAGTTTGATGTTTTTACCGTGGCAGGATTATGAATCAATGCAGCTGGAAAATAATCACAGATGTAAATTCCAGGCAGACATTTAAGCAGTTTGCATTAGCAAGTGACTTCTAGAAATGTTTCATTTAGGTTTGATTTGGAACTGGTGCTTGATCAGCATAATGAGCCCCTCACTAGAGGGAGGTGCTAACATGCAGCATATCTCTACCTAGTGGCTTACAGATTAGGCACAAAGAGGAAGAAAACACTCAAACATACCAATCTATAGTCAGCTGTCTGGTATACTTGAGTATGTACATGCCAGTCTCTATGCAGACAGCATAGGGAGGTGGTCCACACCTTTCAATTCACGGCTGTCATGGACCAGGCCCTTCCATAAAGAGGCTGACGTCGCCATATTCTTCTGCTGGGAAATTTAATGGAAATCCTGAGGTGAGAACACAGAAAGAATAAATACATAATTTTATATCTTGGAAGGAGGAAGTGGAAATATTTATTATTTTGGAAGCATTCTCTGAAGTTGATGCAGCCGTCGGGCCGTGTTT
>NW_005842120.1:1696943-1709619 GCF_000455745.1 Alligator sinensis | reverse complement strand
GTGGGGGGGGGGGGGGGAACAAAAAGCAATTCAAACGTGTTTTAATTGGAACAAATGTGGGATTATGTAGCCATTTTCCTGAGAGAAAATTCTGTCTGTCATGTAGTAAGAGCCATTTAATACAGTTAGCAACTGAGAGCCAGAACAGGGATTCAAAGCAGGAGCTTCAGAGAGAAGTTAGTATTCCCCTTTGTACTTAGTGACAGACTGACTCAGCATATAAATGAAGGCAAGGTAAGGGTCTTGGTTCCAAAATGATACCTTTTATTAGACCAAGTGGGAAATCGCAAAAAATTTTTCCTTTTCTGCAAGCTTTCGGGATCCAAGTCCCTTTGTCAGTACCCCTGAAATCTAGTGGTAGGAGCACATGACTATGCTTTGTGATGTCTTTGTTCTCTTCCTAATTCTGCCACCTCTTTGCTGGATTCCTTGAACTAGTTACTGAAGGCCAGATTTTTAAGGCTGTATTTAAAACACCTTTCACGGAAGTCATGTGTTCAGCTTCATGGAAAGCCAGTGGGAGTATCTTAGTACCTTTTAAAAATGTAGATTTTAATGCCTTGATGCCTCAGTTTCTCTGTATAGTAAAAAGAGTCTAAAACGTACCTCACAAATACGTTATGAATGAACGCACTATGGAACTGTGAAGGATGACTAGAAATAACTAAATGATCCTTTCACAGAGTAGACCATGGTGAGCAGTACCCTGGAAGCCTTACAAACATGTATCAAGTGCCAAAATGATCTTATAGTATACAAACCCAAGACAGTTCCCTACTCATGCTACAGTTTCACTAGAGGTTTTGGACAAGATTGATAATTTTTTTTTTTTTTTTTGCTTGAGAAGGAAACTATAAATTACCTCCAATGTAATCTCTGTTAACTCTTTTATCAGACTGTATCTCAACTGCACTTTATTTCTAGTTGCAGAATTGTCAGGTAATGGGTGACTGTCATTAAATGAAATATAATGGAAACTACAGCCAGAGTGATTTAATTAAAGCCATATCTATGAATTAGATGACTAGTTTAAATGCTTCCCGGTTCAAGAGTTGGGTTTAATTTTGTGTTCTTGAAAAGAAGTAATAAGAAATATAAAAAGGACATGAGTTTCAAAGAAAGCAAAATCAAAAATCTCCTTGTCTAGTTCACTCTGGGCACATCTACATGAGTGCAGTAGGGACTCAGCTGGGTCCTGCACTTACCAGGGTGATGACCGCTGGAACGCCTCGCAGTCTATGGACCCCCCTGGGCTGTCCTGACAAAAAGCGGTGAAGCCGTGGGCCAACAGCGCACCCCCTGTGAACCTGCTCCCTGGTGAGGCAACATGCTCCCTATGGGCCGACCCCCCAGGCAGAGCTGAGAGCCAGGAGCCAGACTCCACCTGGGCCCAGAGCCCAGCCCGGGAAGAGACCAAGCAGCCAGCTGTAAGCAATGATGAGCTCCACCAGGGCTCTCAGCACCTGGCAGTAATTGCAGCACATGTGGGGATATGCAGGGGTCTGGGTTGGCCCAGGCCAATCTGGAACTTCTTTTATAGGGTAGCATCAGCCCCAGAGATGGGGAGGCACTAGCCTATGTGGTTTCCCTTCACCCTCCAGACATCTGACCTGAGAAGCTCAACCTTGGCTTCCTCAGCAGGATCCTGACTGCCCTGCAGACACTGAAGGTCAGGTACCTACAGGGGTCTCATGGGATTTCATAATACCGGTGGCCTCAAACTACCTGAAGGGTTTGGCTTGTCAAAATCTAGGTGCGCAACAGGGGGTGAATCCTGAAGAGCCTCAATCACCTGAAGAGAAGGTGGCTGCCAGCTGCAAGGCTAAGGCAAAACCTGAAGCAGCCACAGATGCAGCTATTTATATTATATCAGTTTATTTGTTTCTACATGGCCTGGACATGGCCCAGAAACTAAAGCTGTGCTAATGCACAGTAGAATTAGTCTACTGCTCATTAGTGTCACTAAAAGACCATATACTGGTGCCACTGCACAGTAGTGCCAGTTATTACAGGTACTAAACATAATGTGCAGTAACAACAGCACATGAATGTATATGAAGACATGCCCTCTGTGTACTTTTCTCTCAGTGAAAGGGTAGCATTTGAAAATCAGATGCAGCTGGCTCAGTGCATCATACAGATATATTCTAGTCCATTCTCCAGCTTAGTTGGCTAAGATGAACAAAAGGATAGCAAAGGAAGTAGGACCCTTATTAAATGAAAACTTCAAAAAAAGAAAATTGAAAAAGTGTTTAATTTGCAGAATCTCCCCAAAATGACCAAACTGAATGTCTTATAATTTGAGAAGCAATTACACATACATTGTTGTAGTCTTCCATTAATCTTTATTGTGTCTGCAACCCAACCTTTCTATATGGTCTGTTCCCAATATTAAATGAAAATATGGTTATTTTTCTACACTGGAAGAATGCAATAACATTAAAATACATTTTTTCATTTTATGAATATGGACAAGAAATTCAAACCAATCATTAACAAATCTTCTTAGCAAGGTATGCATGGATGGTGTTCCAAATCCTCAAATTCTTAGTAAGAACAATGGCATCCAAAGTGACCAAGGAGACAGCTGTGATTTAGAGTCTAGACTATGGAAAGCAGACATCAGTTTGAAGCCTATTTTTCCCTAGTTGAGTTTGCTGATAGGTAGGGAAGAATTACATAGAGACACTTTCACAAAAAGAAAATAAAATGCAAAAGGACAAGATCATCTGCATCAGTGAAAATACGTAGGGAAGAGTTCAAAACATTTTGAAGAACAAATTCCTATGCCGCATTGGTCATTAAGAAATACCAGACCAGGCCATTTATATGGCATAACATGGATTATCTGGATAGAACTTGGGGAAGAAAGGAACTTCCTTGAATTCAAGGCAGGATTCAAGGACTACAGTTTCTTAGGAATCAGTCATATAAGAGTAAGAGTCATTTCTTCTCTGGGGGAGGCAGGAACTTTCAAGCTTAGAATCTCAGATTTATGCAGATAATAAAAATCCAAAGAACTAATATAGATTGTTTTAATAATCTACAGATGGAATATGATTAAAACTGTTAAATCTATATTAAAACTGTTTTGTTTTTTTTTTAAATCCAGTGTCTGGCTGAGTAGTAAAATAGCACTGTCGTTTAAAACACAAGGTTAGGGTCGGAAAGTCCTGGAAGATGATTCAGTCTATCTACAGGCACATACAAGACTGTTCCTTCAAACAGGATATTTGATGTGTGCTCACTCCAATTTTAAAAGTAGTCTTTTACTGCTTTGGGTCTCATTGCACATTAATTTTGGATGGTTCCTGGAGCTCTTAAGCCCTGGATTGTTCACACATTAACAACTGAAACTAATTTTAAGCACACTTTAGGCAGTTTAAGGTTGAACCACTCCAGGAAAAGTTAATCTCTGATATGTGTTACCCAGCTTGTCTTCCATCAATGTGTGGCCACTCCCCACAGATGAACCACCCAATTTGCAGAATCTCAGGATGCAGTGTCCTCTTCCTCACCCTCCTGTCCTCTGTTGACAAACTTTTCACCCTATGAACTCTACTGCTCAGGGGGTGGTTCTAGCACCAAGCCAACTCTCCCTTCTGCCCCTGGGGGTGTGACTTTTCCTGTCTCAAGTGCAGGAAGTATTGTACCCATTTATAGAAGGCTTGCCACTTTCCTGCTTTGTGATGTGGTACCTTTCTTAGTTATGAATCACCATACAAAGTAATTAAAAGTCTTTGGTCTTGCTCCTAAAAGCATTCAGTTTAGAGGACAAGCAATGCACAAGTGGCGAGGAAAAGGGAGAAAATATGCAATGAATGCTTTCTTACATCAGCTCTCTCCCAGTTTGGCTGTTATTAATTTGCCTGTTTTTTGTAGCTGTAGCAATAGATAGAGGTTTACAGGAGATACTGGAATGATCAGAGAAGAGTGGCTTTATGGACCAAGTCAAGAAGTAGGTTTCAAAAGTAAGGGGAAAAAAGTACTAAATGGATGTGGGAGGAATGGACAAATGGTAGAATAAATGATGAAAAAAGGGGGTCGAAAGCAGAAGGAATGTGACAAGTAACAGAGCAGATGGGTAAAGACAGGCTTGTGAACAGACCAGAAGGTAAGTATGAGGTGCTTGTGCTATATCTCTCATGAGACCAGTATCCATAGCTTCTCATCCTTAAAGGTACCAGCCAAATTAATGACCATGGCTTTAATCAGCTAGTGACAAGATTAGCTCCAAGCATAGTTTCATAGTTGGTAGGGTCGGAAGGGACCTGGGCAGATCATCAAGTCCAACCCTTTGCCATGGGCAGAACAGAATGCTGGAGTCAAACGACCCCAGCTAGGTATTATCTAGCCTCCTTTTAAAGACTCCCAGGGTAGGAGCCAGCACCACTTCCCTTGGAAGTTGGTTCCAGCTCATAGCTGCCCTGACTGTGAAGTAGCGTCTCCTGGTATCTAGCTTGAATCTACTCTCAATCAACTTATGGCCGTTATTCCTTGTTACTCCCAGTAGTGCTTGGGGGAACAGGGATTCTCCCATTGCCTGCTGGTCCCCCTTGGTCAGTTTATAGATGGCCACTAGATCCCCTCTCAGCCTTCTCTTGTGGAGGCTGAACAGGTTCAGGTCTGGTAGCCTCCACTTGTAGGGCCTGCCTTGCTGTCCCCTGATCATGCGAGTGGCCCTCCTCTGGACCCTCTCATCACTGAAGTGCGACGCCCAGAACTGGACGCAGTACTCCAACTGCGGCCTGACCAGTGTCGCATAGAGGGGGGAGGATCACCTCCTTGGACCTGCTTGTGATGCATCTGTGGATACATGACAAGGTGCGGTTAGCCTTCTTGACTGCATCCTCACACTGTCGGCCCATGTTCAGTTTGGAATCAATAATGACTCCAAGATCCTTTTCTGCCTCTGTGCTGATGAGAAGGGAGTTCCCCAGCCTGTAGGTATGCTGCTGGTTCTTCCCCCCCAGGTGCAGCACCGTGCACTTGTCAGTATTGAAACCCATCCTGTTCTCATCCGCCCACCCCGTAACCTGTCCAGATCTAGTTGCAGCCTGTCCCTCTCCTCCAGCGTGCCCACTTGTCCCCACATCTTAGCGTCATCTGCGAATTTGAACAAAGTGCTTTTCACTCCCTTGTCCAAGTTGCTGATGAAGACATTGAACAGTGCAGGCCTGAGGACTGAGCCCTGGGGAACCCCACTGCCCACATCCCTCCAGGTCGAAAAAGATCCGTCCACCACCACTCTCTGGGTGTGGTCCTCCAGCTAATTTGCGACCCATCTGACTGTGTAGGCATCAACGCCACAGTCACCTAATTTTTTAATGAGAGTGGGGTGAAAGATGGTGTCGAAGTTGTAGCCACACAAGTGCTGACTCTAATTGTACCTGTCTAGCAAGTTGACCAGTCCTGCTTTCCTCCCAACTGTTTCTGTGATGGACATCCCGATAGGTATTGGCCCATCTGGTGCTTTAAGTGCACATTCCTTTGCAGATGCACAATGGGAGACTGACCAGATTCTTTCTGGAGGCAGAGAGACAAACCCCGTTTGAATGTTTGGTAAGTGTGGGTGCGCAACATGGTCATAAAGGGTCTCTCATCCAAAGGGCAGTGTGGTGCCTTTGCACAATTTGAGGCAGCTTTCTATGAGAACACAAGTCCTATTTGAGGCATGCCGGCTAGCAGGACTGATGAGCAGTTAGGATGCAGACAGAAGTGCAGCTCCCCAGTACTCTGGCAAGGAAATTTGGCACCTGGGGCAAAGCCTGCAGTGGCAGCCCACCCTTGCCCCGTGCATAGATCTGGGAGGCACATGACCCCTCATGCTTGCCCAAGAGTGCACGCAATGATGGGAGCTGCCCTCCCCCCATCTTTGTGCCGCCCCAAATGAGCTGCTTATGGCTCTGTCCTGCACGCCACCCTGGCTGGGCAGCGCCTGCTGGCGCCACTTGACTTCCGCGCCCAGGGTGGTTGCTGTACTTGCCCCTCCCTTACTATGGCACTGCAGCTCCCTGCTGTAACTTAGAACATTTTGCAGGAAGCATTCTGAGTTACAACGATCTCCTGGAACAAAAAGTTCAATTTTGGTTCCAATGGGGAGGGGAATCTAGCTGCTGGCTTCAAGCCTGCAGCTGGTTTCCCTTAGCAATTACTCCTCCTTTCTCCCAGTCTGTTCCTGTTTCAGAACAGAAGGGGGAAAGGGAGCAGAAAGAGCTTGTTTTAAAAGCGCTTTCCCCAGCTGGCTCTGGAGGCTGGGGCAGATGAACTGAGACCCCTCCACCTCGGTGGGGACGGGGTGAAGCAGGGTTCTAATTCATCCACCCCACCCTCCAGCAGGGGCTGAAAAATGCCCAGATGAACTCCCTCTATTCCCTTTCCCCCCTTCCATTCTGAAAATAGCATGAAGCTGGGAGGCAGTGCAGACAGAAGTTACAAAGAATACTCTGTTTTGAAACATCTTCATTTGATCCCTCATGCAATGAGGGGTCAGATTTTCACCGGATCAGTCATTTTTGAAGCTGACTGAAACCGCGCACTTGTATTTGCTTATGGCTGTAAACTGCTTTCTGTGTTCATATTGGGTGAAAATTGTTACTTCTGTCTGCACTCTTAATGTGCTAATTTTCCATAATTGTATTGCGAGAAAAACGAAGCTTATGGCTGAGTCCTGTCCACTATGTGTAATAAGCAAGTTGTACAAGAACAGCCTTAAACTGATTAAAAAAATTGTATGTGTGGTGTAGGCAGGGTTTTAATATAATCTGTGATTCATAATTATAATGCTTTATATTCCCTTTTCCAGATCATTTAATGGATAGTTTAGGTCTTAATACTTCTACATGAAATAGATCACTTATACATCTCATACTCCATGACATGTTGAAGATTACTACTACTTTGTTTATGATCTTTTAGCTACTTTTCATTGTGCTTGGCACTGTTGCTCTTCAAGATTGTTTTAATTAATTTTCAGTTGCGAGTTTTTGTGAGACATATCAAATGTTTTACTGAATTCCATATATATTACTTGTAATGCATTCACCTCTTCCATAATTTTGTAATTGCATTTTTGGAAAGAATCAAGTATGTCTGGCAAGTTTTTGTATTTATATAATCCAGAACTGTCTGTTTCTTATGAATATCCTCTGTCTAGATGTTTAGTGAGTATATTTTTAAAATTTTTGTTCCATTACTTTTTAACAATAGAGATAAATTTATGGGATGATAATTACCAAAATCATTTTATCTTGTCTTTCTCCTCCTTTTTATCTTTCTTTTCAGAGATTAATACTACATTTGTTTTTGCCCTTCTTTGGTACTTCCCTAGATACTCATAACTTTTACAAGTAATTGGCAGTGGTTCAGTGAGCTTAACAGGTAAACCCCATAACATACTATGATATACTTTCTCTGGACCAGCAGATGTGTAGATCTCCAGATTTTCCATTTATCTCCTAACCTTGATTTTTATCCAAACATACTTTACACTCAGGTCTCCTTTGTAATTATTCAAACTTTACTATATTTGAAAACATATTTCTATATACATTTGAAAATAGATTTTAAAGGGGAATTAAGTAGCTTAGTATATGTTCTCTTTCTCTTGTATTAAACAAGTTACTTTCTGCTAATGGTAGTACTATTTTTTTCTCTCTCAATATTTTTCTAAGAACCCTTTCTTGTTAGAACTGTTTTTCATTTCTCATACTAATCCTTTGATTAGTGTTAATTTGCTTGTTTTTCCTCTCTTGCTTTTCTGACAAACTTTAGACACTTCTATAATGGCACTATAGAAGTGTCTGGATTCCAGTCACTTGGATTGGTGTGTAGTCTATAGTCATAGTTTAAGATTGGTATGTGGCTAAAGAGAACACTTCAGTCATAACTAGCTTTGTAGAGCATGCAGCTGAAACATGGAGAATGACACAGACAGAAACTGACATGTTTAATTTAGAGACATTACTGAAATGTAAGTTCATAAACAGGAACAGAGAATGAATCCTCTGTGGTCAAAATGTTCTGGATGGAATCATAAAGCAACACGGACAGTTAATAGATTTAAAGTAAAAAAAGTGCTGTTGCAATTATCCTGCCAGAAGGTAGAGTATCTCTTTTCCTTTCACCTCCTGTGAACAGCAAGGATCATTCCTCTGCTCATCTCCTCCCTTTTTCTTTCATCTTGGGAATGGAGTGAAAATCTAAAGATTTTCCCCAGGATGTCCTGGAAGGAGGGGAAAAGGGGAGGGGCAAAGGTAAACCTAGGAAGCAGAGCTGCGGAGGCAAAATTGATCACGGGGCCTTGAAGGTGGACAGTGGAGATGTAAGAGCTTTAGGGACCGATCTGATGGGTAGAATTGATGGAAGCTGGTGGGCAGATTTTGGGGGACACAGGATTGATTTGTAGGTCAGTGGAGTAGAATTACCATATTTTCTTGCACACCATACACCTCCAGATAAGACATGCACCTTTTTTTTGGGAAGGCAGAATGAAGAGAGAAGATTTTTCCAGGGTTATGGCTGCATAGAGCAGGGACAGAGTATAATCTTTATCTTATGTACTTCCCTTTCCTCCTTAACCAAAAGCAGAAACCCTAGCTGCTGCTGAAGACTTGCCTTCATGAGTGGATCTATGATTTTGAAAAGAGCTAAAAACAGTCTGCAAGGCTGTGAAATAGGAGGAGAGAAATGAGGAGTAGCTAGCAGATGGCATAATTGCCAGAAGAAATGTTAGCTTGATTAGTGGCACATTAAGATCATTAAAATGGAGAGGTGATTATTAATACCTGTGAAGAAAAATGAGCCATTAAGTCAACTGACTCCCTCAGCTGCCTGAATAGAAATGCCACTGCTGCTGCTGTGTGGAGCAGGAATCAAAGTGGTGTGCTTTTATTTCAGGGAGAAAATCAGGTTCTCTGCTTAAGACATTCACCCCAATTTTAGGGGGCTGATTTCTGGGGGAAAAAGGTGTATGTGGTATGTGAATAAATACAGCAATTGCTGGGTGATAGATAGTCCAATAATGAATAAGAGCTCCTGCAGCAGGGGCCAAAATCATGTTTCTTAATCAGTCTGGAAGAATGGGCAGCACTAATTGTGACCTAGGCAGAGAGAGGTAAAAAAAATCACAAATATAATCTTTATTAAAATTTCTCATCACTTGGGCCAATTCCATGAGTTTTGTGCATCTGACTAATGATTTTTTAATTTGGTCATTGCAAACACTATTTCCTTTGCAAGACTAAAGATCACTTGAACAGCCATTATTCTACCCTCATGAAGATGCACCATAATCAAAGCAGCTCTTATTCTCTTCTTATTGGTTAAGAAAAATAGATTTGACCTTTTAAATCTCACACTGTACATTATTTTTCAAGCTCTTAAATATTCTTTTCAATCTTTTCTTCTTTCTGTCCAATTTTTTAACATCTTTTTTAAGACATAGTGACCAGAACTCTTTGTAGTACACCAGTATTAGCCTTACCAACGTTAGGCAGAAGGCAGGGCACAGTGGCACGTTAGAGGCTAACACATTCAGAGAGAGGCATAAACTTTCATAGGCTACCCTACTTTATCACATGCTAAGAATGGACTTGCAGAGAACATGGGAACTAAATAGAAAGGAAAAAATAATTTTTAATACAAGCGATAGGGAAGGAGGGGGGAGCAGTGTTGAGAGAGATGAAGGTGGGTGGAGGAAATCAAAAGGGATCTTACCAGTGATGTTTACAGAGGTCAAACCACCTCCTTATTTATACTCGCTACCCTGCAAAAAGAATGATAACCCTTTTTGCTGTAGTCAAGAAGAAAGAACTGATTCAGGAGATGCATGCTGTTTCATATAGCTAACTTAAAGGAGCACTACACATGTAAATCCTACAGATGGAGGAAGAAGACATGCAGGAATAGAAATTAAAATGCCAGTTTATGCATATACATGTGAGTGACTTATGCAGCTAAATCAGCAAGTAGGATGTCACCCTAATTGGGCCTATACCACTGCTATGATTTTTGTCATCCTTTGTCCTAGATAACACATAAAACATTTTCCCCCACTTAATCTCCTTATTCCTCTTGTCCATTGATTTTTTTCTCTGATGCCTTTAGCTTCTCTTAATGATTTTCTAGGCTTTCCCCTTCATATACTTAAAACTCCTCTCTAGCAGACATGCACAAAGTAATTGTTGGCTGGAGGGAAGAGAAGCACAAAACCATCTGTGTGTCTCTACCCCATAAACAGTTCTTTTCTGATTTCTCCTCATAGACGTCTAGTTGTCAGCTCAAGTTTTATATGGCTAAACACTCCTGAAAAAAGAGAAGGACCCTGTCCTATATTGGTTCAGATTACAGGCTGGGGATATCACGCTTATGATTTAAGAAACAAAATCATGTGATACCACTTTTGGTTTTTAACAAACATTTTATTTCCCTCCTCAAACAGTCAGAAAAGAGATGCAAGTTCTTCTTCCAGTTTGAGGAGGGGGAACCAATTAAAGACTTCATCATGATCCTATCTACCTTAGCCCAGCACTGCAATTTTTCTGAAAGATTTCATGATGAAATGACGTGCAATCAGTGTGTTTTCTGTGTCAGAGAAATTACAGCTCAAACATAGCTTGCTGCTTGAGAAAACCATTACAGTGGCTAGACAGGTCAGGAATGGTACAGAGCAACAAGAGATGTTAAGTGCTCCTGCTAACACATTAGACAACATCAACCTATATGTACCTGACGAGATCCATGAAAGAAACAGCAACCATCAGTGCAAGTCTACAGCCAACTTCTCAAACAGCCCAATAGCAACTCCATCATTGAGGGCAGCTTGAATCGGCCACAATTACATGCAGACATGCTTTTAGGCATCTTCATGATGAATGCCCTGCTAAGGATACCATGTTTAATATATAGTAGAGTTAGAGTAGCATAACTTCAGGTTGGCAAGTGGCATCAGCTCAGGTACCAGCTTAGTAGGGATGCCAGAATTGTGCCCCTACCCCTGTGGAGTCCAGGCAGGAGCAGCAGCAGCAGCCGCCAGGTGCATGGATACCATGCTGTTGCTATAGGAGCAACTGTCATGCTGGGTCCTGGGTTGTCAGGTCTGGGGCCACTCAGGGATTGAGGTGCTGAGTGGGGTCAGGAAGAACAATTAATTCCAGGGACAAGCCAGGTTAGGAAGTCAGAAGGTTTGAGCCAAGAACAGAGTCTAGGACAGTGGTTCTCAACCTTTTTGGGCTTGAGATGTCCCTCGTTGGACCTAAGGCACCTCTCCATAACTTCTGTGAATTGAGTGGCACCCAATTCCAAAAACTAATTCATATATTACAGTGCTTACCCCCTTGCAGAGGGTCTGGGAAGTGGTGGTGGGGGATCATTCAGGCAGGGACATGTCTGAACCTAGGTTTATCTACTTAGCTTATCTGCTTATTCCTTTACACTTCACTTATCTCCTTACACCTTGCAGCACCCTTCAAAGGATCTGGATGCACCCCAGGATGCCCCAGTACCCTGACTGAAAAAAATCACTGGTCTAGGAACAAGCTGAGTTAGGAAGCCAGGGGATCAAGCAAAGAGCAGAGTCAGAGGACAAGCCAGGTTGAGAAGCTAGGAGATCAAGCAGGGAGTGGAGTCAAGAGTACAAGCCAGAGGGACGAACAAGACAGCCTGATATAAGTCTGAGCCCCGTTACCCAGTCCCTTCCTGTTCTGGGTCAGGGGTTTATATGGGGGAATTGGAGGGTCAGCTGACCCTAGCTGGCCACTCCATTGCCAGTGTGTGGGTGGACAGCTAGGCCTTATTAGAGGCTTCAGAACAGCCTTGACCAGTCTAAGTGGTTAGCTGTAGGGTGGTATGTCAGGATAAGTGATCAGGTTGAGGCCCCAGGTTCAAGGCTGTGGCTTAGCAGCAACAGGTGGGACAGGCTGACCATACTACAGCCGGAAACTGTTTCTGAAGCCCTGGCATAGGTAAGACTCCCATGCTCCATTCCCTCTCCATTCTCAGAAGTCCTGACCTTCTGGCACTCAGTGGTGTATTCTCCTGATATTATACCTCTGTTGGAATATTGTTGTAGCCATGATGGTCTAGGACATATGTGAGAAGCAAGGGTGTTTTTTTAATGTAATTTTCTGCTAGACCAGCCGTATAGTTAGAAGAAATATTAAACAAACTTTGGGGCACAACACTATCTTCCTTGCATGTCCAACTGATGCCGTTAAAAGGGCTGTTCAGCATGTCGTCTTGCATGTTCTGACTCGAATCAAGCTTTGTCCCATTGGACAGATATTATTCATACCTGAGAGGAAGTCCATGTCGACCACCAGAAAGCTGCATGAGCAGCTGAAGCACAAGGTAACATCTGCATAGAAGACATATATACAAAAACCTTGATTGACCTCTGCTAAACCTTAAGGCAAGCAAAAACCTAATACATAGATTGAATAAGGTCAGATTATCAAACTGTGAAAGTAAAACCCACTCCAATCATTGCTGAGGCTGTTCAACAGACTGAGAAAACAAGCTCTGCACTCTAATTTAAGAAAGGTGCTTCATTCTTAGCTCTCAAATTAACCCCCTGAGTTTCACTTTCCCTGCTGAAGGCTTTCAAGAAACCACTCCAAGATGTGGTTCACAAATGTTCTTTATGAACCTTTGCTTGTCATATAGCAGTGGGTTCAGC
>NW_005842120.1:1695104-1696831 GCF_000455745.1 Alligator sinensis | reverse complement strand
GCTACAGTGAAGATAGTGAAGGTCAATTTTAATTTTTTAAGGCACATATAAGGCTGGTTGTCATATTACACTATGCCACTTGCAAACAGTTTTCGTTCAGCTAAAACACATGAGATGGGGCCTCCGCAATCCATTTCTGGAACATCCACTGCAACTCCTACGGCACATCCTGTTATGAACAGCACAAGAAAAGTTTTGACAGACATCACAGAGTGTAAGACCTTCCTTAACTCTAAGCAAGCCAGTCAGTCTGGATAACTGATATGTCCACTCCTGGACGCATCAAGGAGAGAACTCCCCTACCCTGCCCCAAATCAATATGTGTAGGGCCACATATTAAACGTGGAGTCTATATTAAAGCCAAGTTTTAAAAAGCCAGAGTGCTAACATGTTACTGTGTGCATATCCATGCTAAACAGAGGAACCATGTTAGATATTGAGGGAATTACGATACCTGATTTATAAGCATGATTCCTAGAAATCTCTTGTAGATGGATTACAACAATTAAAAGCAAGAGTTGTGAGTTCCTTGAAATAAAATACAGTATCTTACTCATAAATGCTTTAGTTGATTAAAAGCATAAAAGCTGGAAATTACTTATTAATTCATTATCCTATCAATGGGCAGTCAAATTGGAAAAGTTTCTCATGATTTGTCCAGTCTAACTTTAAAAATTTCACGTAGTAAAGAATTCCAAATTAAAATAAGAAGGCCCAACACAATCTAGTATACTTTTTTTAGTGTGATGATTTTTTGTGTGATATCTGTGTACTTGATTTTTTGATAGGCTGTAATTGGATTCTATTGCCTCTGTAGTTGGTTTTGTTGTTTATTTTATTTTCACTGTGTTATTTTAATTTTCATTTTTTTCCTATTCACTCGATTTGGAATTTATCAGATTTCAGGGTTAGCTGATTAAGACAGATGGAAGTTTTTCTTCTATAACTTCAGAGAAAGGCAGAAGTTTTGTGATGTCTGTCTATGACACCCCACAAAAATGCATTGGTTAATATCTAAGATGAACATATCTGGCTGTGCTTCATTGATTTAGTTTGTCACCCATTATCCTGTTGGGACTGATATTTGGATTAGGCTGTGTCCAACCCAGGACAAACCAGTTGTCCTGATCACATTTTGAATTAACCTGTTAATAATACAATGTGAACAGCTTTTTTTTCTTATTCATGTTAGGATTATTAATTATTTTATTTCAGACAACATAAATTCAAATTAAGAACTGAGTTTTTTTTCTTTGCTCCCAAAGAAAACATTACCAAAGCCCAAAGAGTTGAAGGGTTCTTTCCTGGCCCATGTTATGAAAATGTGTTAATTGCCTCTTTGAAGCAGCTGTCTCCCTGTACTCAAAGAGCACCTAATCCCACAAATATAGATATCAGTTTATCTGTCCTCATAAATCTGTCATCATGTCCCTGCTGATTTTTGGAAGAGTCCTGAATACAGTTTGAAACTTCCTACTCTCTCTTTTTTTTTTAATTTGAAAGAAGCTCATAAATTTAGATCTCTATTGCCCAAAGCTTGGACACAAACAAGCTATGCTAATGTTTTGGAAAAAGAGCAATAGTGAAAAAAAATCAGTGCCTTTTAATATTGCTCTTTGCATTATGCATACTGAGACCTCAGGCCAAATGCACACATTTTTAAAACTTCAATTCATAGATGCTAGGGTCGGAAGGGACCTCAATAGATCATCGAGTCCGACCCCCTG
>NW_005842120.1:1686636-1694662 GCF_000455745.1 Alligator sinensis | reverse complement strand
CCCCTCGGGCCCGCCTGCCAGTGGGCTGTGGCTGCAGAGCTGGTCTTTGTGGGGCACTACTGCCATCTGTGCCCCCTGCCAGGCCATCTGGGCAGCTATCGCCCAGAAGATGTTCCAGGTGTGGTAGCCTGCTTTGAACTGTCAAAGCATGTTCTCCTGGCCCCAACTGACCAGGAGGTCAGCCACCTTCAGCTGGGTCCAGGCAGGGTTCTGCCACTGGCCTCCCTAGCAGGCATTCTGGTGTTCCCTATTTGAAAACTGAAAAAAACCCTGATAAAAAAATCCCGAAGTCACTCTGTTAAATACCCCATGTTCCTCCAAATCCATGTTCCTCCACAATTAAAATAAAAGCTCATGAGAGAGAGATCAGTTGAGCATGTTTTATTGATATATCAACAGTGTTAAAGCAATTTAGAAGGATGGATTTAACATTTTTAAATAATCCTGCTCTTTCTTTTTAACAGTCTTGCTGGCTGGCAGAACGCCACCCCAGTATGCAATTTAATACAGCCATATCTGCCACAGGACTTGCTATATTACTCTATCCACTGACAGTTGTCTATATATAACAGATAAGGGTTTGCATAATTAAGGTTGCATGAAGAAGTTTCCACCGTGTAACTAACATCTCTTTCAACCAAGCTTTCATTTCTTACAGAACACCGGCTTCCGTTGCAACAGTCATTTTTCTCATCCAAAAGTGCTTAATAGCGGCATCGAACATTTTGATGTAGTATTTACAATAATCTTCAATCTTAACATGGCCTGTAATTTTAGAACTACGTGCAATTCCTTTGAACTCTGTATTTTAAATGCAGACTCCTTGATAGTAAGAGGAGCCAGAAATACAGGCAAGTGTTAAGCAAAAGAAAAGGTTTATTTTATTAATACTAGTCCCCAGTTAATAAAGCCAACAATAAATGTAAACTCTTCTCCCAAGACTCTGCAAGAAGGATTTTTACTTCATTCATGAAGCACAAAGAGTGCTGTCACTGCCAGATATAAGAGTAAAACTCTTCTATAAAAACTAAATTATGAGATGAATTGCATTAATGTTACTTCCAAAGAAAAGCAAATGCATCTAAGTGTTTCACAGAGCTTTCTCTCCTCCAGAATCAAGTGAGATGTCATAAGCACAAAATGTAGGATAGAAAAAATACAGGGGGAATTAACTCCACCCCCAGCCTCTGGCACTAAAAAAAAAAGCCTCTACTCACAGGCAGTAGCAGGGGCTTGAAAAAGTATTTAAAAAATAAGGATGGGTGCAGTTAAAGAGAAATTTTTGATAAATAATTTATGCAAATTTGGGGGGGCACAGCAAGAGACAGAATGCTACAAACAGTTGGTTTTTTTTAAGGTATTTCATTACTGTTGTCCTTGTTTTTACCTTTACTTGTGTTTTCAAGATTTTGTTTACTGAAACAATGGCATGTTAGGCTGAGGCATAAAGGGGGTTCTCTTGGAAAGCTAAATCCTTTGGGCTCACAGTTGTCTTGGAGATGGCTGTTTCCTGTTCTGTTCTACATCAGTTATTATTCAGCCTTCAGCACTATCTATAACTTCTAAATTCTTCTAATGGTTCTGTAAGCAAGAAGACCTGGTATCTGTTGTATTTGTAGTTCATTCTTTTTCTGAACTTTTCCCTTTGGGGGACCGTTAGATGGGCAGCACAGAGTTTTGTTTTGATAGGCTTTGTCTTTAGGTTTAATTTCGTTTAAGTGTAGACTCTGGTCAGAGTGAAACTCTGCATCTTAATTAGGTTATAGTGAGGTTTACATTGGTCCTTAATTCCTTTTGGAATTTGTTCCACAGGTTTGGGCTGGCTCCTTGAAAGGTTTGACCTCCTGCATGAATGAGCTTGGCCATATGGTATGTACCAGAGTTGTCAGTTATGGATCTCATCATGGAATTTCAGATGTGCTCAGCTCAGGCCACTGGGAATCTTGAAGAAAAGGACCAAGGCCCAGATTTGACTCAGTATTTCATAAGAAGTAGGGTAGAGAACCGAGGACAAGTTTATTGTGCTTAGGGTATCCTGTGCTGCGCAGTAGACACATGCTGGTGGTCTAGGCTAACTAAGAAGGGCTGGTGGTTTCATGTTCCTCCCAGTCCTACAGCTGCTTATCCCAGCTTCTTGACCCCTCATCCCCTCTCGGGAATAAAGAGTCTCTAATGTTGTCTGGATAAAGCACCTCTCCTCCACAGGAGAGCAGCAGGGCCCCTGCTCCCTTCCTGGGAAGGGGAACAAGGAATAGAGCCCAGCAGAGAGGAGTTGACAAAGTAAAAAAAGAAAAAGGTGTAGGGCTTCACATCATAGGTGTGTGAGCGAATGAGCAGCAGAATTAAACAGTATAGAGTGAGGGTGCCTGCATGCACCAAAATTAACCTGCCCTTTTTGAATAAAACAGGGGGCTGGACCCAGTGATCTTCCAAGGTTCCTTCCAGCTTTACAATCTACTCATCTATGAATGAATTGGTGTTGGGTGGCAGAACTCATGAATCAATTGGTCTGTGTTTGGAGGGAAACAATAATCTGAGGGATTGAATGGAGGGGAAGGTTTAGGGTCGAGGAGGAGGGAGACAGGAAACCCTTTTTTTCCCCGATTCCTCCTGCCCCTTAGTCCTCTCCTCCCTTCCATAAAATCTCCCCTTCCACCCCTTAAATCATTTTACTGTGCCCTATGCAGGCTTCCCCTCCCCTTTCTTTTCCTCACTGCCACTCTGTTTCATCTAGGAGGACAGGAAGATGGAAGAAGAGAACACCCATCATCATCACCTTGGAGAGAGGAAACAGGCTGTCTTTAGCTAGGAACCAATTTCTCTAGGCTACTTCTAGCTACGTGCCTAGAATCAAGTGTTAGAGGACCTGGCAGGTACCCTCCATACTTTGGGCTTTTTGCTTATACCAAGAGAAAGCAGCTGGAATCCACTACTTAATTAGTACGGGTGTTAATGATAAGTATTATGCAAATACATATAATTTTATACAAATTCATGTTACAAGAAAGCCTTTTTGTAAAATACTGGCAGATATCCTATTTACTGGTATTCTGATTTTGAAAAAATCTTTTCAGACATTTTCGATTATCATTTTGTTTTAAATAACTCCTATTCCCAACCCCTAAACTTGCAATGAAGGGTTTTGTTTGTTCATTTGATTAAGAGCTTAGTGTCTGAATTGTCTTCTACTTACATCATGCTGCTTCACAAATACGATGTGAAAAAATGCTTTTCTATTTTTCTCAGAATGCCAAATTTCTTTCTTTCATGATGTCTATGGAGAGAACAGCAATTAAAATCTACTTTTGTTACTTGCTGATCTCCTGTGATTTGGCAAAACAAGTAAAATTATAGAACTGAATCAATATAATGCTTTTCTTCCTACTAATTCTTTCTTTTTTCAAAAGAAATTTAATGAAAGACCATCTAGTGAATGGTTACAAATTAACAAAAATATTGATCCCGATGAGACAAAAGTAAGATACTGCTGATATTAATTTTGATTCTGATGTAATTAATTCTGCTATAACTTTGTCAGCATCCAGAGGATTTTCTTCCATATATACATTTTCTGGAGTTTCTGCTTCGCTACCAAATGGCTTCTAGATATCTGTAATCATTTATATTTTGTCTGTAACTCTATAAAATAATAACATCCTATGATCGTCATCTGCTTAAAATAAATCATGTTGGTTTATGTAACATTAGATTGGAATAGTGTACATGCTATCATATGAAATGCCAAACTCTTGGGACCAACCTTGTCACCACTCCATACATAGAATTCTCAGCTGTATAAAACCTTTCTGGAAAAAATTCAGATTGGGCAATCCTGAAAAATATGGATTAGGTAATCTTGAAGATTAGGCAATTTCAGCAAATTATTCTTGCTAAAGAAAAAATACGTAAAAACCTTTTTGGCTTGACATTTTCAAAATGAAATCTTGTTTATATTTTGATACAAAATAACTTTTCTTTATATTTCTTTCAACTTTATTTAAAATTGAAAAACAAGCCCTGGAACAAGTCAAATCTGACATTAACCTTTTCAGTTTTGAGCTAAACCATACATTTTGTTCAACCAAAAATGAATTTTGTTTCAAGCCCTCCTCCCCTTCCTTTTCCTAGAATTGCCAGAAAATTGAAAAATCATCTATTCACAGTTTCTCCGCAGATTCAGAAAAAATGTAGATTTGTTTTATTTTATTTAAGTGTATGCTCTTGTCAGATTACAGCGGTGTGTTCTGCATGTGGAGTTGGGGTATAGGAAGGTTTTTGTTGTTGTTAGTTCCTTTGGGAATTTCTTCCACCATTGATCTGGTCCTATGAAAGGGCTTGGCCTCCTGTAGAAATGAGCTTACTGGGTAGGATGGTTGAGTTAGTGGCCTCAAGACTGGGTCTGATGAACTTTTAAAAAAGTTGTAGCAATTGAAGAGGGCAATTGAAAATGGAAAGTGAATGGTGGCACTACTCATGATTCAGGTAATAGTTGGAAAATTACTGGGATTTGCATTAATAATGGAGCACAAGCTTTACTTTTGAATTCCCTGGCTTGGGTGCATGGATTAATGCCACTGTTATTTCACAGGGAACTGCAGTGGCTGCTCAAGTTAAGGTTTGTGACAATATCCACAATAATCTCTTCTTGTGCAGTGACTTGCCACTTTCCCAAATTTTCATTTTCTATGCTCACATTTCATGCTTGATCTTTATCTGTAGATGAATTTCTCTCCCTTTTTTTATGAAAGGTTTGATGGGAAAGGGGTTCAGTTATTTTTTTGATCACAAGAGTAGAAAAACATATTATTTATTCTATGATAACAAAATATGCCTGTAACTTTGAACAGTTCCATAAAGGGAATGACTGAGTGTAGATACAGAGAATTTGGTGTTTGCATTTTCTTATGAAAACTGGCTTTGATTGGGCTGTGTTATCAGCCTTATTGGGCATGTCTACATGTGTCAATTTTAAGGTGCATTAGCCATTCTAAGGCACATTAAGGGTGTGGGGCTATATATGCAAGTCCTTAATGTGCCTTAAAAATGGCAATTTTAGGTTATTTGTCCCTAAATTTGATACATGCAAGCAGAGACAACCCAAGCAGGGTGCAGGACCTGGGGCAAATCAGCCTGTGCAGGGCTTCACCCCCAGACACAAGGAAGCTGGCAGTGGATTCAGAGGTGTGTGTGTGTGTGGTGCCGAGCAGCCAGACGTGCCGGATTCAGGGGCAGATCTGGTGGTGGTGGTGGCGGGGGGGGGGATGCCGAGAGGCCAGCTGGCTATGAAGCCAGCACCAGTGTGGAGTCACTGGTTGCTCCACCCAGCTCTGTGGGGCCTGGGGCAGTCACCCCAATTCACCTCCCCACAAGGGCAGCCCTACCTGCAAGACCAGGTATCAAATGTTGACTGATTTGGGACTAACTTAATCCCAAATTGGTCTGCACACCATGTGCACAAGTTGGTCTGCATACCACATACCTTAGCATGTGCACATGTAGACACATGCCTACATTGCCTTAATGCACATTAGGCAAATGCGCATTAAGTTTAGGCACATGTAAAAACATGTGTAGACATGCCCACTGGGTATGACCATAAACTGTATCTGCCTGGTGTGGCTACTTGTGGTGGGGTAGCTTCTATAAAATAACACCATTTTGCCAAGTCCAGAGTAAGGTGAGCATAGGGTGCCTCAAATCCGTTGCCCCCACTGTCTTGTGGGTACTCCTTGGTTGGAGAAAGGCTAAGGGACATCAACCTGACAGAAATGTGCCCTTGCTGAAGCATTAGGCAGTCAGCAGCAGTTCTTATCTGTTGCTCTCTGGCAGAAGCTACAGCTGTCGAGGAACTGAATGTCTGGACTCAGTGGCTGTGTCCAGACATGTGTGGATGTTTGGTTCCCCGGGGACAACTAGTGGTGGTGCACCTGTGCACATGTGTGCTGTTGTGCAGCAAGTTACTTCAGGTGGGGTATTGGTTGGCCCCAGCAGCCTTATTTGAGGCTTTGGGGGGCCTCCTGCAGCTGCAGCAGCAGTGATCTGGCTGCATAAAACCTGGCTGGCAGTGAGGCGTAACTCCAGCTGGCCAGCTGCATGCTGCCATTTTGTGCTCAGCTTTGCTTTTTTTCTCCATGGGTTTTTTTGACCCCTATGTATCCCCTTGCAGCATGGAGAACAACAAAACATGCGGTATGTGGTGCCGCAGATGTGTAGAACTACATGGCTATGCTCATCTGGACGTGGCCAGTCTGGCTTTTGTATTCTGTCTTAATGGTCCAGAGAGGGGATGGTAGGTCTTGGGCAGTCTCTACTCTTCCATACTCCTGCCTATGGTTGAAGGTCTTGATGTGATGGTTGCAGGACTCTGCACAAGCGAATTCAACAGGCACCTAACTAGACCTCTTACATGTATACCATGATCTAGAGGATCAACAATTGCCTATGCATACATTGCATTTTACAAGTATATACATCATTCTCATTTTTACAGAATGCTTTCCTGATTCTCTAACTTACATTTTCAGAAAACCTAGTAATTTAGCATTTCTTACTTTTTGGGTGCTCAAGTTGATAGCTTTTGAAAGCTTGATTTTTCCGAAAAAGGACACGCTTATACCACTTTCTGAAACTTTTAGTATGACTCAAGGTGCGCACTCAAAGATAGAAGCACTAAAAAAATCACTAAGTAATTTTTGAAAAGTTAGACCTATAAGATTTTACCAGGATTGGTTAAGTCATTGGACTATATCAAATGGAAATGTGTTTTTTGGAATGTCCATTTTTGGTTATAACAAATTCCTATAGCTGTATGGTTAATTGTGCTCATATAGAAAACAATTAAAAATTCACTTCAGTGGGAGAGAGGCCAGGGCATGTATTAGTTGTTGTTAAGTCCCAGCCATTACAAATAGATAATTTTAGGACTAGACACTCTGGGAACACAAGCTGTACCTACACAATTTTCTGTTTTTACAATGTATGTGAGTTTCACCAAGCTAAGATGCATCTGTTTTTTTGTTTGTTGTTTTTTTTTTTTTTGGCTGCTACTAGAAAACCATAGCAAAATATTTATTTCTTAGTAGAGAGAAAAACCTATGTTACATTTTTCAGATACCACTAAATCAATATATGGTAAATTGGATCCAAAGGTTGGGCATCTGGGAACTTCACATACAGGTACCTTGAAAATCCTAGGTTTTCTGCTATTTCTTGTACGGTTTTATAAGGACTAGTTTGGTTGTCTATTAAGAGTTTGGCTGAGATGTTGTGGTGGAGTTATTGTTTGAGTTGTCTTGAGTTCTCTCAGCTGTGTGCCAAGTTGATTCTGAGAGTGTGAACATGGATTAAAATATTTCTGTTCCCAAACTGTTCTTAATGATACTGTGAAATTCTCTACATTCCAGCTTGATACAGTAACATCTCCTTTATCATTTGGTGGTTGCATTGTAAGTAAACCTTTCCATTGCTTTAAAGTTTATTTTTTCTTTCTTAACATTTTTTAAACTAAATATTTCCCCCCCTAAAAAGTATGACATATGAGAATGATTTAATAAATAGATGGTAGTAACATGGGTAGGATATAAATTTTAAGTATATGTTGGCATACCTAGGTGGGAGGAGTAGATCTTATTACTCTGCTGGAGCAGACTGGATTTTTTGTGGGAGGGATGGGATATGTTTTCTTTTTAACTATGCATAAATACTTGATATTTCCAATCATTGAGATTTAAATCCATTAGGTGACCTTTTCAGTTGAGAATCTGAGGGTAGCATTTTCCAAGAGACTAGTTCAGGAGGATATCATATGTATGTTAATGTTAAGATTTTAGTGAATCTGGAGACAGATGTGTGGGTCAATTTAAATAAATTAGGTGGCCATCTGCACACAGGCTAATCTTTAGTTTCACAGGCCGTGTTCCCATGAGCAAGGGCATGTGTTTGCTGTGGGGAAAAAAGCAGCGGTACAAATTCATGCTGTTGCTTTTTACCTTGGCACATGCCCTTGCACATGGGGTTAGTGTAGGGA
>NW_005842120.1:1683438-1686581 GCF_000455745.1 Alligator sinensis | reverse complement strand
GGGAAAAATGCTTTGGGTGGGAGAGGGCAGGCTGGGGCCAAAGGGTCTGTGGCACCGCAAACTGCATGTGTGTGCTTGTCTGGACATGGCCACAGAGGCCAATTTTAACAACAGGAGTATTAGTGAATGTTTAAATGGCTATGGATTACAGCTACATTTAGGAGAAGTGAAAGAGGGCAATCTGTTCTTAGTTTTAAGGTATATTGTTTAGAATTACTTTTTCATTTAGTGTTTGGGGAAAAAAAATATCCAGAACCAAAGTTGCAAACCAAAATTGTAAACGTCTTATACATACAACATAAAACCCAGAACACTTTGAACATCTTTTCTAAATAAGACTTAAGATAAAGTGCTTCAGTTTTATTCCATTTCAAGCAGTCTGTAGTGGTCTTCTCTTAGTGCAACCAGGCACAGTGCTATAAGTATATCTGGATTTATTTAAATAGATAATAAAGGATCAAAAGAGTATTGATCTATTTGCATATATTTTTGCAAGAAATTGATTATTGTTGTTAAGGTGCTTTATTGGTTTTGAGAACTCAATGATATTGAAGTGATTTAGTTTTTGTGTATCAGTGGTGGGAAAAAAATATTTATAATGTACCATACAATGCTCACAGGTATGAGAGGGATCAGCATGTTGCATTTAAAAAACAACCTGAGAGACATTTTATTAAACAGTCAGAGTTTCTGACCGTGGGATGTGAGGAAGTCCTGGAAGGGTTTGACAAAATTACCCAGCATTTACTGATCCAAGAACTACATTGGTTAGTCAAAATGCAAAAGACTGCATATCTCTTTTCCATAAAGCATGTTCCTGCAATTAAAAGGATTAAAACATTTGCACTGATTTCAGAGTACTGTTAATCACTTTTTATGAAACAACTTAAAAAGAAAATGTTTCTTGCAATTAGGGTAAATCAAATAGCAGAAAAGCATATTTGGCAAATATATTCTTTGACACCCACTGGTATTTTTGAATAATATATACACAAATTAATACTTGAAACATTAAAGAACTGTTTAAATATAACAAACAAACATTTGTAAAATAAATAATTTGCTGAATGTTTACCCACCATAATGTGTAGAGCAACAAGGAGTGAAGAATGCTAATAAACATAAAGGATATTGGTATGCAGAATACCATACACTTGCTTCTGATTTTCTGAAACATAGGAAATACCATAGTTTACCATTCTACCTGTTTCCAGGCTTCACTCCCCATATCAAGACCCTCTCCTGTCTTCCTTATATTCTTTCAGCTGGCATTAAGTTCTATTGTTTATTGCTTTTCTTTGTGCTCCTTTTCACGGGTCTCTTTCTCAAGGCCCTTTGTGTCTCTTAGCTTTATTCTTCTTTCTGCGATGCCTTTCCACTTACTTCGTATTTATTTCTGTCTCTACCTTGCTGTTCCTCTACCTGTGCTTTATACACTCAATGGGATATATTTCTTCCAACCCTGATTCTTGCTGCTGTAATTACATTTCTGTGTCACTAACTTTGGGGAGGCATGCGCTGGCATTCCTGGGCATGCTACTATGAGCTTTCTGGCCTACATCATTTTTGATGGATGGCACTCCTGAAAACTTGAAGGTGTGGAAATAGAGTCTATATCTCCCTCAAGATGTGTCCATGAAATGAAAAAGAGTACAATTTGGAAGAGGCAGTGCCAGTCTTCTGAAGGAGATTCCACTTCTGTCTTTTTAAATCATTCCTAGAAACCGGTGATGAGTGACTGCTTCATTGCAAGGACTCTCAGCTGTGGATGTAGTCCTGGCAAGGTTTACTCCTATCATGTTCTGTTCGGAAGTGGAGGAGAGTGTGAGATGATACCTGTAGTAATGTCAATATATTAATGATATGCAGCTCCTTGTCATCTGACCCAGACATTACTATCCTCATTGTCACCTAGCAGGGTAGAAAGTGAGACAGAAACCAGCAGGTAACAATGGATTATTAAAGCATTCTTTTGGCCTAGAACAGTGCTTCCCAAACTTCCTCAGCATGACCCCATTTCCTTAGCATGGCCCCACAGTTTGGGAACAGCTGCCCTAGAGACCTACCTATTTGACATACAAAGCTATAAATAATAAGAAGCCATTACTAGACTGTGATTCATTTAAATGAGATGAGCTGGTGGTGTTGAATAGCATATACAGACAGTGTATGTTTTTGCAGGAAGAATGAGGTAGATGACTGACATAAGTCTTTGTGGTTTTGCGCGTTCTTTGAAAACTAACGGAAAAATGAGACTGGATCTCTCCATTAATCGGAAAATATAAATGATGGATTCATGAGGAAAAAATAATTTGACTCCTTTTTTAATAAAATAGAGCCTGTCTTATACTGTCCTGGGTGAATTTGCATTACTTGTGCAAAGAATAAGGGCCACGCTAAAATAAAATTCCCGTTTGTGTTCTTTCATTTTACTATTGCAATATTGTTTTATTTGATCTATTTCTTGCATCCTCATATATTATGTTTCTTTTTATTTTGGTTAAATTGGTAGCATGTATATCCCTAGTGTATATTTTTACTGATCACTATACATTATATAGTATTGTTATACATAATTTCATTGTCAGTCTCACTGTATCATTTTAGTGAAAGCTGTAAATATGCTATTACTTCTTTGCAGTGTATACTGAAAAAGAAGGAAATGATGCTGATCAACAGGTTGAAGGCCTGGTAAAATAAAATCATTCTTTCAGTTGAGCATGTTTTGCCTACTATCATCAAATACTCTTTTAAGTATTCATCCTTACTCTTATTATCCTATGTTATCTGAGGCAACACTTACCTGAGGATTACAAATACCTGAGGATACCTGAGTAGTATCATTTCATATCAGTCTAACAAGAGAGGGTGCTGCTTTTTCCCCCCTGCGTAGTAAGGTATTGAATTTGCCTCAATAATCCATATTTTAATAACTTTTTATTTGTACCATCATGGTAAACACTACCATGTTGGCACTATTTTCTGAAAGCACCTCAGGGAATTTGGCTAATGCAGACTGCAGTTGCCCACTTTATAAATTAGGTGAGCAATAAAGAAAACACCACCCCTGAACTCTACTTTCTGCATTGATTCCCTATTGACTGCCTTGTGAAGTTAAACATACCGGTGCCTGTAGACAGAGT
>NW_005842120.1:1677582-1683407 GCF_000455745.1 Alligator sinensis | reverse complement strand
CGTGTAGGCCCAGGCATCCATTATCTGAAAGATAACTGTACAACATTCCTTCCACAAGGTGGAAACTGTGTTCCATGGATGGAGGTTATGGGTGCTGGTGGCAGGACCTTTTCAAGAGAGGAGACTGCAGTTTTGTAATTCATTCTCTTCACAAGTATGGGTAACCATAATCTCATCACATCTGAAAGACTTCAGGACATACTTTTTGTCTAGGCATTGCTAACAGATTAGTAGTACATACAGTGGGCTTCACTCTTTGTTGTTATATCTGTGGATCTTAATGGAATATGCTATCTTCTCGTTTGGAAAGCAAAGGTCTAATTCTGCTCCTATTGAAGTCAATGGAAAGCTTTTGTTAATTTTAGTGGCATGTGAAGGCATTTTGTTTGGCACGTGCGCTGTGGGGAGGACAGCAGGGGAGCCATGAGGGGCCCAATCCTAGTTGTGGCAGTGCAGCCCCAACCCTTTTCCCACAGTCCCCCTCAAGGCGTGCATGCACCCACCACTGGCAATGAGCCAGGCTGCGGCTTCATGGACACTGGTGCAGCTGCTTACAGCTTCCCTATTGCCTGCTGCAAGCAGCCCAGGCTCCTGGTGGCCATGCATGCCTTGGGGCAGGCAGTGGGGAAGGGACAGGGGCTTTGCTTCCACAACAAGGATCGGGCCCCTCTGGCTCTCCCATTGTCTGCCCCTAGCACACCAACATGTTCCAAGTCAAGGTTGCGGGCGTTTTTGGCACCCTGCTCAAAAACATTGATGACCCCCGTTTTAAGTGCTCAAATTTAAGATATGGAAGCATGTCTAGATACCATAGTGATGCTGGACAGAATAATATAGACAACAAATCCTTCCATATATGAATCACAGATGAAAAATATGAAATGGACTTTCCAGGAAAAAAATAAACCAAAGATATTTTGGGTTTAGCAACTACAAAAAGGTTCTCTTTAAACTTGAAAGGCAGTTGATATTGCCTCAGACTCATTCTCTTATCCTGGTATTTATGGTGAATATCTAGTCTTTTTCTTTCAATTGGTAATGAACAGAGGGCTGGAAGGAGTGGGCCAATGTCTGCCATTAGGCGTGGGCCAGTTTCTGGAATGTATAGTTATATTGTGTAGTCTTGCTGTAATTAAGGGGATTTCCACTGGAGCAAAATATTACTTAATCTATATTTATCAGAATCTGTAATTTCATAAATAATTTACACAATTTTAATGGGGAAAAATGTGCTCTCTTGCTTAGGACAGACATGTAATTTAGGATGGACATAAACTTTGGGATGTGTATACAGATTATCTGAATTTCTTGTATGATTGTACAGTTAGAACACATTTTCTTAGTATTACTTGTAGCGAGGGATGTTAATTTAGTTTATAAATATGTTTTTCCTTCCCCCTTCTTAATTCCAGTCTTCTTCAGCAATGGGAAACTCTGATTACAAATAGGATTCCTGCAGATGTTTTCTTCAAAAGTCTTTTTAAATACTTGCTTTGAAAAGGTGCAAGTTTCAGTATTTTTCTTTGTTGCTGTGAGGATTGTACTAATAAAGAATTTCCCAGTGGAACAATAAACTTGCTGCTGCCCTTGTCCTACCACCATATCACAGCAGACCTCTCTTTCTGCCTGATCACTCCCCCCTATGGTTTTTTTGTTTGCAGTATAACTCATTACATCTTCCTTTCCATAACTATAAAGACAGATGTAGAAAACCAAGGAAACACTTGGCACTTTCTAAATCTGAAGATAGAACAAAATAACTTGACAAGAAAGTTGAGTATATGGTGAAAAAAAAAAATTAATTGATGTAAAAGTTACTTAGGGCATTCACAGTAATCCATACTGCAGCAGCATTGTTTTGCTAGAATTTTTTTAAGTTGCTGGGGGAGCTGCTTTCCTGTCTAGTGTCATTAAACAATGACCTGTGTTTAGTCAGAATATCTCATTTGCATTTAATTACTAGAACATCAGCACCATTTGAATCCTTTGAACTTGATCTCTATTTAGAACCTGAAGAGTTATGGCACATGTTTTAATAATTTGTAGTTCTGCGAATATATTTTCTTCATTTGAAAGAATGTGGAAGCAGGACCGCTCCGCAACACATTATATAGCTCCAACAGTTATCTCAAAAAGATATGTATGTTTGTGTATTCACTCCCTTTCACAGACAGTTATATAAACCTTAGCTTCTTGAAGATGAGAACAGCTATGGTAGAGGATGCTTTTGATTTTGAAATGAACCAGAAAATGTATTTTTCTAAGGCTTCTGGTAATTTATTGAGATTTATTAGCTCAACCAGCAGTTTAAATTAGAACTGATGGAAGCTGAGATTTATAATAGAAAACTTACCGCCGTGGTTTGAAATGGTGCCTAATACTGGATTATAACACTCTCAGTTATTGCCTACTGGAAGTCACTTTTTCAATCCAATAGATGATACTTATTTCTAATAATCTGAACATTCACTGTAACATATCCATTCATTACATAACCTTTAAAAACGTATTTCATCTGAACTGTGTTGCTGCTTCACTTTCTCTTTACTGAGGCTTTTCTATTTTAGTTCAGTGGGTCATGTGACCTGCTCAGCCAATAAGGGAACTTCAGAAGTAATGGCAACAGTCTTCTTGGATAAATGTAAGTGAAAATAGTTCTTAGGGTTTTCTTTTTTCCACTTTCTGTTCCTCATGCTCACTTTTAAATGTTGTTTTTACTCAAAACATTGCTGGGAATGCCTCATGGTGCCCATGGGGATACTTAAACATTTTTTTAAAAACTTTTTTTCTAACGTTACTTTTTTTTACTATGTTCCTGTTTTCCTGTGTCCTGCAATGTGGTTGAAAAGCCTAAAAAAGCAACAGAAAACAGAGGAAATGTGTTCCAAATGTTGCTTTGTGTATGTTACAAGTTTCCAATGATTGTTTCCAATACAATATTATTTTCTTTTAAATGTTCTGTAGCATGAGTTGCAGCCATGCTAACATTTCAGTCCAAGTCATGTGAAGCTCAGCCAGAATTGAACAGATAGGAGAACAATAGTAAATAAAATTATTTTAAATCACATGACCTTATTTCAACCAATTGGATTATATTTAACAATTAAGGGTTTAATAAATTCAGTTCAAGGAAGTGGCATATATGAAGAAATGAAGAAGCTTTGGAGTGGAATTCAGATAATTTTTATCAGTGGCAAACAGTAGATGGCCCTCCTTTCTGAGTGGAAACACTGTATTTTGATCTCTGCAAATCCTAAAAAATTATTTACAGAATAAGACATTTAAATAATATGTTAAGTCAGATTTTTTTCCTCTTTTCTTTTTTACAGCTATGGGTCCATTCTCAATTCAAGGTGAGAGTCTTATTCTAAGCATCTCCTTTTCCATTACTAGGATATTTGTGACCAGAGTCCTAAATCAATAAGCAAAGATTATCTTGTAATTGTTCTTGAACCTTCTGTATAGGAGACCTTTTTATTTGCAATATTATGTTTGTTTTTTCCTGGGATGCTGTTTGCTTTCCAGGAGAACATGTATGGAAATTCTCCTTGAATACTTCATTTTTCTTCAGGGCACAAATACCGCTTTTGGTGTTTACAGGTCACCTTTATATACCTATTTTTGGGCCATAGATTCTGGGTTTGTATGATGCAAGAGTTTTGGTGTTTTGTATGGAAAATGAGCTTTGTAGTAAAAGCCTGATCCAAAGGCCTATGAAGTCCATTGAATTGTTTCTTTTGATGTTAGTGGCCTTCAGACTAGGCTCCATGTTTCAGCCCTTTTATGTGTCAGAATCATCATCATAGTTTGTGACTTTGCTTTTATGTGTATATCTAACCTCATCATGAGGTGCAGTTCATGTCCTTACAGCTAAACAATATCATAGAAGAAAGGGCTATAGGCAGAAGTATCTCTACGGAGTCTCTCTGCATCGATAAATCAATAGGCCTCTGTAGATACACATTCTGTTTAGTTATACATTCAAAACAATTTTTAAGTGCTTAATTTTGGAATTTATTCCATTTTTTTTTTTTTTTACTGGTTGGTGATATAAATTCACATCACGTAAAAGAAATGGGAGACCAGAATTTTCATAAGGAAAATTATTCATGAGGAATGTTGCATTTTTATTCCGATTCTTTCCTTCATTGTAAGTATGAAACAGAGGCTTGTGCTTAGATATGTGTTGTATGAAATGTTCAGATTTAGATATTCCCCCCTGCGGTGTAGGAAACCCAACCATGTGCTGGCATATGATTCAGAAACCGAAACCTATTGGAAACAGAAGGCCATTTTCATTTCTCAAGCTGGGTGAAATTCAAGAAGCAAGTAGATATACTAATAATTTTGTTATGATATCAGGAGCAGTGGTATTTGCTGATAAATACTTTGCATCAAAACTGCATGGGCAGGGGAAGGGAATGCATTCATTTTTTCCAGTTGAATAAATGTGATTGTTCATAAAATTGTAAAGAGTATCAATTTTATTTGACAAAACAAAACATTTTCTTCAAGATTATGAACCATTTCTGCATGATATCAAGTACTCTTAACTCCCACTGGCTTCAATACAAATTAAGAATTATAAGTTCTGTTCACCTCCACGCAAGACTGAGCCCTAAGCTGGTAATATAGCCAGAATTTTGAGACATCCTATCAACAGCTGCAAAATGCCTGTTATTATTTTTCACAGTGACACACGAACATCTTTCCCAACTTTAAGAAAGATATAGATTTCCTATAAAACATTAATATGCAGCATGTAAAAAACAAAGTGTAATTAAACTAATGGACCTCCATTGTCACCCTTATCAAGCTTTTGGCTTACTCTTCTTTCTTCTCACTCCCTTACTGCTTAACTTTTCTTCCTTTACTTATACTTTTATTTTAATCCCGAAAGATTAGACCATGCTATTAAATGACTTGGAGTCAGATGACATGTGCATGAATCTTAAACTATATTCCTTTCTCTCTCTGTGCATGAATCTTAAACTATATTCCTTTCTCTCTCTCCCCCTCGCTCTCTCTCTCTTTTTGCTCTCATCCAGCTTTATGCTGATCAAGTGTCACTCATCTGGAGCAACAGTCAAGTATGAGTCCCTAGTTAAATTCTCTTGTTCAACACAGGTGAAGTGTCACTTATAAGCAGCGTAACAAGCAGCGAGTGAGATTTCCCTTTCACCTCTTCCTGTTGGCTTCTAGAGGTAGCTTTTGCCTAGGCTGCAGAATGTTTTATTCATCCTCTTCCTGGTGCTGTCTAATTCCCTTGCCTCTCTCTGGATGCATCTACATGTGCGCTTTACTGTGGAGCAGACTGATTAGCTGTGCAATAAAGAGTCACTGTCTACATGTGCAGTGGTATTAGGTCACAATAAACTAATTATCTCGACCATTAGATAGTACTGTCATTGACATTACTATCTTATGGCAGAATAATTAACTGTGATTAAATACAGCCATAACCTCCCAGCCAGCTTCTCCATTGCCTGACGTCACCACCCAGAGCCTGGGGCTGACCCCTGTGCCCCCTTCCAGCCCAGGCCTGCTCTGCCTCTGCTCAAATTGCTGCTGTCCCAGACACACATGTAAACACTGTGCCCAAGAGCAGTTTACTCTAGCTGAAACTGCTCCAGATTTTATTGCTTCACATTAATTGCATGTGTAGATGCACCCTCTGTCACTCAGTTTAGTCTATAGAAGCAGACAGCAGGGAGGAATGGATGACCGGTATTGCAGCTTCCCGGTACTGTAGTAATACATTTCACCTTTTGGAGACAAGTACAGAGTGATGGAGACAGGACCAGAGAGAATATGAAGAAATTTAG
>NW_005842120.1:1672985-1677551 GCF_000455745.1 Alligator sinensis | reverse complement strand
GGAAAGAAAGGTTTGAAGTTGAGGTGGGACCATTTCAAGGAGAGTGTGAGTAGAAAGAATTGGGGCAAGAGGGCCAACATTCACTCCTTATGTGCTGCCTTCTTATTATACTTTACTGTAATTGCTTCCTGGTGTAAAGAACACATACAAGCTGAATAAAAGGAACAGGACCTAGCAAGGGAAGCCAGGGAAACAGGCAGGGAAAGTGAGGAAACACTTGTCCCTATGGCTGTAGAAAAGAGAAACCTGACACAACTCCCCTACAATCTGGCTGTATACAAGAAACTTGAAAGGGCTTCAGAAATAGTAGGGGGAAATGTAAGACAATTTGGCAATTCTGCAAATTGCAAAAAAAAAAAAAAAAAGTAAATAGTTGAAACGAAGCTCAAAAAATCTTTACTTATAAAAGTGAAGCACTAAAATATTAAACTATAGAAAGCTTATTTAACTCATTTCACAAACACATTTAGCAGATATTTAAAAAGAAACATCAACTGCAAACAAAACGAGGATACTGCATTGCAGTAACACAAAGTCTATTTACAAAAGTAAGCTAGGTTTTTAATTGTTTCCCTTTCTTAATAATGAGGGACCTGATTTAGCACAGCTCTTAAGCATGTATCTAACTCACAGGGATTTCAATGGGACTTAAGTATTTAAGCAAAAAGACAATGTCAACACAAGAACAAATGAGTATTAACTTGCTATGAATAAATTTAGGCTAGAAATTAAAAAATAAAGGTTTCTAAGCATTAGAGAAGTAAATTTTGGCTAGAAAACATTTACTAAACTGAAAAGATAAATTTACACTTAGTTTGCTACTGGAGTGGTTATACCATCTGCATGTTCTCTTATATGCAGTATGGCCTATTATAGTGGGTTCTGTGGAATAAACAATTTGATCCCTGTAATTTGGGTGACCTCTCCTGGTTTTTCTTTTTTTCCTGCTTTCTTTATTTCATAATTGTTAGAGTAAACCAGTGTTTAAAAGACTAGGCATTTAATTTTGGGGCTCAATTTCAATCATTTCTTGCTTTTTCAAGTAAAAAGGATATTAACTTGCTGGAATTTGATTTGATTTTATCATTACAAAGCAGGAACGTTGTTTGTTTGTTATTAATGTACAAGTCACACTAGAGTTACCATATGGAAAAATCGCATAGAAACCAGTATCCATTTCTGTAAGGAATATTATAAAGCATTCTATAAAATGCAATACAATGGGGGGTCCCAAACTGCGATACATGTACCCCTGGGGTTACACAAGACATCCTGGGGGGTACCTGGGAAATGTTGTGTAATGGTGGATTTAATTTTCATTATAATAATAATTAGCAGTTAAGGGGTTAAAATATAAAACGTATGCTGGTAGGGGTATGTGGGCAGCTGGTGAATCTGGAAGGCGGTACACAATAAGAAAAAGTTTGGGAACCTCTGTAATACAGAATTACAGAATGGTCCAATTCCTCCCCCTCACCCCACTTTTGCCACCCCTGGCCAACAACCCATACAGAGAATATATACATCTCTGCAATTGTGCAGCTTTTTAGAATAATTTATCTAGTATCCTATTATATTATTATGGAAATTATTGTAGACATTCATTTTTGTTCTTTCTGTTAAATTCCATGGAACTTTACATAAGTGATAAGGCTTTGGTGGTCGAGCAGTGTGTTCTACATTGAACTTCCTCTAGTTCTAGTTGATTTATATATTTCTTTCTTTCTGATTTATGTTTTTAACTGGCCTTGACTGATCAAACTGACCACATGTTATTGTTGGTTTGTCAAGACAGTTTACGCACCATCTATTGTCTGTTTCTGTCTTTACTCTTACGTGCAATAAATCCATTCGGAGGGTAACAAAGGGCAGAGTCAGGACAGGGGTTAGTCTTGCAAAGCCTACATTGGTTGAATTTTAATTTTGCAGATCCAAAACAATAGGATATCTGTTTTGCATCTGATCTGACCTTGAAAGGGGATGCACGAGAGACTTACAATTTTACCTCATTTATATTTCAAACAGAGGTGAGAAAACTGGACTTTGTTTGGCAAATGAGGCAATTAGCATTTTAGTTTGCAAGCTAAAATGAGAAACATCTTGTAGCTAGGTCACATTTTATCTGAACTCCAAGTTTTAGATAGTGAAATATAGATAAGTGGTTTGGGACTCATCTTTAGGCACAGTGCTCTTTCTGAGATAATGATTTGTTATAATGTTATAAATCAGCAGTTCTCTAATACCCTCCAAGAATACCGCAAATCTCAGACAGCTCTGCTGCCTGCCGTCTGTTTATCCATGACCATTGCCAAGCCATGTTCTGTCCTCCCAAGAAAACAGTCTATTTCTATTTGTGTTAACTACTTCTGGCTTTGTCGAGAGGGCCCTTTCTGTATAAGAGCTGATGCCCTAGCTTTTCACCCCACTTCTGAATGAGAAATAAAACAGAGGTTTTGACTTCTTGTAGTCATTAACACCCTTATTCTTATGATAAGTGCCATAGGGTCTTTGATGTCAATCTTTTGGCCAAATAGCAATCTGAATTGTTATATTGTGCTGGCCCAAATTTTTCATTTGGATATATTTCAACTGGATTAACTACTTGTCCTAAAGTGTTGCGTGGAGTTACTATGCCCTAGTGAACAGCTGCTGTGATTTGTGCCAGACGTGGTTGCATTTCAGTGGTGTGTGTGCACACTGTGATTCTGCTATATATAATTTTTCAATCATTGAGGAATTAATGTCACTGTAAATATACTTTCATGATTTTGTTAGCACCTAATTTTCTTGGGCAGTCTTTCTGTCAACAATGCATCCTCTATTACATCATGTCCATTTTCATACAGAGTATCTTCAACAGCAACAGATGCATTGTCTGCTCAAAATGCAGGAAGGATCGGCACATATGCATCTGAAAATGATTATTTTCATGCACTCTGATGTGATGCTTCAAGACTATTTTGGTTTCTTGTTTAAATGCATGTTTTCTCTTGTGTTTTCCCCTTCTCAAACACAGTAGCATGAAGGATGTGGAGATGCTTTTAAAATGCAACAGAGAAAGAGTGGTAAGGGAGAAGTCAGCAAGGATGCAGGTAAAGCAATAATAGTTTAAATACCATGAATCAGACACTGAAATAAATGGTTTTCTGATGAAAAGGTAGACAAAGCACAGGTATTAGGGGCTGTTTCAGGCTGCCTAAGGGATAAATCCTGTGTAACCTTTAGGAAGATATCAAGCAGATTTAACCTTCGAAATGACTGACAACCAGACAAAACAATGATCAATCAATTAGGTTCAAAGCAGCATTTTTAAGCCTAGGAAATGTATATACTATGTCATTGACAAATGTCTGTTTTCTGCTGTTCAGCAACTCTTAAATACAAGCTGTTGCTGTTGTACAGTAGCCAGTGATTCAGAAACTAAATCAAAGGAAAAACCAAGCATCTTTGGTAAAAGCTGAACCCTTGATCTCACTTAGAAAAATACCTTAAATCCAGCCTCAGCTACAGAGATTGAAAGTCTTACAGGCCTCCTGGGTCATCAAGCCCTGTCCCATTGGGTCACTGAGTCCAATCCTGGCTGTCACAGGCAACCTTGTCATGTAATCCATTCATAAATGTTTCAAACTCCATTTTAAACCTTATTAGGTTGTTTTGCCACTCATTTTATTGGAAGGCTGTGGCTGTTGTAGAACTTCAGTCCTCTGAGAATTAGACACTTTTCATTCCCAGCCTAAATTGATTTAGTTAATTTATATCCATTTGTTCTTGTACTAACATTGTCCTTTAGCTTAAATGGCTCATCTTCTCTGGTCTTTATCCTTGTGAGGTATTTAGAGACAGCAATCAAATCCCCTCTTAGCTTTCATTTGGCTAGACTAAACAAGCCAGGGTCTCTTAGTGTCGGCTTATATGAAAGTCTCTCCATTTCTTCAGTCAACCTAGTAGCCACTTTCTGCTGCTGTTCCAGCACAAATTAATATTTCTTGTACATGAGTGACCTGAATCATATACTTTTTCCAGATCACATCTCATTAATGCCCTGCACAATGATACTTTGTAGGATCACATTAGGTTTTTTTACAGCTATATAATGTTTGTGGCTTACCATGGTATGGTAGATTACCATGACTACTACATAATGGACATTGGTGATGCGTGTGAAGTCTCTTGGTGGATCCTAGTCTTGTTTCATATTCACATCACAAAATATCATCATCCTTTTTTTTTTCACTTTGGGGCAACATCAGAAAGAAGTGAAAAACAATTAATAGCCCTTGGAACTGAATGACAACTTCATCCTCATTCAGATCAGCACAGTTCAGGTCTGAGGGATTGGGGAAATGGGAAACTGAAAATTTTACTATCCATATACCATAGTTTCTCACATGCAACATGTACCTTTCCTCAAAAATACATCCCCTCAGAATTGGGATGTATGTTTTAAGTGGGAAGCTATTTGCTTCATTGGAAAAGAAGCTCTCCTGGATTCATAGATTCATAGATGTTAGGGTCGGAAGGGACCTCAATAGATCATCGAGTCCAACCCCCTGCATAAGCAGGAAA
>NW_005842120.1:1666689-1672784 GCF_000455745.1 Alligator sinensis | reverse complement strand
GCCTTTAACCATATGAGTGGCCCTTCTCTGGACCCTCTCCAGGTTATCTGCATCCCTCTTGAAGTGCGGCGCCCAGAATTGCACGCAGTACTCCAACTGCGGTCTGACCAGCGCCCGATAGAGGGGAAGTATCACCTCCTTGAACCTATTCGTCATGCATCTGCTGATGCACGATAAAGTGCCATTGGCTTTTTTGATGGCTTCGTCACACTGCCAACTCATGTTCATCTTGGAGTCCACTAGGACTCCAAGATCCCTTTCCACTTCTGTGCCACCCAGCAGGTCATTCCCTAGGCTGTAGGTGTGCTGGACATTTTTCCTCCCTAGGTGGAGCACTTTGCATTTCTCCTTGTTGAACTGCATTCTGTTGTTTTCTGCCCACTTGTCCAACCTGTCCAGATCTGCTTGCAGCTGTTCCCTGCCCTCCGGCGTGTCCACATCTCCCCATAGCTTTGTGTCATCCGCAAACTTGGACAGAGTACACTTCACTCCCTCGTCCAAGTCACTGATGAAGACATTAAAGAGTATCGGTCCAAGGACTGAACCCTGTGGGACCCCACTTCCCACACCCTTCCAGGTCGAAACCGACCCATCCACCACGACTCTCTGGGTGCGACCCTCTAGCCAATTCGCCACCCACCGGACTGTGTAGTCATCCAAGTCGCAGCCTCTTAACTTGTTCACCAGTATGGGGTGGGATACTGTATCGAAGGCCTTCCTGAAGTCTAAGTATACGACATCCACCCCTCCTCCTGTGTCCAGGCGTTTCGTAACCTGGTCATAAAAAGAAACTAGATTGGTCAGGCATGATCTGCCTGGAGACAGTGTGCATGCCATGCAGCTGCCATCATGGCTGCCACTTGTCTCTGGCTCATAAAACTGAAGGGGTGGAGGCTTGTATTAGCTATTGGCTGAGGACTGTAGCTCATACCTGGAACAGCAAGTTCGCTATTAGTAGTATCTTAATGAGGCTTGTGATGCGGACCAACACTTTATTTACAGGAAAGTATATAAAGAACTACTTAAAATAAAGACCTGACAATTTTGCTACTGCCCTTTGCCAAGGTCTGAGGACTAACTGTGAGACAAAAAGTAAGTTGTCCTGGGACATAAAGTGCCCAGAAAGTGTAACATTGCAGGAAATAGTCAGCCAGACCAGGAAGTTCCTGGGGCCACATATTTGAAACACTGTGTTTCCAAGAGAACAGAGTCTATGTCACAGTTAACTGTGACTGGAAAAAGAAATTTTTTCTACATTCTGCCTTCCAAAAGCAAAGGGTGTGTTGTATGTAAGAAAATATAGTAATAGCTGCTCATTAGATAAATAGAGGACTATCATGTCCTGGTTTATCATTCAGAAACTTTCATGAGCACATACACAGACTTTTTTTGGAGAAAAAAAAGAGATAAAGAGAAAAAGGATGTAATTATTGAGTGGTCCACATGGAGATAGCATTACCAATCCGAAGGGGAGGGGAGTTCAGGATGAGTGGTTGCTCCTCAAGGGGGTGATCCTGGAAGCAAAAGCAATGTCTGTTCCGTCTTGGAGGAAAGGCAGCAAAAGGGCACAGCTGCCCCCTTGGCTTTGCAGGGAACTAGTGGACTTCCTGCCTCTTAAAAAAGAAAGACCTACAAAGGATGGAAGACCGGATCCACCTCAAAGGAGGAGTATTTTGCAGTGGTTTGGACCTGCAGGTAGCGAACCAGGAAAGCCAAGGCTGTGAATGAACTCCAACTGGCTACATGCATCAAGGATAATAAAAAGCCCTTTTTTAGGTATGTGGGGAACTGGAGGAAAATCAAGGGTAACATTGGATCCCTGCAAAACCAGGTGGGACAACTGACAACCAATGCCCAGGAAAAAGCCAACCTGCTTAATGGGTATTTTGCATCCGTTTTTCACCAGTCCCAGGGGACGGCCCTGCTCAATACAGTAGAGGACGGTCAGGGTGAGGGAGAATTGTTACCCTTCATCAATGTAGACCATGTGAAGGAACACCTTGAGAGGCTGGACACCTTCAAGTCAGCTGGCCCAGACAGTTTACACCCCAGGGTACTTAAGGAGCTGGCAAGCATCATAGCTCAGCCACTGGCATGGATCTTTGAGAACTCATGGTGCTTAGGTGAAGTGCCTGAAGATTGGAAGAAGGCCTCCTATGACCAGATGACTTATCACCTTGATAAGGGAGAGGAGATTGATGTCATATATCTTGATTTTAAAAAAGCTTTCAAGCTGGTATCCCATGATCATCTCATAGAAGAACTGGCCAACTGCGGCCTTGGCTACATCGAAGTCTGCTGGCTGGGGAATTGGCTCTGTGGTCGGATCCAGGGAGTGGTAGTTGATAGAAGTCAATCATTGTGGTGTGCCGTGACCAGTGGGGTCCTCTAAGGCTCCGTCCTTGGGCCTATGCTCTTTAACATCTTTATTAATGATGTGGACATTGATATCAGAAGCAGATTGGCCAAGTAATAGAAGTGGAATGACCAGAAGCGGACTGGCCAAGAGCCCTTTGTAGATTGTTCCCATGGTTAAATATACTCATTATTAAATCTTTCAGCTACTGGATCTGGCTTTACTTTTGTCAAAAAGATTGCAAAACTATTATCATTTTTTGTTATTTCCCAAATCAATAGAGTCATCTTGAATCTTCTGTTTGATAAGATTGAATCTGTCAGTATTAAAAATATTTTCTAATCTTTGAAACGTTCTTTGTCTCTCCTCTGAACCTTCTCCAATTTTTCAGAATTCTTCTTGAATTGTGGACACCAGAAGTGGTTTAGTATCCTAGTAGCAGTTGCAGAAATACCCAATGATTACATTCACTTAACAAATGTAATCAGGGGTTCTTGTTACTTGCAGCTAAGCAACCATTAATTTTAAGTTCTGTAGTCAATTCTTTAATTACAAAAGTCATTTGTAATGTGGAGTTTTATGTGCTTGAGGCAGCACTTTTTAAATTAAAGAACCATGGTGTTTAATTTATAGAAATTCCAAGGATGCTTTAAGACTGGAAAAATGAAATATTCAGCATATGACACTCAGACTGTAGTGTCCCATGATAAAACTAGATTTTCTTTCCTATGCATTACAGACAACTAGTGAAGAAACTGGTCATCTTGTTCTCTAATGTGATTTGGTTTCTGTAGCAGACACAGACTAGCATCACATTATGTGCTTTATCTGTTAAACATCTTTGGCTCTTAAATTTGGAGGAAAGGAGTCAACATGCAAGTGAAGTGCTCAACCCAGAGCCATATAGAGAAAGCCTGCTACCTCTCTGCTCTGACATATTTTATTAACTTATAACTTCTAAATTCACACTGTTCTTGATTGCAACAAGAATACAAGTAGTAATACAAGTAGTATTGCATTGAACTTATTTTTGTTATTTACTTTCACCAATAATGGTCATTTAATGTTTCTGCTTCCAAAGTTTCCTTCTTACTCCACCTATGAAACATATATGTTCATAATGGTTTTGCTTAACTATATTCGTTTTTGTCGGGCAGGGAGGGAATGAGACCATATTTTGATGCTGGTGTTTGCTTACGTAAAATGTAGTCATGTCCCTTACTGCAAAACATATTTTAAGCAATACTGAGCCTTATGTTAAAAAAGAAAGGACATCTGTGATAGATGGTCCTAAACCAAGCTTCTCAGAGTGGTGGATTGTAGCAAGCTAATGGAAAAAATTAATATAGAATTAATAAATAAAAAATAATAATAATATACTTGAAGGTAAGTGCATATTTAAGAGCTTTGTTAGTTTAGGGCTCAAGTTCCCTGTTGTTCCATGTTTTTTTCCTTTTTGTTTTTTCATTTTGACTCTTCCTTTTATACTTCTTTCCTCACCCTATTTACTCAGTTCACATCTGTCTCATTCTTTCTCTTCCTGGCTTCTCTACCTTTGCAAACCTCCCCGTCTAGTCTCTCCATCTCACTTTTTCTCCCCACAATTTCTGGCTCTGAAGTGCAAATTATACAAGCAGACTTTATGCTATTCTTGGCATTGTGTTTTATCTACAGTGTCTGATAGTGTTATAAAGTAGTCTGTTGTATTGAAAAAGTGACTATGTTTTGTAGTGATAACCACATCAAAAAGTATCAAAAATACAAAGTCACTAACAGATATAACATGTATCCTTTACCTAAAGAATAACTCCTGGGCTCATGATAACAGCAGCAAGAAAGCTATACAGGTGCAATGATTACAGTAGTCTAACCTCCAATTTTTCCCCAGCTAATAACAAGAGACATCTGTTCTATTCCATATTGTAAAACTGTTGGTGCTGTTATTCTGAAAAAGCAGATTGCAGGACACTGGAAATATATTAGCTCTATTGTAAAATATAAGCGAATAGCTGTTCTGCATTGTCAGGGATATGGACTGTTGCAAAATCATTGAAACTCATGAACTTGAAGCCATGAACCTTACTCCCTTCTTTGTACATCAGAGCATTGACGTTACCTCCTACTTTGTGACATCTGCTTGCTCTGTGCCTGTTTCTTTTTTTTTTTTGAGAGCGATAATATCTAAAAACTTAAATAACTAACTTGCAGTTCAAGGCTTTTTTTTTTTTTTTGAGGGACTTGAAGAAATAATGTTCTCTTCATCCTGGAATGGCTGTTATATTTCAATGGCAAAATGAAACTCACCCCTATAAATCGCTGGCTAACTTCACAGGACATTAATCTGTTCTGGGAAGCATCAGTAAAATAAAATTGTTATATAAGAGATTGTACAATTGGTTTCAGCCACTCTATTCACTTGTGCTTGGCAAACAGAAGATGGTTGATTTTTTTATAATCCATTTACAATAGGAATTTGAATCAAAATCTTCATAATCTCAGTTGAAAGGAAAATACACCTTTTTCTGACTATTTCATTTTTTTAATCTGCATGAATTTATCATGCTGTGTGGTGCATGACGCATGGCATATATAAGGCCATATCCAGCCCAGTGAAATATTTCATGTTGCTGGATGGTAGCCTGCTGTTTCTGCAGAATGTAATGTAGTCTTTACGCTTGGGAAGAAAGCCTTCTGCATGTGACCTGAAGAATCATTGGCTGCCTAGATTTGTCTATACTGGCTCTGAGTCTGCTGAAATGGTGTTTATACCAGTGCAAATTGTAGTGCAAAGAAAGATGTCACAGCAGAAACCATTCTTTGCACTGTGGTATGTATATACCGCTCACCATGGTGCAGTGTAGAGATAGGGAGCACCATGCTACTGCAGCTAGACTCTTGCCAGTAACTGAGATTGCTTGTTTAGCTAGGCCTTGCCTACATTGGAACATACAGTGTGTTATTCAACGATAAATACTACAGACTGAAGTACTGCCACTAAGATTACCTTTCAGTGATTAAGACAAAGAGGCTCTTATTATTTTTCTCCCTCAGCTTGAGGCCTTCCCAGTGGCTGACTGGTTTCCACTTTGTCTCTTTTCCTCATCCCATTACAGTCCTTTGTCATAGTCCTAATTTCTTGCTCTCTTTCTCCTCCTCTCCACAAACTAGTCTCTCAAATGCCTTCTTACATTTGTTCTGTAGTAGCCCAGCTAGTGACACTGCTTATGCATTGCTAACCAGAAATCCAGAGCAGCCTATGGGCTAAAAGGGGAGCATATAAAAAGTGGAAACAGGGAGAGATTACCAAAGAGGAGTATACCTCCTCTGCTCGTGATTGTAGGGAGGCAGTTAGACAGGCCAAAGCTACCATGGAGCTGAGGATGGCATCCCAAGTTAAGGATAACAAGAAATTGTTTTTCAGCTATATAGGGAGTAAAAGGAAGGCCCAGGGAGGAATAGGACCCCTACTAAATGGGCAGAAGCAATTGGTGATGGACAGGGGGGACAAGACTCAACTCCTCAATGAGTTCTTTGCCTCAGTGTTCCTAAGAGAGGGGCAGGACAAGGCTCTCACTGGGATTGTAGAGGCAGCAGCAGGGCACCAGACTACCATGCGTAGACCCTGAGATGGTGCAGAGTTACTTGGAGGAACTGGATGTGTTTAAGTTGGCAGGCCCAGATGAGCTCCATCCGAGGGTACTGAAGGCACTGGCTGACATCATTGCACAGCCACTGGCGG
>NW_005842120.1:1640739-1665432 GCF_000455745.1 Alligator sinensis | reverse complement strand
CTTTCCTGCCTATGCAGGGGGTCAGACTCGATGATCTATTGAGGTCCCTTCCGACCCTAGCATCTATGAATCTATGAACCAAAAATACAATTTTTTCCCTCCAAATCCCTCCAGTTTCTCTTTTTCCATGTTCTTCCCCCATTCCTCTGTGGAATATGCTAGCTCTGAATATTCATAATGTCCCATTTATATCAGGGCTTGAGCATGGTTGCTGTACTCTTCCTAAGGTGCGCAGGTATCAGCTTTGCTATCTCTGCAGCAGAAGCAGCGCATTATTGGAGATGGCAGATATACACGTATGGAAAAGGGGAGTATGACTGAGGTACTGGGTAAACTTCACAACTCTCCAACAAATATTAAAGATACATTTTTCCAGTGCTAAGTGGATCAAGAAACTTCAAGAGCCATAGATTTGATGGTTCAGCCTCTTAAAGGTGAAAAAAATGCTCACTTTGTTTTCATGTTTTCAGATTCATTTTCAGATTATCCAAGGAAGCTGAAGCCAACATTTGGCTAGAATGAATGGACTTAAATTTCTGTGCCTTATTCCATTATAAGGGATTGAATAGTGGGTTTCAACCTTTTAAGACTCAAGATACCCCTTGGTGAATGCTAGGTCTTAAGTTTCACTCATTTTTTGACCACAGAAAAATAATAGAGCAATTCTTCTGTTGCTAAAAACTCAGAAAGACCACAAACAGGTCAGAATGCTTTGAACCCTCTGAATTTCTATTTGAAATTTCTGGGTGCCTATACATGTGCATCGAAGCTGTAATTACAGTGCATAATTAATTGAGTCCACTGGAGTATGGCAATTACTGTGCTCCAGCGGACTCCAGTGTCACATGTATCAGCGAGCCCACACTGAAAAATGGTGGCAGGGGTGCTTTAACAGCAGCTCATTATGAGTTGTAGTTAAAGCACCCCTGCTACCATTTTTCAGCGTGGGGGCGCTGATGCACACGATGCTCCAGGTGCTTTTATTTATTACTCTTGGAGCTGCTTTAATTAAAGGCCCCTCCTCCCCTGCCTCCTAGAGCATGTGTATAAAGGCCCTCTGGGTTTATCTTGTGAATCATGTCTGTACACCTAACAGTGCTAAAACTGTGTAGCACCCTCAAAAGGATCTCAAGGCACCCCAGGGCTCTGTGGCTCTTTGGTTGAGAATCACTGAGATAGAACTATGAGGTCTGGAGCTGTGTCCATAGGGTGTAGTGTGCATGCTCATTTTGGGAGGTAGTTATAGTTGTGAACAACCCTTTTCTACTATAAATTGGAACAAAATACCAGGAAGTATGGTAAGGCTGCAAAACTGGGCTTTGAAATGAATTGACTGGGGTCTAATTCAGTTGTCACAGATATGAGTATCTGTTACTTTGATCCTCTAGTGAAGTCTTCTCTGCTCTTAGAATTCTAGAAAATAGGCCTGGAGGGAAACTCAGGTGGTCATCTGCTCCACCCCCCCTGCTTAAGGCAGGATCATTCTTGGGTAAACCATCTCATCCAAGCTCTTAAAAACTTCAAGGATGGTGATTCCATAATTTCTTTAGGTAATCTGTCCAATACTTAACCACCCTTATAGTTAGAAAGGGGTTCCTAATGCTCAAAGTAAATACCTCGTATAATTTAGGACTATTACTGCTTGTCTTATCCCCTACATCTACAGCGAATAGTCTATCTATAACCATCCTCTTGTTGGTTATCACATCTCAGAGGATCATAGAAAAGTAGGGATGGAAGGGACCTCATGATTTAATACAGCCCTTCAGTTTTCTCTTCTCCAGGCTGTATAGTTTAAGGTCTTCCCTTTTCTATTAAGTCATGTTTCCTAGACCTCTAATTATTGTTGTTGCCCTTTTCTGGACTTTTTCCAATTTCTTCATGTCTTGAAGTGCAGTGCCCAACCTGGACACAGTACTCCAGGTGAGGCCTCACCAGTGCTGAACAAAGTGGAAGAAACAAGAGCGGAAGTGTTGACTTGCAGGTGATAGTCCTGTTAGTACAAGCTAGTATGCTATTGGCTTTTTTTTTTGAGCAAGAGCACACCATTGACTCGCATTCAGCTTGTCATCCACTATAAGCCCCCAGGTCTTTTCCTGCAATACTACAACTAAGCCATTTATTCTCCAGTCTGTATTTGTGCATGATTGCCACTTCCCAATGCTGTGATAATGGTGGTGTGATGAGGCTCAATCCCTGAATATTGTTAATGCTTTTAGAAATCTTCATATGGAAGTTGCTACAGGAATGTTATTATCCAAGTGTTCTTGGGCATTGGTTTGTGTGTTACTCAAGGATTTGTTACTCTTATTTTTACATGACCATAGCTTGGTTTTATCTTTAACAAGCTTCTTGCTTTTTAAAAGCTTTCAGATAGACTCAATTTGAAGAACAGGTTGTTTGTGTTACATTGCTCTTTCTCAGACTCCTGCACTCAGTACAAACTTTATGAAGAATTCTCTTTTTAGCCTCTCTTCATTTCTCATTTCTTTCTTTCCTCCTGCTGTCTAGCTAGCTCTCTGGATCCACTTAACAGCATCCTCTACTAGTGGTAAGATGGCAGTGTTTTCTGCAGTCTTGTGTAACCTCACTTGGAAAAAGCCCTTAGTCTTTAATTTTCCATCTATTTCCCTTTTCCTAAGCATCATTGTGGTGCATCATGGAGGTCTATACATCCATCCTCTGCCCTTTTGTATAGTTATTATTGCAACCATACTAATGTCAGAAAAGAGAACAGAAATGCAATCTTCTCTGTGATCAGATCTATGAAGTAGTCTCTGGATTTGATTAATCAAGCCCTTACCTACAGACTGTGTACCATTCAATATAATTGATTGAGAACTACAAAGAAGGCACTCTATATCTACAGGTACTAAGTCCATGATAAGAGTCACTCTGGAGACTCATCATGCTCTCATTTTCCCTGTTTGCTCATTCTTTTCTTCTCCTGCAATTTCTTAATTTGTGAGGCCAGGGAGTGCTTTTACTATTGACATTGTCACCTGTGTGGAGTTACTAGTCATTGAATAAGATTCACAAATACTTGTTCTGTTGTTCTTTATCTTCAAGGTCTTCCAGGATTGTTGAGGCAGTCTCTAAAGGTAACTATTCTGAGTGTGTGGGTGCATGTGCATGCTGTTCCTCTCTAGCAGACAAATGCAAAAAGAGAGATAAAAATGGTAGAATTCACCTGTCTTTCAGGTAATACAAAGCCTGATTGATTACAGAGAATACCCTTCATATAGTTGAACCGCATTTTATTCTCAGATTCAGTTAGGCGCATCTTACGGTTCTCGCTGAGAGAACTGGTAAATGGATATAAAGCTGGAGCCTGTGATGTGCTAAGGTCTTAGAAGATGAGTTTACTGCTTGTTGAGCTGGGCAGACATTTAATACAAAAGGAAGTGGGGTCAGATTTGATATATTTGTTCATTGTTGTATGAATTCATAAATATTTTCATTGTTTTTCATTGCCAGGAATGTTGAAGAATTAATTCTGTCCTCCCACTTTTATCATTTTTAAAGGAGGCTTTATCTCACTTAAGTACAGTTCAAAGTTATATTATTTTACTAACCTAGTGATAAAGTCATTTGAACTGGCAAAAAACTTGTTACACCCTCCCTTGGCACTAGAGGAGCATGTGTGGGCCGAATCAGCTTCTTGTAAACAAAACATGTTGTATACAGGACTGCTCATATACCCCGAATGCAAAGAACACACCAGCAAATTCACAGAAGGCACCACAAATATGTTGTTGTTTGCATGTAACATTGCCTCTAAGGAATCAATCATTAATTTAGACAAATGGGTTGTGGGAGGTAAGCCCTTGGTGTTTCTATACCAGTGAAATGCTTCCCAGATGAGTTATTTCAGATTCTTCACACCAGCAAAAATTAAATCATTGACTCCAGATTTTAAGCACGTTATGAATTGTTCACAGTGCCTGCTTTAACTCCCTGCATAATGATTTTAATAGTCTTTTTGCAATTTAATAATAATTTTCTAGCTGTAGAAAAAAGTCAGTAAACATAATCTCTTAATCTACCATAGTTGTAATGTAGAATAAAATACAGATGGGCCACCTAAAGACAACATTACACATGTGCACATGATAACATACCTGCTCTGTCTATATGTACACATATTCATGTAAGCAGGTACACACATGCATTTTTCCAGTATATACATTTTCAGAAGGATTTGACAAACTCTAGACATCTCCCACATTCATTTGAAGAATGTTCTCAGAAGCAAAGATTTGAAGGGCAGAATCCATGGATATATAGAGAGAGTTAAAATATATACATACACACATATAAGCACATGCAAACTAATTTAGATGCTGTTAAAAAGATACTTAATTTCCTAAGCCTAAGAGTTATTCATATTTGTCTAACAGCGAACAAGCTGCAACATAGAAACCCAAATGTTTGTAAAAAGTATCAGAACGAGGCTTTTGAAGGAAATTAACTACAGCCTAATCTTGTGATCAGATCTACGTGGGCTTCCCAGAGTCATACTGAAGACCTAGGGGTGCCACATGTATGCAAGTCTTTCTCTAATTCAGCCTGATTGCAAGACTAAAACAGGTACTGGCATAGCATGAGAATCATAACTTTGACTCTCCCATCTGTTTCTGTCAATCATATATTATTTAAAAAAACCTGGATTCACTTAATTATTTAAAAAATATAAGGAAAAAGTTAACAACACAAAATAGAAACATCTCCTTGCAGTTATCTGATAGTGTGTATCTGCATGTGAACATGGACCCTGGCGAACATATAACCAGCTACTTCATGGGGCCATTGGAAATGGCTGTGGAGCCCACTACTGCAGCCTTGGGTCTGAAGAAGTAAGCTTGGCTGCTGATCCATCTGCTACAATGATGGAGGATTCCTCATTTCATTCATATAGAAATGAGCAGAAACCAGTTCTTTGTAGAATTAGGTGCCAGGGTCTGAACAGGGTGTGTGCCAGATTCTGGTCTCTGACTGAAGTCAGGCACATTCAGTGCATTATCAGGTGCATTCATTGGCAGAATTTTAATTTCTATGCTTAGCCTGCAAATTCTTTTATAAAGATGTTTTTCTAAGACAATCAATTCTATGTAACACAACATCTTTTTTTATATTCACACAATTTTCTATTAAGAGCCAGCTTTTAGCATCGACTAGATTTGCTAAAAGCAAATAGCATCAATTATCAGTAATCGTATGTGCCTGCACATAGTCTACCTGTAGTGCTTTTCTGAGGAATTAAACCCCATCATCTTTGTAAGTTTTGTTTAGAAGATAATGTTTCCTCTTGTTTTACAAGTAGAAGGTGGATGAATAGCGTCTGCTGAAGGGAAAAGTTCTTGGTGTTTTACCCTGACTAGTGAAGAGGACGTTTTGTAGAGGTTTTTAAAACAGGTAGAAAGGGCTTGTGTTGTGGCTATAATCTTTAATCTCTGTTCTTTGACCTCTTTTCTCTCAATATTTATTTCTGGTAGTATTGTTTGTTTGAGACTAAGAAATGCTTTCTTGTAGCACTTTATATGCATACATATAGGGAAACATCACAGTAATTCCTATTGCCATAAAAATAGATCTATTGATACTTCTTCCAGCATGTTTACTGGGAAGCAATATATTTTTCAATCTATATTAAAATAAACTTATGACCATGATACATATATGAACTCAAATCAAACTGTAATAAAAGTATGCCTATACATTTTCAAGATATTTATGCAATACACACACTGCCTGCAAAAACATAGAGGTTTGAATATGTTGTATTTTTTTCTCAAAGAATTCTTTTATTTTAAAATGATAATAATACAGATAGCTGGGCTACAGTGTATTTTATATCCCATGTTTTGCCCTTTGTCTTCTGATGGCAATTTCAGAGGCTAAATGCTGAATACCAGAAAGTATTTTTTTAACTTACTTGGCAGCTTAAAGGTGATGAAAGTGTTATTTTTTTATTCATCTTATCTGTTTATCTTTGCCCACCAGATGAACACCAAATGCATGTAAAATTATGTTAAAGAATCACTGTTAAGGTTGTAAAATAAGGAAATGCAGCCTTAATACAGTCCTCTCTTGAGTGTGTGCAGTTTTCAGTGACATACTCATTCAAATCTCTGCATTATTTTATATACAGGATATGAGGCGCTCAGATAACGAGCAGCTCTTCAATAGTCTGTCCTTGTTGTTTAGTGTGTGGTCATAGGGTTTGTTTACTGTTCACTATTCAAACTCTAAAATGAAGATGAGGACCAGGATCCTATCTGCTCTAAGTCACTTAAGTGGCTCTTATACATCCTTAAGCATCTAAGCCATCCTGTCCCACAGCCAATTCCAGTGAGGTGCCTGGGCTCCTCATACAGCTGCCTGTTAGCCCGAAGAGATCCCTGAACAGCAATACTTCGCCTACTGTGCATACTTGGAAGAAATCCAATACAGCCATCTAGTCATTTAACTCCACTTATGCTTTGTTGTGATCCAGTTCTGTTTTGGAAGACTCATTAATTCCAGATCCTTATTTGAGAACTAAGGTGTATGGTGATGGTAATGCCATCACACTCTTTTGCCCCACAGCCTAGTGGTTAAACTACATGTCTAGGAAGTGAAGGACCAGAGTTTTAGGCCCCCCTAATCCTGTGGTTGTCTGGACCTCTGTCTCCCACTTCCCAGGAGAGCGTCCTAATCACAAATTCTATGTGACTTGCTCAATACAGGGACTGTGTGGTAGAGGCCTAGGAGAGCATCCAGTTTCCCATGCACCCGTCCTTTCTCTTCCTGCAAACTCTTGCCTCATTCATTCATTGCATACCTTCTGTTTCCTATAGACAATGAAGTAGAGGTCCTTCAGACAACAGTCTCCTTTAATTACACTACTATGCCATCCCAACTCATCCCCAAAGTAGGTCTTTCCCATGCTGAATGAGGCAGGGTCTTGTGGAAAACATAGTATGTGAATAAGTAAGTAAAAACTATATAATGTATAACAGAGACACATTAAGCCTGGCTGGGAGCCTTATATCTCTCCTTTTTCTACACTGCTTTGTGCATGCCCTCTTACAGCATCTGATGAAAGGGGCGTTACTCCAGAAAAGCTTGTGCACTCTCTCTCTTTCTTTCTCTCTCTCCCTCTCTCTCTCTATGTATAGAATCTGCTTTGTTTAGTATTTTAGATGCAAATCTACTCAGCCTTATATCTTAAATTTCCTAACTTTTGCATGCTTGACCTTGCAGCAGCAGCACCATTCCAAACTTACCATGCCAAACAGCTGCTTCCTCAGAAACACCATGCTACTTTGTATGAACTGCCTCACTGGCTGGAAGCAGTGTAGCTGTGCCACCAGGGTTAGGCTCATTGGAGCTGTCACTCAGAGGGCCAGCGGCCAGCTGGCTTGCCCTGGTGTAGCCCAGTGTGTTTGTGGACACTGCTTTTGGGTTTTGGGGCCTAAAGTTTCTCACTGTATAGTTTTTCTTGTGTCATTTTCTAGGTTTTAAATAAAAAAGTAAGTAAAAATCATACGGCATTATGCTGACAACCATGTGGTTCAGTAGCAGGGTGCATATTTACAGATCTTCTGCCTAGATCTCTGTCATTTAATCTTACAGAATAAGTCATAGCAGTAGAAGACTAGAAGACATGAGGAACACTTGCCAGTGGTTTTCGTAGATATTTGCTGACAGAAGAAGAATGGTGAGATTGGGTTCTGTTACAGATTCTGGGACCCAGAGCATGCTCCTCTCTAATTTCCTTGCCCAACCACTCCCACCAGTCTTAGCATCTAGTCCCAGTTTCCACATAGGCACGTGTCCTCCTGAGATTGGCTGCCACCAGCTTCTGTGGGCTGTTGCTGCTTGCCACCCCCCTTCTGTCAATGCAGATGCCACCAGCAACTTTAGAGTTGTTTTTAGAGTGGTCCCTGCTCACCACACCCCCATGCCACCGACACCACTGCTGGCATGAGCAGGCGGTCCCCGCTGCCACCCACAAATGGTACCCCCCCAGTCTTGGGAGGCACCAGTCGTTCATGAGTTTCCATATCCCAGTTTCTCTCCCTCCTGCTTCAGTTCCAGGTTTGCCAGACTCGTGGTTGCCAGCCACTCCTTTTTTATCCTTTGATCTGATACTTGTCAATTCTATGTGTGAATAGACAGCTTCCTTTTCACACTGCCTGGATTCAGCAGGGACTGTACTGAGATCACAGGACAGACAGGCTACTTCTCTTCCTAGCTGTGACACTCTGAGTGACAGCATCAGTGAGCCTAATTCCACACCTACAGAGAACAATGTCTGTCTAGTGTCCCAGAGCAGCCATTATAGGGAAAGTCAAGCTTTGCTCCTGTAATCCTGGGATGGGCACTCTGCAGAGATGGCACATATGGGAAGATCTAAGGTTTTGAAAAGGGAGGTGTAGATGCTGTGGTGCCTCATCACACAATACATATTTTTCTAGAAGTTAGAAGCTTTACTAATAAGTTAGGGGCCCAGGGATATATTATTCAGTTTAAACTTATAAATATTTTTGCTTCAGTCGTATTGGAAGGTGCATTCATTTGCTCTATACTATGTATAAAAACACAACAAACTAGGCAAAAAAATAAATGATAAGATATTGTTTCTATAATCCTGTAGTCATTAGAATTAAATTCACACGTCTTTTCAGATTCATAAAAGAAAGTCTAGCCTTCTTGAGGATCTTGACAGTGCATCCAATAGAATCATAGAGAAGTAGGGTGGAAGGGACTCCCATAGTGCAACCCCTTGCTTTGGCAGGATCATCCTTATCCAAACCATCCTATACCAATCCATTGTCTAATACAGTAGTATTCAACCTTTTGGCCCTGTAGACCAGTTGAGTAGCATGGGACTGGTCCATGGGCCATATCTTGTGAAGGGTCAGTGCATGAGGCAGCCTTGTACTGCCTCAGCCAGGCCCTGCACCACTGATTTAGTGCCCCTAAACATCCTGTCCATCAGCAAGACTCCCTACAGATCCAGAAATTTGGCAATTTGGGAGCAGCAATTAATGCTTAATGCTATCAACATTCCTCATTCACCAATTTTCTGGACCCATGGGGAGCACTGTAGGGCCAGATGATTTACCTCTGTGGGCTGGGTGTGGCCCACAGAGGCCAAGGCCTGAGCATCCCTGGTCTAACCTATTACTAAAACTTCACAGTCAACCCTGATATAACAACAAGACGTAACACTCTAACCTGCCACAGTAAAGCTGGGGGGTGTGGGGATGGGAACAACAGTTTAGTTTGGTTTGGTCCGTGAACTTAAAATGGGTGCTACATTATCAAAGAACCCAGTGTCTGTGGACTGGATTTCTAATAATCAAAAGACAAAGAATATTTTCATAGAATCATAGAAAATTTGGGTTGGAAGGGACCTCAGGAGGTCATCTAGTCCAACCCCCTGCTCAAAGTAGGACCATCCCCAACTATAGCTTCCCAGCCAAGGCTTTGTCTGCACTGAGCAATCATACAGCTCTTTTACATAAAGCACAACTCCTCCTCCTCTTCTTCTCCCCTGCCTGTCCTTTCTGAACAGTTTATACCCATGCATGACAGTGCTCCAGTCGTGCGAGCTGTCCCACCAAGTCTCTGTTATTCCAGTCATGTCATAGTTCTCTGCCTGTGGAAGGACTTCCAATTCTTCCTGCTTGTTTCTCAGGCTCCATGCATTTATGTATAGACAAGTGATTTTATCATCTGAGTTAATGTTTACCGGAGTTAATGTTTCCATATCTGAATTAATGTTTCTGCTAGAGTTAAAAACAGTTTGCAGGGCTGTGAAATAGGAGCTGCATTACTAGGGACAGCTAACAGAGAGCAGAACTGCAGAAGAAAGAGTAGCTTGATTAGTGGAAAATCTCCCTTAAAAAGGAGAGAGGGTTGTTAACACCCACGTAGAGTTTAGAAGAAATGGGATAGATTATAATGAGCCATTAAGTCAGCTGAGTCCCTCCCTGCCTGAATAGAAAGGCTGCTGTCACTGTAAGGTAGTTAGTTTGAAACTTTAGGTGGACCAGGAAACAAAAAGGGTGAGAGTGCTACTGTCCCCATGCACCTCCTACCCCCATATCTGCCCATGACGGCACATGCATTGTTTAGTCCAGTGTGGGAGCTGGGAGAGGCTGGATCATGTTATAATGTGACCAAATAGGATTGGATTATCCCAAGACGGCAAATGGCTTATTTCTGACTCATAGGCCAGTTCTTGCTGGAAAGAAAGGTAGAGCCATTCCTAAAAAAGGTCACTGGGATTTTTTAACATGGGCAAAATAATGTAATCCTGTTCTTAGGAAAACTTTGGCAGAGTCCTGGCTTATAAATTTTTACCCAGGTGGTTATGGTTTTGCAAATTCTTAAAGCATCCAAAAACAGGATCTTAAAATGGAAAGTTTTGGGCACAGAGCCAGCCTTCGGAAAAATGGTGCCCTGGGCAAACCTGTATTTTGGCACCCTACTCCCAAATCACTGGCGCTGCTGCCCTGCCTCAGAGGGGATTCATCTGATGGGCTGGGAAACTGGGTAGGGTGTCTGCAGGGACCACTGGCTGCGGCCCTGTAGAGCTGAAGCAGAGGGAGGAGAAGCCTGTGAGGAGCAGCCGGCGAGTGCTGGCATGGGGGGCTCCAGTGCCCCGCAGCCACTAAGGTGCTCCTCCGGGGCCTAACACACAAGCAGCTGTGTGCAGGCAAGGCTCTACTGGAGCCCTCCCCTGCTCTCCTCCATGGGTTGCTGGCCCCAGCCCCGGGGATCCCTGCATGTACTGCCCCACCTGCTTGGGAGCAGGTGCAGCTGCTGGTGCCCCCCTACAAACAGAATCCCAATCAGTCTGCTCCACCCTGCTGAGACCCCCTCCCCCTGGCATCACGTGTGTGTGTGTGTGTGTGGTGCCCCTCCTGACCATGGCACCCTGGACAGTTGCCCACATCACCTACTCTAAGACTGTCTCTGGTTAGGCATCCTAAATAATCGGCAGAGGTGCCATATCTCCTATAATGGAGTTTAATGTAATACACCTCCAAGCAAATTATAATGCTTTTGGAAGAGCAGGGCACATAAAATGAATTAACTGGTGCAAGTTATAATGCATGGAAGGGTGAAAATATTCCATTTGTGCAATTATGGTGGAATGAAGAATATCCATTAAATGAATTATCAGGTTTATTAATGGGACCCAGGAGTACTGCAGCCATAAATAGTTGTGAACATAGAACTTTACTGTGCTCAGAATAGCACTTAAGCATTTTTATCATAAGATGTTGTGCCACAGTCTACAGAATAAATTCTGGCTAGTCCTGCATTGGAAAGCATGCTGGAGGGAAAAGAGCATGTGGAACTGCTTTCCCACTATTTTGAGGCTGCCTGGGACCCTGGTAGAAAGCACTCCAAGTGCCCTCAGCAGTGCTCTGTGTCTCAGGAGTGAGGCCTACTGGGCCAGATATGTGGTGAACGTCTTGCCTGTCCTGATGGCCTCTAGCTGCAGGAATTGCAGGAAGGTCACTCTTGTATTTCTAAAGTAAGGATTGATATTTAGTGTTCTTCCCCTTTCTACTTTCATCTGCCCTACAGTGAAGAATGCCATAAAAATCCTCTGCCTGGTTTCTGGAGCTCTGATCCTTTCTCCAGGGCTCCTCCTGGGAGGAAAATCAAAACTTAGTCCTATAGCATTACAATTACTGTTTACCTATGTGAGACCCAGCACATTAAATTCTGTGCTTTCAGAACTGTTGTACTTCAGTTATATTTTCAGAATTGTAGTTAAAATAGGTTAAAATTTGAGGAGTTCACGAATTCTTGTAGTGGTATGTTGTCCCTGGAGTTGACATTCTGTGATAAAGTGGCATTGTATCACTGCATGATGGGGCATGGCAAAAGAATTGGAAAAGGAAGTAAAGGAATTGGAAAGGAAGCTATTCTCCAGGTAAATCCATAATCATCAAAATGTGTGTGTGTGTGTGTGTGTGCGCGCAGGGGTTTAGGTTGTAGCCGTGTTGGTCTAAGGACATAGGCAGACAAGGTTCCTTGGGTGAATTTGATATCTTTTATTAGACCAACCCAAATGGTTGGAGAATAGTTATTAAGCAAGCTTTCGGGTTCAAAAACCCACCTTGGGCTTTCAACCACACACTGTACCAAATAGGGAAAGGAATCAAACAGTACCATTCTATTTCCCTGCACCCTGCTTGGTGACTGGGAGCTAAAGATAAGTTTTGCCTATGCCCGATTGATGAGAAGAGGGGCAGACTATTCTTTTTTTCCATCTCTGTCCCCCACACTTTTATTTTTTCATAATTGAAAGCCAAGTACTGAGAACATGACACATGAGCAGTGTCTGTCTTCCTACACTTAGGATCTCAGTGTCATGTTTGGGAGCCATTTGTCCAAATATTCTAAATACATAATATGACTGACATTCTAGAGGGGTAGTTTCTCCTAGATGTCTTTGGTTTGAACTGAGTTCAATTTTTTTCCTATTTCCATGAGTAAATCCACAGTTCTGAACTTCACTCCAAGGTGAAAATCATGCCCTAAGAGTACTTGGGGACTCACAATGCTGGGGAATCTGCAGAAGTTTTAGGAATAAGGTGAACTCCCAGGAGTAAGTTCAGACTTGCAAGGCACATCTACATGAGATGCTTTACTTGAGATTAGAGCAAATTACTATGCAGTGAGTGTCACCATCTACAAGTGCAGAGGCTTATTGCGCAGTATTTTGCTTTAATCACGAGTAAATTTGCTACCTGTAAATACAAGTAGCAAATTTACTTGGGAGTAATTACTGCAGTACGGCATGTGTAGACAGTCAACTGGAGCAAATGTGCTCCCAGTCAACTGGGCAGCTGGGAGCGAGAGATTGCTCTCTGCCCCTGGGAGCTACCTGTTGCTGGGGCGGTCTCTGCCGCTGGAGCCTGGGCGAGGAGAACATCTCCCTGCCCCAGCAGCAGGGAGCTTCCAGCCCTCACTCCACAATCAGCAGCTCCCAGCCCCCACCAAGAGACAGCTGCCTCCTGGCCCTCTGCTCCCTGCCAGCCCCTGGCTGCTGCAGGAGGCTGGTGCAGGGCCAGCGTGGGCAGGAACAGACTTCTGCCATGAGTAGCAAATCTGTTCCTGCCTCCCTGCATGTGTAGACATCTCCCCAGGGTAGGTTTACTCTAGAGTAAATTGCTCTAGAATAAACTCACCCCAGAGCATTTGCACATGTTGGTATGCCCACAGAGCCATAGAGACTGGGGGAAGCTGCCTTATTTACTGCTAGAAGCTCCTCTTGCTGCCAGGTAAGAGTAATCTTGGCCCCTGGCTTGTTTAAAGCAACTTGCCAACCCATTTTATTTATTTTCATTTTTAAAAATGAAGTTAATTCTGACTTCTCAGGGAGCAGGCACCCCTGCCTTTTCCACCCCAACTCCCTCAGATTATTAGATTCATAGTTTTCAGGAGTGGCACATATGGGAAGGAGCTTACCTAGGTATGGAAATAGAGGTCAGTCAGAGATACCTTGGTAGTAGGGAGGACCCAACTCACCAAGGACTCAAGGGGCACATCTACATGTGCAGTTAGGTGCCACTAGATTTACTGCGCATTAAGCTAACGTGTAATAAGTGAATTTGGGAGGTGTCTACATGAGCAGTGACCTGGCACTAAATTTAGTGCCAGGTCCCTCCAGCCTTGTTATAGGCCCCTGTGGCCACTGAGGGGAGCTCCAGCCTCCAGCCCCAGCTGCCAGCATTTGGCAGCCATCTTTAAAACACAGCTCCACACTTCGTTTTTGGGCAGCCAGTACCTGTGCTCCGATGAGCAGTGTGGCACATGCAGAGGCAGCTATGGCTGCCTAGCTCCTGGCCCTGCCAGTGAGGAACAGGGTGTCCTGATCCTGCTGGCCATTTCATCATCCGGCTGGCCTGCTGCAGTCACCACTGTCTGGTCCATAGCCATCTTGCTCCACCCAGCTCCCTCACATGCAGCAACCACCTGGCCAACCACTGTGTGCCCTCCCAGGACCCCCACCACGGCACACCTGTTGCTGCCACCAGTGTTGATGGGCTCCAGTAGGTGACCACTGGGGTTGCCGTCACCCTCCTGGGCCTCCAGCCCCATCACCTTTGTGCCCGTTGCACCAGCCGAGACTGGTGGCAGTGCCAGGTACAACACGACTGGGGTGATAAGCAGTGGGTCGATGCCTTTAGGATGACCCAGGTCACCTTTGCCAAACTTCTCCACTAGCTCTGGTCCCACCTGGAGCACCAGGACACTGGCATGTGCCTGGCTTTCCCTGCCAACAGCCATTTGGGCCTGGTGCTGCTTAAGCTGGCCTGTGGTATGTGGGACACTAGTTTGGCATAGGCAAGGCCACCGCTATGGAAGCCATCATGGAGATGTGCAGCACCCTCCAGGATGTACTGATAGACACCATCCTCCATGTCTGTGACCCCCGGGTGGTGATTGTAGGGTTCCATGCACTGAGGCTCCCCCAGTGTATCAGGGCCCTGGATGGCACCCAGATACCAGTGACCTGCCCACCCTGTGCAGACTGCCCCTATTGCAGCCGCAGGGGCTTCTACTTCATGATCTTGCAGGTGGTTGTAGATTACTAGGGGACCTTTACCCATGTGAGTGCTGGCTGGGTGGGCAACATGCATGATGCCCATGTGTTCAGAAGCTCTGGACTGGGCATGCTGGTGGAAACTGGGTGCTTCATGTCAGGAGTGGAGGACCTGCAGCTGGGCACTGTCTAGAGATGTAAAATGTCTGGAAATTTTGAAGCCATGGAAAAAAATGTTTTTTTTTTCCCAGGGTTTTTTGGAAAAAATGGAAATTTTTGGAAAAATAGAAATATACTTATTTTCTTAGCACTCTTTACAGATCTAAATTCACTTTGCTACTTTAAGAACATAAAATGTATTATGTATAATTTGGTTTGCTCATAAAATTATCATGTTTGGTATATTTATTAAAAGCATAGTTTATTCAGACAATAAGTACAAATTTACAAATTGAATTTACTTTAAAATGTTTTTAATTTTTGTTACAAATGGAGCTACAAGCTGATGAACTCTAAGGAACCTAGTATCTCTTATTTTTTGCCATTTTATGAAAAGTAGGCAAAAATTAAAATGAAAGTAGAAGAAACCATCAACATTATAGTAAAACAAAGAACGTTATTATGTATTCTGGACTTAGTCTCCTCCACAGTGTCAAGCAGATACAGAAAGCACTCATTTTTAGAAAAAGAGCTGAGAAAAAAAGAACCCCCCCCAAACCCCAAGACTCATTGAATACAAATTTTGCTACATGAAACTTTGTCTAATCAGTCTCATTTTTTGAGCTATCACTATCAGCAGTTTCTGCTTCTTCTGCTTCTTCTGAGCCTTCATTTTATCCTCTTCACAGACTTCTGAAAACTGAAGTTTTGCCCGAATTGAGACAAGCTTCTTTACTTTTTCATACGTTAGTTTACTTCTTGATTTGGTGTGAGTATTTCCAAACATAGACCAGTTTCTTTCACATGCTGCAGAAGATGGAGGAATTTGAAACAGGTGAGAAGCAAGAGAAGCCAGAGGCTGTTGTGCAAAGGCCTTGCCACCATGCTGCAGGGGGGATATGCAAATTTAGCCCATGGGATGCATCCCATGGGATGCACATCCTATTACAAAAATATGTGGATATTTATCCATTATGATTTCCCATGCTGCTTGCATTTTCCTTGCATTATCAGTTAGCAAAGCAAATATTTCACCACTCCCAATCTTCTGTAGGACTTCACATATTTTACTATTGTTATACTCTGCAGTATGCCTGTTCTCTCCTGTTTCAATGCTTCTGTAAAAAAACAAACAAACTGGTTGAGGTGGTATCATCACAAAGTTTATGATTCCTTCTCCCTGCACATTTGTTCATCCATCTGTAAGTACTGCAAGACACAGTGCTTCATTGCTTTTTCCTTACACAGATTGCATTATATGTTCATATTCTGACTCTAAAAGAGGATTGCTCAAAGAATGTCAGCTGGGCAAATGGTATGATGGTCTTAGTAATTTAAAAGCTTCCTGCCAGTAAGCACTTTCAGTTATTGACAATGGCATCCCATAAGAATATATTGTTCTTGCAAGAGCTTGGTCAATTTTTTCCTGATCTTCAGGTGTCATCTTGTCTACAAATGAAGCTATTGAGAGTCTTTTGTATACAGTTGGTTGCAATATTTGGTTACTTGAGGATGTTGATTGGGCAACCCTTTGTGATGCTGATGTTATAGAAGCAGCAGCAGCAGCAGTAGGACGACTTGTGGTTCGAGAACATTGGAAAGAGCTACTTGCACTTTCATCATCACGATCTACCTCCTCCTCAATTACCCATGAAAGATTTTTTAATGTCTGAAGGACACTTCTTACATACAAAAATGTTTGGTCATCCCAGTAGCATTTGGAAATGCGTATTTCATTTGACAGGATTTGCAAATCGCATTTTTTTTCTCATAATAACTTGCAGTGTGGAAATGCTTCCATATGCTAGAAGTTGGTTGCACCATTTTGCTGAGGGAGAAAAAAGAAAAATGTAATTTAGTGACTAGCTTGCATATATAAACACTAAGCTATAGCATGTACAAATTTAGTAATGGATGGAGGAGAGGCCTACTTAGAGTTGACTGTGAACAACTTCCCTGCCCTGCAGGCCTCACCTCACTGCTAAGGTTGGGTGATATGTCATAAAACATCAGATTACTAGGAATTCAACTATGAATTACATAGGTTATGAAATATACTAATGCAGCTAAAATGTAGTTTAATATACTGAATTCAGAGAAATTTAAACTCTTACCTTTTAATAAAGAAATATAATTTTTTTCAGCTCTTTTGTGCTGCTTGGGCCAGGAGAAGGCAGGCTCCTTCCAACTCCAAAACCTTTAGACTTGCTCTGTCTCCTCTCCTGTGGCTTTTGAGCAAGCAGGGCAATAAGCTCTTTGTTTCTAATCTCTGCAGGAACGAATGGATGCTGCTGCCAGCGTCCGCTCCCAGTCCTTTGAGGTCTAGTCAGTAGGACAGGAGCAGATCCTGTTCTACTGACCAGCAGGGGGACCAGCAGGCAATGGGAGAGCCCCTGTTCCTGGGAGCACTACTGGGAGTAACAAGGAATAACGGCCACAAGTTGACTGAGAGTAGATTCAGGCTAGATATCAGGAAGCACTACTTCACAGTCAGGGCAGCTAGGATCTGGAACCAACTTACAAGGGAAGTGGTGCTCACTTCTATCCTGGGGGGTCTTCAAAAGGAGGCTAGATAATCACCTAGCCAGGGTCGTTTGCCCCCCAGCATTCTGTCCTGCCCATGGCAGGGGGTTGGACTTGATGATTTGCTCAGGTCCCTTCTGCCCCTACCATCTATGAAACTATGAAGATCCACCAACCTCTAGATCAGTGATGGGGAACCTCCAGGCTGCCGGTTGGCCAGGACTACATTTTCCAGCTGCCCCTACCCGCATGATTTGTGCCATCTCCATGGAGACCTCATTTGTGCTGGCAGCGTGTGTGGCACAGCTGCACAGGGGGCTGCTCTGGAGCTGCCAAGAACGTGGGATGGGCAGCTTGCTTTGGAGCTGCGATCTATAGCCTGCATGCTCTGGGCAGGGGCACACATGCAGGGGATTGTGGCTCTGCCCTGTCTGCAGACAGGCTGTCACTGCTGCAAGGAGCTGGGGCAGAGCCGCAATCTCCTGCCTGTGTGCCCCTGCCTGGAGGATATGGGCTACAGAGCACAGCTCTGCCCTGGCTCCGGAGCAAGCTGCCTTTATCCCACGTTCCCAGCAGCTCCGGATCAGCTCCCTGTGCTGCTCTGCTGCGCACACTGCCAGCACGGCTGAGGCTAGGGTCTCCATAGAGACCAGCACAAGCCATGCAGGCAAGGGCAGCTGGGAAATGGAGTCCCTGGCCAACTGGATCTGGCCCACAGGCTGGACATTCTCCATCCCTGTTATAGATTGAATGCCAACAATAGAGGAAGTCTGCAAGCAAAGAAGGCACTGAATCCTTCTTCCTTCTCTTATGAAAATGGCAGTGCCCCCTGGGGGCAGAAATGCAGCTTGCCTTTACATTTGAGAGTTGTACTGTATTGCTTGTCCTTGGTGTACAGGAATTGTAATGATCTGATACTGTAGATAGTCTTACATAAAAGTCTTCCTCTCCCATAGTTATTAGAAAACATTTTTGGGGAGTAAAGTGTAGCAATATATGAATACCTTGTCTTAAACATTTTATTCATCAAGATGCTTTTTTAATTTTTCCAAAAAATTTCAATTGTTTAGGGATAAAATAAAGTCCTTGAAAAAAAAATGGGGGAAAAAAACTTTTTTCCCTCAAATGTTTCTAGTTTTTTTTCCAGGCCTTCACATCTCTAGCACTGTCATCATCCCATCTCTACTCATCAGGACCCAGCCTATCTGCTCCTGCCATGTCTGATGAGGCCCTACACTGGCTATTTGGACCCCCAATAGCACCATTTAAATACGTGTCTGGGCCAGACCCATGCACTGGTTGAATGCACCTTTGGCTGCCTCAGAGGCTGCTGGTGCTCCCTCATTGCCTGCCTTGAAGTGGCTGACAGTAACCTTCCCTGGGTCATTTTCACAGCTTGTGTGCTGCACAATATTTGTGAGGCCTGGGGAGAGGAGCATGAGCTGTGGTGGCAGTGGCTGGTATCCCCCATAAGTCCCCAGCCGAGGCACACATCTGCCAGTGGAGACCAGGGTACCACGTGTGGGAGGCTCTGGTGGACCACCTCATGGAGCATTCCCCCCTCTAGCCCACCTACCTTGCTACCCACAGACCCATTACCCCCTACCCACCCCCAGCACCATTCTCATCCCAGGCACATGTTGAAACAAGAAAGCTTTATGCCCCTCACAATACCCACCCCCATACCTCCCCAATCCCCTCTCAACACACAGAGCCCCCTTGCCCCTCCCTCCCCAACACACTAAGACCCCATCCTCCTAAATCAACAGAGCCCCCTCCCTCCCCAACAAACAAAACCCCTCCACCACTCTCCCCATCTGCCAACAATAAAAACCCCTCTTCCTGTTTCAAAACTATGTACAAGAGTCTGAGTGTCTTAGTGTCCCAGAGTGGGAGGCTGTGGGGTAGGGGCACCTAGGGGGCAGCACCATGGCCTCAGGCCATTCCTCCATGGGTCCAGAGGCTGTGGTGACTGTTGTGGGTGGCAGGCTCATCCATGTGTGACAGTGGCCGGTGCTCCTCTACGGTGGACGGCTCCCCCTCTGGCTGCCTGAGTCCAGGGCCAGCAGGGCCAGTGTCCCCCTATTGCGCTGCTCCTGGCACTTCTGGTTCCACACCTGTGTGGAGCTGGGGTGAGTGGCAGGCCTGGGCCTAGGTGGGTGGCAGCGGATCCGGGGTGGGGGCCCAGGTGGGTGGCAGTGGATCTGCAGCATGCCGCAGCTGGGCCAGCGGCGTCTGTGGGTGGGAGACTCTGGAGGCCCTCTTCCGAGGCCCAGGCAGGGACTTGCTGTGGGGTGGTGGGTGGGTACTAGGGGCCTGCGGGGCTAGGGTCAGGTGACAGCCAGTGGGCAGCATGCATGGGACTGTCGGGCCCAGGATGATGTCCAGGGTCCAGTGGTTATTGTCAGTGGCTTCCACTTCCTGGGCCTGGAGGTTATGTTGCTGCCTGAGGAGTTCAGGGCACTCCTGAGCCTGCTCCTTGGCCATTGTCACCAGCCACTGGAGAAGGAGGGTCCTGTTTTGTGTCACCACTGGCACAGCTAGTGCATACAGAGGGCTCCAGCACTGAGCGGTGGCACCCCTGAGCCAGCATGCCTCCTGGGGCTGGTGGCCTCTCTCCTGCATTTAGATGCTGGCCTTGGAGAGGCAAGAGACAGAAGCCATTTGTGAGGGTTTGCAACATTTCAAAGATAAGATGCTCTGCACCAGGGGCTGTGCTCTGCCCAGTTTCAGATTGAGGGTCGGCTGTGTATGGGTGCCCAGGGACCATGGTAAGTCCAGGCGGCCAGTGGCTGAGGCCACCATCCCTGCATACTCTCCTGGGGCTGGTGGCCTGCTGGGTGCAAGCAGTCTGCCTCCCCTGCCCCCTTCCTAGGGTGGGACAGGTCAGGCTGCTGTTGTTTCAGACCCTGCTTTCCCCCTCTGCAGGCCAACTGCTCTGCTGCACTTCTGCCTAGGCCACGGCACCTGGGCTCGGGGAGCGTGAGTCTCCCAGACAACTGGGATGAGCAGCTGGCCATGGCCCCACACTCCCTACTGGGGGTCTCTCTGGGGAGGCACCCAAGGTCCAGCCCCCTGGTGTGCCACCACTGCATCCTTTGCATGCCTTTGCTGTTTGTGCCCTGGGCAGTGTGTGATGAGCTGTTTGTGCAGACAGAGGGCTGCCCAAGCCACTATGCCCCACTGTTGCTGATTCTCCTGGTACCCTGGGCACACCTGCACTTCTGGTTTGGGATCCTGAGCTATGATGGTATGGGGGGAAAACCTGGGCTGCCGTGTAACCTCTGCCACTGCCTGGAGGGCTACCTGTGTCAGTGCTATGCATCCCTGGCCCCTGCTATTGAGGAGAATATCGTCACTGGTACCAATGCCTTCCTCGGGATATGAGAGGCCTGTGCCTGCCTAGGTGGTGAGGTGGGTCAGGGGCCATGGCCAGCGGCAGAGAATAGGGCTGGGAGGGGCTTCCCCCTAGTGTGGGACTTACCATGTGTCTGGGGCTGGTGAGGCTGGTGGCTCAGTGCAGGCCTCCCCATTGGCAATGGCATCCAGCTACACCTGGTGTTCACAGCCCACGGTGCTGGCACCTGGCCAGGCCCTCCCCCCAAGGGAAGAGCTGGCCTTGTGGTGGGGTCTGGGGCTATGCAGCAGCTGCGGCAGCTGCTGGCCAGGGCTCCCCAAATTTCTAGGTCCTGGGACCTGGATGGGGCCTGGTGCTGAGAGCCCCAGAGTCCCTCCTCTGGGGACATATCACTGGAAGTGTTAGGGTGAGCTGGGAGCTTGGGCAGGAAGCCCCTGCTGGCAAAAACTACAGGGCTGTAGCCTGGGTCCTGGGGCACTAAAATCCTGGTCAGCTGCCACATAAAGGGCATGGTCTTGTGGGCACAACTGTACTGATGACTGTGATCAGTCACAGCCACCCATTATGCCCACAAGGCCTTGACCTTTATGCAGCACTGCCATTTTGACTGGGAGTGCATGTGCTTCCACATCCCACTGGACAGGTCCTCATAAATATGGACATCCAAGTGCCTGCACTGCTTTAATTGCCTCTGGACCTCTATGTTGCCCCAGAGTGCCATGAGGTCACCAATATCCTCCAGGCTTCAGCTGGGGTCCCAGGTAGATGGCATGGGCATTCACATCTGGGTGGGTCTGGGCCTTGACGAGAAGGAGGATGACAAGCTGTATCCTGTGCCAGCTTTCTGGGCCTCTATGCAGCTGTCCCTGTGTTGCTGGCCCTAAGCATCTGCCCACAGTGCCCAGTGCAGGAGTATGGCAATGGACTGGGAGCCACATGGTAGAGGCTATGCCCCACAGCAACTGCAGGCACAGGGCAGGCTGCTGGGGGTGAGCAGCAGGGAGCTGGTGCTGGCCCTGCTGCCAGAAGCAGCATGCAAGCAGCCCTAGGGAGCTGACTGGGCTGGACAGGGGGTGTGGCAGCTTGCAGCCCTTACTAACACCCACTTGACTCAATGGGGGTGCCCTGGCAGCTGTGTCACCCAGCAGTGGCCAAGCAGCAGCTCAGTGTTGCAGGTAGACAGGCTTAGGCAGCCTGTGCCTGCCAGGGGGGCCCACAAGGCCTGTAGTTCCCTCAGGCTCCTGTGAAGTGTGCCCCAGGGCACAAAATGGCTGCAGGCTTTTATAGCCTGTACCTAGGGGCTGCCACAGACGCAGTCCAGCCCTGGGCCAAGAAAGGCTCCCAGGCAACAGCCATGGGGCTGGGCTCAGGCTGGCTGCCTAGTGGCAGGGCAGACCCAGCACTTAACTTAGTGCTGGGTCATGTCTATATGTGTGTTACTGCACATTAACTAACCATGCCTGAATTTGATATGTGCAAATGCAGGCATCAAGTTTAGTCGTGATCAGCCATTTTTACTGTGCAGTACAGGTGCACATGTGTAGATGCTTGCCTGTACTGTGTAGTGCACTAGGATAATATGTCTCATGTAGACATGTCTCGTGTAGACGTGCCCAAGGAGTGGCAGTAAGAAGGGAAAATTCCCTAGGGGCTTCATGCTGACAAAGAGTCAGGGACCCAGTCCTTCTTTTCCTTTTTTGTGTCCTTGTGACAAGGTATTTAGCAGAATTCACAGATTCATTAGAATTTGACAGGAACGTACCATCGCGCTTTTGCTACGGCTTAGAACTTATGGCCTCTGGGCTGTCAACTGTGTGCCCATGGCACCCCACCCCCCAGGCACACAGTAGGAAATGAAGAAAGTATGGCAGGGTCCATAATGGACATTTTAGAAGATGGTCAGATATTATTGTGATGAATGTGGCACGAATAACTAGCTAGGTAAACCAAATAAATGGGATGTGAGAAAGCTGCTTTTTAAAACTGAATTTGTGCTTGAGAGCTCATATAACTATTGTGTTATCGTGCCATTTTTCTTAACTTCATACTTGCCCTTCTTTAGTTTTAATTACAGTGTTCAGTAGTGCTTGCAAAATGTTCTGTCTTTTTGGATGTAAGAAAGTCATTGTGACCATGGGTCACTTGAGGCTGCCTATGACCCTCTGTAGTTGTGGAAATTAGTTGGTATACTAGGTGGAAGGTTAGTTAGGCCTAATTTGAATATTTGATGTGGAATTTTTTTCCCTGTCCTTTATGACTCGGCTGTTTCCTGTTTATTTGAATTAACTGTATAGTTCTTTTGCTAAATTCCTTGCTCCCAGCAGTAATCACCTAGGAGTAGCCAGCATCTTTTTAGATTACACTTCTTGAAAAATACTTCTCACTAGAAAAGAGTGTAGAATCTCTCTAATGGTAGGTAGGCACTGAAGGCCTTGATGTTGTAGCTGGACCGCTAGGGCATGCATGTCGTCAGATTTTGAACATAAGAATCCTAAAAAAAGATGAAACTAGAAGCAAGGTTCTTCCTGTGCTCTGACTACAGTCCATTCTTATGATAGGTGATGTGATAGATGGCTTCAAAAGTGTATCTGAGTAAGGTCAGTTTATAAGAGAGAGAGGATTTTGTGAGTGATGCCCATGGAGCCAGGGAGCTCTGAATTTTCTGTCAAATAAGTTAGTTGGCAAGCTTCCTGAATTCTTAATTGTTGTCTGCATGTTGGTTTTCTTTGTGCTACCCTGTACTTATAAATAGATCTCTGTGGAGAATGTGGGAAATTTATGTAATATTTTCTATGAAAAGTATGTATGACTGAGTTTACCCACAAGACATCACTGTATTATGACCAACTAAGACTAAAGGAGTTAATTTAACCTCTCAAACAGGGGTATTTGAGAGGGGTGTTTGTTGTGTAAATCTGTCCAGTTGCTACAAATGAACTATCAGGATCTATCAACAAATGAATGTGATTACCTATCAGAGAAAATCACTGGACATTATCTTTTAATGTGAAAAATGTGTAACTGGAACCAAGGTGTCAGGATACTGGGAAAAGAACTCTGCTGCCCAGCATAGGGGTAAGTACAAGAGAGATGTTTTTGCCTAGAGAGGCTGAGGGGTTGCTAGCATGAACTAAAGTACAAGGTTTACTTTTCTATTTTAGCATAAGGATTTAAATTACCGTATTATTTTATAATACCAATGTTGCCCTGTACGGTCAGGGTATCTCTCAGGATCTCAATATTGCACTGTTAGACAGGAGGGTGTGACACAATTGCACATATACAAACACACAAATCAGTTAGGTGCATACACACACACATTACCGGCTCTGGCACATACACATCCAAACCAGCCTAGGCACATGCATACCTATCACCAATTCAAGCACATACACTATACACCCCAAAAGTTAGACACAGATCACTAATTCGTATACCATGTACACAATGACATATATATACACACACACTCACCAGTTCACACATATACAACCCACCTACACATACACACAGGTAAGTTCCTAACTTGGATGGTACAGTGTATATGTGTACACTTGGGGTACTTGGGATACTTGGGGGAAGGTTCAGGTGAGAGAGAGAGTTAAAGTGTAGGGAGTGAAAGTTGCTAGAACCGGTGGACTACAGAGAAGCTGGCTGAGGAACTGAGGCTTGGGGTTACTTAAGGTAGACTGGGGCTGGAAACTGAGGCAGACAGCTGAGATATTGGGGTGGGGGGAAGATAAGTGGTGGCAAAGAGGAGACAGCCAGGAAAGAAACTGAGGCAGAGACCTGGTTGCTCATGGGAAAAGGAAAAGGCAGTGGGGATAAAACAGTGGCAAAGAAACGGGGGATTGGAGGCAGAGAGGAGCTCAGGACAGGTGTTGAAGGTGGCAGTGAGCCAGAAGCAGAAGAGGGAGAAATGAGATAGAAGTTAGAGGGGCGAGGAGCAGAGATTGGAGCAGGGCCAAACCATAGTAAAACAAAACCCAACTTAGGGGTCCAAATAACAGTTTTATTACACAGACAACACACTACACAGCCCCATGAAGTTATTGGTTCACACACACACACACACACACACACACACACA
>NW_005842120.1:1595941-1640711 GCF_000455745.1 Alligator sinensis | reverse complement strand
GGGAAGAGAAGCAGAGTCCAAGTCCTTGGTTGAAGAGGGGGTGGGGGATGATAGCTACCTATCCAGACTGGAAAGGGGTCCTTGTCCAGTAGGTGTTGTCCAGTAGGGGGTCTCCGGCAGGGCTTCTGGGTGGATAGGTGGTGTGGCATGGTGCTGGTCCAGATGGAGAGGGCGTTCCACTTGTGATGGAGGGGCGTCCCACTGGGTCCTGTCTTCACTGCCCTTTTTATAGGGGCAGACCTTGTGTGACCCTAGTGACAGGAGGCATGCCCAGGCAAGGGTCAGCCCCTGGCATACTGAGCATGTGTGCTCCATGCAGGGATGTGCAGTTTCGGGTGTCTGTAATGGTGGGGTACAATGATAGAGTTGCTGGTTCTGCAGGGTCTTTTGTCTTTCAAATGCTGGGTTCTTGTCTCTGTTCCTGGGTGAGGTCTATGGTTCCTGGATGAATCAATGTGAGGTGATGGCCTGGTCATTACAGGCCATTCAGTAGAGGCCTGCTACCATTGTATTTCAATCATTCCCAATCACTCTCATTCATCCGGGAACGAATTTACATGGGAGGTGTACATGAATCATACAGTTGCAACACAGGAGATGCCCAGGCAGAGGACACAAGATGGAGGCTCGATATACAAAATGGAAACTTGACATGACTTACGCTAACTTACATGTATAGGCCTAAAACAACAATCATACAATATAAAAGCAGTACAAACATAATAATTATCATTTATAAAACAGTGGGTATCAATATCAAAATAGCAGAGAACTTATTTGCAAAGAGGGGAGAGAAAAATAAAACTTCCTACCTAAAATAAAACGTTAAAGCTTATCCTACATCTTAGCTTACTTATACTTATCTATAGGGAATAGAGAGGGAGAGAAAAAGTCAGAAATGGTTAGAAAGGGGAGAGAATGCATTTTAAAATAAATTAAAAAAAGAAAAACTAAGGGTTTTACTACATTAAATTGGTTTTGAAAAGGCTGTCCTGTGTTGCTGGAAGCAGCTTCTAGTTAAGTGCATCCCTAAGGTGTAAAATCACTAGGAAGGTTTCAGGTTCTTTTAGACTTGATGAAAAGAGCTACAGTGAGAAATAGAGATGCTGAAGTGAAGACCCAATCTTAGAGCAGTGGTGCTATGAGGTCTCCCCCATATATTTGAGAGGCTATAAAATGAGAGGCATGTCACCCTAAGGATCTGTGACATCCACCCTTCACTTAAGAGCTGTGGATGACCATCCTATAGTTATGCAAACCACAAGGTCAACATTGCCAGAGACAGCTATTATTACTACTGCACTTTGGCGGTCAGACATTTATTTCCATTAAAGAGGTAATTCCAAATGGTGTTTGCTGGAAACAGAATCTTCCAAATGGTGTTATAAATGTAGTAAGTTGAGCACTGTCATTGGGCAGAAATATTTTTGGAAGTGTTGAGAGTGGAGAAAACACAGGCTTCAGTTAATTTAAGGGCAATATTAATCTAATGTAGAAAGTATAAATCTTTCTTGTTTCACTGCCTCATTCAACAGCTTAAGGTCTGCACAAATTCTTAATCTCCAGTTCGTTTTTACCTCTTTGGCTGTTGGCATATACCCAAACTCATTGGCTCACTACCTTCCTCTATGAAACCCATATTTTTCATTTTTGTTAATGTTTGCTTTTACTTTTGAAAGCATTGGTATTGGTACAGGACACCTTGTGTAGTGTATCAAGTAGATCTTTCACTTCAGATTCCATTAGCTAAAATATAAGACTAACGTTTGCAGAGATTTAGGTTTATTTTTTCCACTACGTACAGGAAGCTCCATTTCTACAGACCACAAGTTGAGTTAGAAATTGTAGCAAATTAATAAAAAGCTACAAATTAATAGCCAAAATATTACTACCCTTCAGCAGTATATTAATGGACTTTAACAGGCTCTAGTTATATTTGTAGTGCCAGGTGTTGAAATGATTTCTGGGATGTTATAACAGTGTCTGTACTTATACTGAACCTTAACTTTTATTGATCTAACAGTTATACTGCTATCTGCCATAATGCTAGTGACACTTTATATGTAATAAGCCCTAAATGCAACATTCCTGATTGCTATCTGGTGCCTTTAACTCCTTCACCATTTTAGTGCAATGGACAATTTGAAGCTTTCCATTTGCATTTTCTGTCAGCTTGCTTACACTTGAAAAATTTCCAAAATTTTCTAAATTAATTACTCTAAGCTAGTTGTTTTGATGTAAGACCCCCCACATAGACACTCTTTTTCAGGAATAAGAAGGTTTTTCTCTGAGTTAGGTTAATCCATTGGGAAATTATACAGAAATAACTATTAGACAAGCCCTCAGTCCTTTCTTTCAACCTATGCAATAGTCCCATTGATTGTGTTTGACTTTGCAGTGCATAGTACATCGGTTCCACTGGAGTTCCTTGCTTTGTGTTGGTTTTCTAGAGTATATTTTATCTCTTGTGTAGTCTGAATTGGTTTATAATCAAGTTCAGCTGGCCCCCTTTTTGTTTTGAGTCTGAATTTTGCTTTCTACAGTGTGAAAAGGATCTTATTTTAACTAAAAAGCAAAACCACCATTGATTTTAGTCAGATTACAATTAGTTTCTTAATGAATTTAGGGCGATTACTGTTTCATTACATTTTTCTATGTTGGCTTAGTTTCTTTGGTGTAATGTTGGTTATAGTGTTTGTCATAAATCTGATATAAATTTTGGATAGCAGAAGGACTTTTCTTATGTCTGTCCAAAGCCATCAAACTTTGACAGGTTTTGCAACCTTTTGATTAGTATAATGTTTCTTGCTTTCTTGGTGCCTACCATCTGAAGAGCTGTAAGCACTTTGTAAAGATTAATGACTTTAGCCATAGCAGGTGAATGAGGTATTTTTTATCTGTTTCCCAAAGGGGAAAATTGATCAAAGAATATGTTTAGTCTAGAATTTATGGTCAGGTTGCAGTTCAAGTTACCCAACTGTCAAATAAATTACATAACACCATTGTAGATCCTAATCTAAGCGCTCCACAAAGGTTTCTTCCATGGTTCTATACCCACTATCGTAACTGAGGGGGGTGACCAGGGCAGCAGCCCAGGCACTGCCTTTGTGGGGGAGTATGCAAAAAAACCCATGATCGCAATTGTGACCAATCATGCCACTGTGATCAGTACCATGGCATCCCGTATTGCCCTGGGCATTGCACGGCTGCCCCAGGTGTGGAGCTGCCTGGCTACACCTCTGTTTGTACCCAAAGAATTTAAAGGACTTGCCCAAGGTGACAAAGCAATTGTGTATGCATAGTCAGGAATAAAGTCCATTACTTCAGTCTTCCTGCTGTGTATATTAACAATCAGGCCAAACTTCCTTCCTCGCAAATGCCTCCTAAATTTTCTCCTGCTTTGTTTCTCAGGAGCTGTTAATCACTTTTATTTTGTCCTGGTATCCACATTATTTTACTCCTTCTTCATTTGTAGAGGTGCTCTGGGATGCTCATAGAATTTCCCAAAGGACAGAATTAAGTCAAGTTCCCTTTTTCAGTGTGGCAGAAATGTGAAACTAAAAAACATTACTTCAGTTGAGCTCTGAGGAGTAAAGGTAGTCAAAAAGTGGGGGAAATAGGTTTGGGAACATGATTACTAAATCAAACTAAGAGTCTAGCCTGAATACTTTTTTTCAATTTGCTTTTTTGTGAACACTCAAAAAGCTTTTTATTCAGATAGATGTATGCATGGGGAGTGGGTAGGGGATAGGAGGGAGAGGAGGAGCTTTTGTTCATGTGATTTTTATTATTTTTGCTGGAAATTCACACTGAAACATCCATTTAGGAGTAAAGAATGCAGGATATTCCACATCTTGGGAAACAGTGGCTGCATCTACACATGCCATTAAGGCGATGTCAACTGAAGGCAATGTCCTGAATGCAGCATGTACACCTGGGACCGCAGAAGTTTGATCCAGGGTGGAGCAGCCCTGAGCTAGCAACAAGCTTGGAGGGGTCAGCCTTGGGAGGCAGAGGGGCTGGCTGGGGCACGAGAGTGCTGAAACTGTGGACTATGTGGCTGACTCTTTGAGCCTGCTGCCAGCCTCGGGCTGCTCCACCCTGGCTCAAACTGCTGTGGTCCCAGTCACCATCCACACGTGCATTTCTGAGGAGTAAATGACTCTGCCATAAGAAAGTACTGTCCCTGTACTATCTTATTATGTACTATCTTATGGCAGAGCTAATTAATGTACTGCACCCTAATACTGGCACGTGTAGATGGTGACACTTCACTGTGGAGCTAACTGGTCAGCTCCTCAGTAAAGCACATATGTAGTTGCACCTAGTTATCTTGTAAGATACTTAGGTCATATCAGTGCAGCTTCCCTCCTGACCTGAGTTCACCCTCAAGGAAATAACTTGCTTGCTCATTCCCAAGAGGATGCACCAGTATAAATGGCTTTGAGAGCTGCCCCAAATGACTAGGAGTGAACCTAAGTGCCTCCTCCTCCCCTAGGACAGAGAGCCCGAGCATGGCTAGCTCAGGCTGATCCAGACCTATTCATTATGCCTCATTGCTAGTCTCTGGTACCAATGTCCCAAGTGGGTACAAGAAGGTGGTCCTTATGCTCTGTGTTCTTTGTGGCAGAGCAGGGGTCAGGAAGGATTCAGTAGAAGTATGGGCATAGAGGGTGCCTACAGCCATTTGCTGCACCTGGTCTACATTCATGTGGCTTAAGCTACAGAAACGTGGGCTGGGAGCGGTGCTTGCAGTCATTTGCTGCTCCTGGGAGCCATGCGGAGAACCATTGTAACTTGGGATGAGAGGGGTTGAGGGGCTAAAAATAGCTCAGTAGGGGGAGGGGTGAGGGGGGTAGGAGGAGGGAGAGTAGTTCACCCCCTGGGCTGGGGTGAGCATTTGGGCTTTCCCAGCCCTAGGGCTACACAGCAAACACATACAAGCATTTGTGAAATCAGGGTAACCCTTTCATAGATTGGGTTAACCTGATCTCAATCTAAGTTAGTGCACCTACTTAGGTGCACAAACTTAGATCAGGTGCACTATTTTGGGGCAATTTAAGCCATCTGCATGCCTATATAATTGGACATTTTGGTTGACCTAATCTTGGTTAAATTAATCTAAATTTAGTACCTGTATGTACCCAGAGTCATTATAAAAAAACAAGGTGGCCAGGTATTCCTGGTGCAAAAATGCCATAACAAACAAGGCTAACATAATCTATAGATGTATACAAGTGGAAATAGCAAGTATGGGTGGAGAAGTGATTTCCTAACTATATGACACTAATGTGATCTCCAGCAAAAAAAACAGTGTATAGGGTGTTTTTTTGTCCATGCTTTTAAAAGGATGTTGTAAAACTGAAGAGAATCAGAAGAAAGGCAACAGGGATGTGTTGAAATCTTAAACTGAGAAATGTAAGGAGCTTAATCTATTTAGCTCATCAACATGACTTGATCAGTTTATATGATCCTATGCAGAGATGTAAGTGCCCCCCCCAGGAGTTCTGCTGAATTATTTTCTTCTCTGTGTAACCATTCTCATTCTAATCTGGTACTTCACATTTCAAGATTCATTTTTGTGGTTAATGAGCAAACTCTCATTAAGATAGAAGAGGCAGGAGAGAAAAAACGAAGCTGGGCACCACAGTCAGATTTAAATCAGCACCTTGGCTAATTCCAGGGATAGTAAATTATAATAAACTAGACAAGGATATACACTGGCAATTCACTATATTCTAGTGTTAAGATATCTATGCTAAGGGAATTTTTTAACACCAAGTCAGCAGCACTAATGCTAGGAACTGTGGAAACACTAAGGGAGATGAGCCAATTATGCCTGCTCTAACCACCATTACATACCAGTGTGTGGTGTTAAAAATTGTGACAGTGACTAGCTACCTAGCCACACTTTGGCTTCCAACACCGTTAAAAAGAGCAGAGCTGAAATGGTGTGTGTGCTGTAGCTATGGAAGATTTTTAGAATATTTCCTTAGCGAAGACAAAGATGAAGTCTCCTTAATGCAATAGGAAATGGTGGCTGGAATACAAGGAAAAAATATTCTGCAAGAACTTTACTAGATGCTAGCAGCTATGAAGCCAGTATTTCTTTTTATTTATCTGCCCAGAGTGATGAGTTGGCTTTATTTTTATGTATATTCTTAAGAGAACTTGCAGTGCTGTGAGAGCATCACTTTTTTGTTTTATGATTTCTGTTGCCAAGAAGCCATGGGGGAAATTCCACTGTTATAAATATATATCTTGTTTTTTTATGGAGAAAAGTTATTTTTATTTATTATTTAGAAAGCACTTTAAAATTTGTTTTACTTGCCCTTCATTACAATATATGTGCAGTTGTTATATTACCCGATTATTTAGCAATAGAAGAAAAAAAAAATCCAGTGTTATTAACCACTGTATTTCTTGTGTTTGTCAGTTACAAGTGGAAATGGAAAATTAATCTAAAAAAGATTTTTAAATATGGGGAAAAAACCAAACCAAAACAACACAAGATGAAAACAACAGCAGCAGTAATGCACTTCTAATAAGGAAACTCTGCTCTTGTGGTTGGGTGGTCATAAATAAAACAAAGCAATTTTTAGAGTTGTTCTTTTTCACACCTGGTTTTGCTCTGTTAATATACTAAAAGCAATTATTTATGACTAAAATACTTAATCAAACAGTCCTTATGCCCAGAAAACCATTAATTTTGGTTGAATACCAAAATTACTCAGAATATCATTAATTATGAATAAGAATTAATTGCATTTGAAAGCTTGCTTAAGTCTATCCCAACCATGAAGTTGCTTGTCTCTCATTAATTTTGATAGAAATGTGGTTCTACAAGGACAATAATGGGTTAAAATTACTTCTAATCTATAGAAGATTCCTCAAGGTGTATGCACATCTCTCCTTGGGCATTGCAATCAAGAAGGCCTAACCAGGTCTAACTAATTCCTTCACTGCTCAGTGCAACACCTACATAGCACAGTGAATACAGCCAGAGTGCTGAAATTTGGAGCTGGAAGCTGGTGCCTTCTCACAGTCTAAAAATAACATGTCTAGTTATTACAGTGAGGGAGTTAGCCATCTTAGTCTGAAGTCAGGCAGAAGGCAGCGTAGATTTGCACCTTACAGACTAACCAAGTCAATTATATTTGATTAAGTCAGTTTTGACTCTCAGAAGCTTATGCCAAAAGCTCTGATTTAGTTAATCTATAAAGGGCAAATCCACTCTGCCTTCTATTTATTACAGCATTAACTTTACTTAATCATTTTCAATCACTATTGACAATTCTAGGGGGCAGAGTTAAGGTTGCATTTAGGTGGTGATGTGACCTATAACTTTGTATTTCCTGTTTTTTAGAGGCTTAAATTTGCTTCCTTTCCTCTCTATTTCTTGTGTAATTGATATTTTTAGTGACTGAAATCCAAAAAAGCCGAGCACAGTGATTCAAAAGAAGCCCCAGAACTCTTTGTGGTGTTAAAAGTGGTGTGGCTATCATTTACTAGTGAATGGGTGTGGCTAGCCTAATTTAATGCACATTATGGATATATGTCTACATGTGCATGGCCTTAATGCACATTAAAATGGTGAAATTAGGCTAATCACACCTAAATTTAGGTGCTATTAGTTAAAGAGCATTACCACACATGTAGACGCAAGCCGGCACAAACTTTAGTGCCAGGTCTGCCCAGCCACTAGGCAGGGCTGCACGGATTTGGCACTAACTTTAAGGCCAAGTCCCTGTATGTGTAAACACCTGCCAAAAAATCACTTAATGTGCATTAGCTTAATGCTCATTACATTTAGTTGCGCTTAAATGCACATGTAGACATGCCCAACAATATGTAATGATGAAGCTTTGTGTAGTAGTTGGATCAAGGAGCAAGTAGCCATGATTCCCTGCAGCAATTGTTACTACTCTTTTATTGCTACAGCAAATCAGTAAGACCTTGGCAAGCCAAGCTATAGCTTTTCTTTACCTGTATAATAGAACAGAAATACTTGGTTAAATCACAGTCTCATGAGGCTTTGTAAAATATTTGTGAAAATGTTTAAGAACAAGAATGAAAGCTGTGTCAGAGATTATTGTTATTTATTAAATGGAAATTGATTGAGGTATTTCAGACCTGCCAGATGTCTGTGGGACTGAAAATGGGAAGGTTAGAGACAAAGGAGGTGCCTGATTCTAGGTGATAGCGCAAGACAGCATCTACTGATAGCACCTTGTGGATGACTATTTTTATCTGCATTTATGCACTGTACTTCAGTAAGGGTATTCTGACCACCAGTAGCCTAATTACTTACTGTTAGTTCACATAGATATTATAGCACTCATTTGCTATCTTTGTGTAACATAAGCAAATCCTGCAAATGTTAAAGGCTGCTTTGCTATGGATAATATATCAGCTTCATTTAGAATTTCCTTGCTTCTAAGGGTTTATGACCCATATTCATATTAAAAGTAGCACAGTAGTTTGTATATATTTGCTCTGTTAAAAATCTATAAGAGCTGAAAATTTGGCAGGGAAATAGTCCGGAGGGAGGAGATGTCCATTTGAATGTACTGATGAAAAATAGCTTTTGGTTTGGATGAGTTAGGAGGGTTTGAAAAATTAGTTTGCAGAAGTTCAGTTTTTTCTTTAATTACATTTTTAATGTCTTGAGCAAAAGAGTTGCAGTGCATTTGTATACACAGCATGTTAAGGATTTTGGTAAAGAATTAAGAAAACCCTATATCCTTTTGTTTGTATTTTAAACTAGCACTTACTGAAATAGGTAGGGACTCAAAAGATCCTGTGAAGCCTTTGCCTGCTTCCTATAAAATGTTACACAGTAAATGGAATAAAATCTTGACAACTTTAAGGCTAGGGACAAACATTCAAAAAGCCTGAATTGATTCAGTCTTTGCAGGTTAGTCTAACCTGGCTAGGCTAAACTGGCTTGTAACTGTACAGACATCCGCTCTGGATGGAAAAAATGCAAGCACATGCATGCAGTGGCTCAGGCAAGAAGCCAGGGGGGTGCTAGAGCAGCCCCTCCTTCCCTTCCATGATGCTGAGCTGGAGGGGGTGTGGCCAGGCCCCAGCAGGATGCTCTGATTAGGGGACTGCCCCTCCCCCCAACCAGCCCAACAGGGAATTGATAACACAGTGTTTATCACCCCTAACTCAGTGTTTATCACCCCATTAAGAAAACAACAGAGGGACATTGCCAGCTACCTGTTGATTCTGCCTTTGTCCCATCTGCCATAGCATGGACCATGGTCTTCTAGCTAATGCTGTGTGTCTGTGTAAGGCAGAGGGAACAGGGGAGGGTGGGAACTGAAGTTGGAGCCCTGCATGCTGGGACAGGACCTGCCTGGCTGAAGCTGCTTGCCCACCTGCCCAGAGAGGCGCGCTGTGGTGCAGCATGGCACCATGCAGCATGGCCCAGCAAGGGCAAGATCAGGAGTGGCTTCTAGCAGGGCTGCTCACGGTGTGGCTGCATCTAGGTGCTCTTTTGCTCCCCCTGCTTCCAGCAGTGGCTCCTGCCCCTGTCATGCCACACTGCTCCTGATGGGCAAGTGGGCAGCTTTAGCCGGGTGGCTTCTGCCCCAGTGCACCAGGCTCCAACTTCAGGTCCTGGATGCCAGCTCTATGTGTTGGGGCAGGAGCTGCCCAGCTGAAGCTGTTCGCCCAGACTGGCATAGCATGGCAGGGGCAAGATCAAGGGCAGGAGCCACTGCTGGAGGCAGGGGAAGCAGAGCAGCACCTGACTGAAGCTGCACCGGGAACAGTCCCCTGAAGCTTCATGAACTGGCAGGAGCCTGGTGCAGGCTGCTCTGACGTGAGTGGGTGGGGTTTGACCCCATGCAAAGCACCGTGGGTGCACCCACAGGTCAGGTCCAATCTGGAGCTGGCCTGAGGGCCATATTTTGCCCACCCCGATCTAATCCTTTTGACAAGCATCACTTCATTCTGCTTTTATGCTCTCCTTTTGCTTTTACAAGATTTGCTTTATCATGTGTTTAGTTTATGCCTCTTCCCTTTTCTATTTAAAGTACAGGGACTTTTCTTTAGTGTCACATCTTAGAGCATTATCTTGAGCCATTTTTTGTTGCTTACTTCTTTTTCAGAAAGTTTGTAGCCGGCTTTAACATAATTATGGGGTCCCCTATCGCTGTTGTCCATTGGTGTATTTAAATAGTTCTTTATATCAGACATTATTCTCGAGGAGCCTGATTCTGAAACCCCAAGTAAGGTTGTCAGTCCTTACTTGCACAGTTAGTTCTAGTGAACTATTGTGAGTAAAGGTTTCAGGATTGAGATTTATATTTCTTCATTTTCCCAAATTTGAACTTCTGCTCTACTTTTGCACACATGTTGTGGTCACATTCTTTGCTATACTGGATTCAAATAGCCTGTGGTCAATGGTTCCAAGCTTCCCCATTATTCTCACACCATAAATCATTTTCTCTCTGAAGGTAAGAAGTAGATAAGATAGGTTTTCCTTTGGTTTGATTCGGGTGATAAATCTTTCACATAGTGGCAGTCAGCTGATAAGTCTCCAAAGGCCATACAGTTGAATCACAGTTATAATTTAGTGCAAAATGTTGACAGAAATCTGGAAATGAAAAGTTAACACTTAGTCTGTCTTCTTGTTCTGAAAAGAAAAGGACATGGCATATGTTAAGAAGAGAAGTGTGAACTGACCTTTAGTTTGAATTGTACTCTGTTTTGCTATTTTGAAGTAAAAAAACGTTAAAATAACATAGTTATGTTTTATTTAACATACGTGTATGTTTGTGTGTGAAGAACATATTACAGGGTATTTTATTGAAAGGGTACATGTTTTTATTGAAGCTGTAATTGGTTTCTTAGATTAATAATAAAACTGAGTATTCCAGAAAATACTTAGTGTTAAATTACTTTCTGGTGGCAAGACAATCAGATCCATTAATACTTTTAAAAACTGATTTTTACTAGTGATGAAAGAGTGAGATGCATATAAGCATCTATTTGTCATTTATACCATACTTTTTCTTTTTATCAGAAGTCCTTATACAGCTTGCAGGGGAAGAAAGATATGTTAGTTTTCCAAATAGACATACAATCTTGTATAACAGTGTTAGTTTCTAAATCAGTATACTGCACCATCCTCTGAGGGTATAAATGTTGGAGGTTATTCTTGGAACATATACATAGGCCTTAAGCAGGTAAGCACAAAGATACAATATTTCATATCGTAGGCACTGTATTCTGTTGAACTGTCCATGCTTATTGCTGATTATGACTTAATAGGACTTCTGTTAACTGCGCAAGTTTGAGATATGGTAGATTGCTTCTGCAGTGGAAAATGTATTCTTTGTTAATAGGTATGGAGGAATTTTTTTTTACAGAGAACAAGGACCAATTCCTTGATCTTATTACATGGCTAGGACAGATAAAATTTAGGAGTCTTACCTAAGAGTTTTTAGAAGACAATGGGCGAGCTGGTTCCAACTAACATGCTGCCTCTTTTGGGCACGTGCTGGGCTCAGTGCAGGAGCATGCAGAATTGAAAGTAAAATGTGTTTTGTTTTTTTAACCTCTGCAAGCAGCCGTAAAGACCATGATGCTGTATGTCTCTTAATTTATATTAGAAGCAGCTGATTTGCTGTCACTCATTTCCATCAAGAACTCCAGTTGACTTTCTAGATGTGTGGGAACCGGTTGCCAGAGGGGTTAAAATTTCACTGGTTGCTATGATGAACCGCAGTGGGGGCCAATCTTTTTGGCAGGCATAACACAAATTAGCCCTGTACCCTCACAAAATGCCAGTCCAATCCCCTTCCCATGCCCTGTCTGCTGCTCTGTTTTATGCTCTCTGCCCCACCTGCTGCTGTGCTGCCTGTCCTGTTCTCTGCTCCTCCACCACTCCCCTAATCTGCCCCATGCAACACACAGGAGCTGTCTGTGCCACTTGTGACATGCGTGTCCCATTTGTGACGTGTGCCCCAAGACAGAGGTAGGTTGGTCCCCCTGATGTACAGGATATATTCATAATAAGTTGAACTATTGAACTGAGGAAACTAATAATAAATAATTAGGTGGCTATCTGATTCAATATACATCTACTAATTAGAAAACCAAACAGCACCTGTAGTCCACCTTTAGTCCACTTTTTAGTAAAAATCATGCCGTCTTCAGTATTTAGACACCCACTACTATCTTCCTTCTCACCTAAAATCACTAGAATCTAGATGAGAAAGGAATGCCCTGTGAGATTTCTGCATCCATAGGCAGACCAGAACAGCTCCGGGCAGGAGCCATCTCTGCAGCCATCTCTGCAGCCCAGTGGGTGGGACCCAGTGTGGGAGGGAGTGCCACACTGCCATGGCTGCCAAGGTGAGGCACCCCCTGCCCACCTGGCAGCAGCAGAGGCACAACTTCGCATTGCCATTGCTACCATGCCTCACCTTGGCAGCCATAAAGGTGAGGCGCTTCCTCCAGCCCTGGGTCCTGCCTGCTGGAGAATGGAGGTGACTTTTGCCCAGAGCTGGCAACCCTGGCTGTAACCCTGTGTCCTGCTGTAGGCACAGATATCTTGTGGGGTGGGGGCATGTGCCCCCCCTCTGCATCATCTTGGTCCCCCTATCTCTCTCTGCCACATTGCCTGTGCTTCCCTATCCTCTTAATGCATTGCCTGTGCCCCCCCACTGCCCCAATGTGTTGCCTGTGACCCTTCTCCCAAGCCTCATAGATGTATCTGCAGGGAGCTGGAGGAGCTGCTCACTGCCGTTGCTTGGCTGCCGTGTGCATGCATGCATGCACATACCTGCCTCCAGTCACCCTCCCTGTTCCCTGAAGCCCCAAGCAGCTCCTTGCAGGCTGGAACTCTGCCAGCCTGAAAGGGGAAACCCATGAGTTTCTGCATTTTTCTCCTTTAAAGGAGAAAATCCATGTCTTTCTCTGTTAAATGAGAAAATCTGTGTTTTTCTGCATTTTTCTGCAATGAATGGAAACCCCAGATCGCTGGTAATAGTTCAGAGTCCCAGTCATCATTCCTTAGCATGGCACCTTACATCCAACACTCTCAACATAACTGAATCAATCTTTTACAACATAAAATAATATAGAAATACTAGCCAATTGCCCATCAAGAATGATGGGAGGGATGGGGACAGGTAGGGATGGAGCGCCGCCATCTAACACTGCTGCTGCCGTTCAGGAAGGGGGTGGGGAGTGGGGATGCTTGCAAGTGGTGGCCACCACCACCACCCACTGCGCCTGTGCAGCCACCACTGCACATCTGGCCATGTGCAATCTCCGCCCCTGCTCTGCATCTGGCCCCGTGCACCCTCCCACCCTCTGCTGTTCGGCATGCAGCCAGCACCCCTTGTGTGTGGCCCTGCAGCACTCACACCCCCCACTCCTCTGCCCCACTCTCTGACCATTTCTCTTGCTCTGCTGGAGCCATGCCCTGATCATTCTTGACGGGCATTTCTTCTCCAGCCTCCACATGGCAGCTCCCTTCCCCAGACTCGCCTCCACTTTTGCCTCCTTACCTGCCTGAAGCAGCAGGGCTTCCCCTGCACCTGTGACTAGCAGAATGTAGCTATCTGAGATGTATTACATGTTGATGGTCAGTGGTGCTCAGTCTTTTCACCCTACAGGCTGGGTGAGTGGCACAGGGCCTGTCCACAAGCTGGATTGGGCCTCACGTGCTAGAGTCGGGCCCTGTGCTGCCTCCGCCTAGCCCTGTATGCCTGCATTGGCCTGCACCACTCCTTCTGTGCCCTCTGTACTATGATTGGGCCTGGATTGGGCCTGTGCTGTTCTCACCTGGCCCTACATGCCCTGGTTGGGTCCTGTGCCATGTCAACCTGGCCTTACACACCTAGATCATCCCCGTGTTGCCCGGTACACCTGATCTAGCATGTAAGGATTTGCTGTCTGGGTCATGGGGATCCCTACAGGCCCAGAAATTTGGCAGGAGAGGAGCAGCAATTAATGCTGCTACCACTTTGCTGCTGCCAAATTTTTAGGCTGAGGGAGAGCCCTGTGGCCCAGATTACATGGCTCCCCAGGTTGGATTTGGCTCATGGGCTGGGGATTGAGCACCCCTGTTGTGTGCTAGTACCTCATTGTAATGAAGGCTAAGTGCATATTTTAGCCATTTAGTTTAGAGCAATGAGGCCACATATGCCACGCAGGGTAGTATGGATTCAGCTGACCAAGGGCACAAATTGACATAACTGTGTTAAGAATTAATTATGTTATGAAAATTTCTGCTGTGAAAGTAGAAATTCTGCATGTCAAAGATGATTAGAGCAAGAGTCTTGGATCTTATAATGCAGGTATATATTTAACTTGTCACTGACCTTAGGATTTGAAATATACTGAGGATCGAGAATTAACCAATATTATAAATCACCCAGAATAAAACACAAAGCCATTTTTGTTGTATTGGTTTAGTCCCAGGTACTTCTGCCTTGAGTAGTGGGCTGGATTAGGTGATCTCTGAGGTCCCTTCCAGCCCTACATTTCTGTGATCCTATTTCAAGCTTTAGACATTTTGGGATTTCTGCATTTTGCTTGAATTTGCCATAAATAAACCATTATATTAAAAATAAAAACATATTCATTAGCCAAGTATCAGTGTGAGCAAAAGCTAACCACAGCATCTCATTAGCCTTCCAAAACTAATAAAACTTATTTACGGGACAAGCTCAAGGAATCCACCTGTTGAAGTAACTCCTAAGATACATGCTCTAAAATAGTTCATCACAAAAATATATATTCTGAAATGATAAACACAAATCTCTTGGTAAAGTCAACAGTCTCAAACATGAAGAGGAAAAAAAAATGACACTGAAATATTTAGTAAAACGACGTGACCAAATTTTAATCTAAAATATGAATATCTTTCAGTGGCCCTTACTTAAAAGGAATGTTTTAACTAACAGCAAATAATTACTGTAGAATCCAGTCCTGCATAAGTATGGTATTTTTGCACTAGCTGCAAATACTTTGTAACTATATACTCTGCATTAGGACCATATGAAATACAAAGAGATCTTTTAATTGCTTGTTTTCCAAGACATGAGCTACAGTGTATGGGGATTATACAATGTGGTTGTGCATCTGTTGCATAACAAGATTGAAATTGGAGAGAGGTATGGCACAATATTTATTTTGCTGTTTGTAATTCCAAAATATTTTGCAATGATGGCTCGTGAAAATATAGAAGTAGTCAATAATTTTTAAAACAGCTTTTAAAACTATTTTGAATTTACAGCTAGCCACAGAAACAAAGGACAATCACACTTGTCTTTGCTTCACTAACTGTTGGGCACAGACTTATATTGGTGATACTTATATGAGTAGAGAGTACAATAATGTTCCAAAACATGACTGATAAAGAATCAGTTTGTATCTTGTGCGTTGTTTCAATCACATTATTAGTTTTTGCACAAATGCATTGCAAAAACTTATATATACATGTATTTCCTTACTGAAGCACAGTAATAGTCCATCTACTCAAATATTTTGTCTTCAAAAGTGACTTAAATCAGATGCTCCAAGGGAATGCAGCCACGGAGGGGGGAAAAAAAAGCTTGTGTGTGTATAATAATCTGATCATGGGTAGAACAGTTTTTCCTGACTTCCATGGCAGGTGCATTACATTTTCAATCATGGTGATTAATAGCACATATGTTTTCTCTTCTAGCTATTGCAAATGCATTCCTTATTTTAAAGCAGGAGTCAGTTTCACTGAAGAAGTTGTCACAGCATCTCACCAGAAGTTACAAATATAAATCTACTGCTCCGTGTTGTTGGTAGCTACAAACATGGGTTTCAAATATCTAGATGTTCTTCTTAAAACTACCTTACACCAGCAGCTCAACCCCCCACTCAAAAACCTGGGAAAAACAAAGTTATCTTCTCTGAGTGCCCAATACAGGCGATACTTCCCCTCTTACAAGCAGTGAGTCTGTGTATAAAATAAAACCAAAAAAACCCCTTTATTATCAACAGGAGAAGGGACATAGTATTCATTTGGGTAAATACAGCCACAATTAATGAATCTATTCTTATACAAATAATAAGCAAAGCACCCACCCCCACCGTGATTACAATATCCCTACCTGCAGTATGAAGATCTGATATACAGATGGCCCTTGGATAGCTCCCTTTCCTGCCCTTTCCCTTTCCATCTCAGACCTTCTTAGCTTTAACAAAGTTTCAGAATGCATTTTGGCAGGTCCATCCCTAGACTAGGGAAGTGCTTCCACAAAGAGACATCTTGCCATTGCTATTAGTCGGATGCTGCCTTTCCACTAATCCAGACATAATTATTGCAACTCTACTAGTTCAGGGTAGAGCCACAGTGGCAGCTCCAGTGGTCCACAACCTGTCCCATTTATAGTGATTGAAAGTCTATTATTAAATTGCAGAGGAGTTGCAATAACATTTTAGGACACTAGAGAGGAATATGCCACGAAGCAAAGCAGACTTTCGTTCCCCCATGTTCTAGTTCCAGTACTCAGTGGTACACAATTAAGGTTATAGTTATGGTGAATATTCAGGTACAGCTCTGTCACTTTTTGGTTGAACAGTTTGAATAACAACACTTTATTTCATTTGTAGGAAAAAAACCTAAACGAATGTTAACCAAACCAAAATGGCCTTACTCTCATTGTCGGTGTCATCTGTGTCAACAATCTCTGCACATTCCCTCTCTTTCTTCAATTCATTGGTTGTACTGCTACAAGTTTCCCGTGGTTAAGAGGGTATGAATGCACAGTGTATAAGCTGTGCATTCATACCCTCATTAACACAGAAAACTTGTTCAAACAGTTCTGATGAATTTATTGGAGGGCCTGGATTACAAAACAGCCACTGCATTATTGACCTATCTACTTCAGGAAGAGCTCCATCTTGCTGCAGAAAACAATGCAGAAAAACAAATAAAGAAAAGGGAATGCTGAAATAATAAATAACTCTGACCTTTCTTTTTTGGCATCAAATTATGTCCTTTGATCTTCTCTGCCTCAAACAAGTTAACATCTGCCAAGAAAGAGCAACTGTTACCGACACACTGAGGTCCTATTTGTTCCGCTTGAGAGGTGACAATGCATTTTTGTCTTTCTAGAAAAGTATAGAAGCAACTTGGAAAACTTTAAGTGAACTGCCAACAGTGCTAGGGGTATTCCATGCTTGTGACTTTAATCAGCTTATGACCATCGAACCTTACTGATAGTGGTGACTGATGTTGCTTGGACAATACTTGATGCTTGGGAGTTTTTGTGTGTATCTTCCATATTGTGATGGCCAAGAACTGAAGTTTTGCCATACCTGTAATATAAGTAGTGATGTGGTAGTTACACTCTTCTAAGTTTGTAACCACAGCTTCCTTGGACAATTGCAACTTACCAGTGCTAAACATAAGCTTCATATATTTCCTGTTTCTAAGTGGTTTGACACCTTCATTCATGGATTTTTTTTTTCCTCTGGAAAAGGGTAAAGTAGTCTTTACATTTATGAAATAGGAATATAAAACTTGAAAGGGAATTCTGGCCATTCCCCAAAAATGATTTACCCAAGAAATCCCCCAAACCACCACTTCAAACTCATATACAACTATAAGATTCAAATATCTGAAACACCAGAAACACCCTAGAACAGTGGGGTCCCAGCTTTTTGGCAGACGTGCAACAAATTAAGCCTTGTGTCCTCCTTGAGTGCCACTCTGATCCCCTTCTCTAGACTGGTCTGCTGTGCTGCTTTCTGCTCCCTGCCCTGTGATCTCTGCCCTATCTGCTGCTCTTCTTTCTGCTCCCTGCCCTACCTGCTCTGTGCTGCCTGCTCCTCCCTTATCTGCTGCATGCCACACACAGAGACTGCCTGTGCCACTTGTAGAACATGTGCTGCAGATTGGCCGTCCCTACCTTATAACATGCCATAATTAAAAGTAGGGGGGACAAAGGCACTACTAGTGGTCTGCCACTGCAGTAACAGGGAAATAATTGGTTGATTTATACTCAGGAGATCCTAGGAAGTAGGTCATGCTCTGTGCTACAGAGAAAGGCCAAAACGCCCATGGTCCTTGGCAGTCTGACCTAGGAGAGAAATTCCTTCCTGATCCCAAATACATATGACCCCATGAAGAAAGTGGTAGATTCTGCAGTGTTATCAGGCTCGTCAGTAGTTTGTTGAAGTAGTGGTCAACTGTTTTCTTTCAAGGCATTGCTTTGATTCATTGGCATTATAACCCTAGATATTTAAATCTGTACTTTTGAAACAAGTACCTATTGTTTTATGTGTGTACACTACTTAGCACAATGGGGTCTAATTCATGATTGGGGCCTCTAGGTGCTACTGCAGTACAAATAATAATTATAACTGAAAGATTTTTGGCATCATCGTTTTGGTCCAGGCTCCAGTGGACATGACTATAGATTTATTAAGTCAATTTTAAGACTGGAAAGTTTCCCTGAAGTAAGATGGAGCCCTCATACCTGAGGCATAGAGTGCTGGAAAGCAGTAAAATATTTTTGCAAGTTAGCAGAGTGAAATATTACTTCCACAGTTACTAATTTTGACTTTTGCAATGGTAGAGGATGTGTGTGTGAGGTCAGGGGTTCAGGCCTTGATCCAGTAAAGTACTTAAGCACGTACTTCACTTTAAGCTCATGATTAGCACTTATAGAAGTGCCCTATGCACAATAGTAAGGGGGATGATGCACAGCTTGGTCTGGTTTTCTTTGCAGGTTATGATTGAACGTTTTTAGTCAACACCATCACTGATAAGATAATTTCTTAGGTGTGCTTGTTGCAGTATCCACTAGGAAAGCCCATAATCCTTTACTGTTTTGGAGCTGTCTAATAGCTTCTTGGATAGCATTTAAAGTAACACCACCCTAAATTTTCTGGTACATTTACTGTGAATTTGAGGAATTGTTGTATTCTCTGGGAACTTGTTGATGCCCAAAACTGTTGATGTCTTATGGGGGTTTTACTTGTATATAGAACTTGAGGACAATTTTAATAATTGGTTATTGGTATTTTTTTAAACAATGCACTGGGATGGGTTATACAGATCTGAAGCTGGCCACCAAATCCTTAATGTGCGGTGGTACACTCAGTCAGCCCTGCTCTGTGACACTTTGTTATTTTGACCAGGGATACTGGTTTGCTGCTTACCTAGGCTTTGCTTAGGTTCTGGTTTACTGGTTTACCCAGGCTTTGCTTAGGGTCTGAACAGGACTCCTGCAGCTAGCAGCCTCCTGGCTGGGAATGAATGCTTTTAATAAGCTATTGTTGGATGTTGCTTTCTTGTCAATATGGATCTGGATCACGTGCTAATATGAATGACAAAGAGCCAGCAGCATGAGCATCAGATGGCCACCCAAGAATGACAGCTGCTCCATATGTAAGGCACACAGCAAAAGGAGCAGTGACAAAAATTCATTCATCAAGTAGAAGCCTTGCTGCAGCTATTGGAGCCTGTTAGTATTTCCCTTCCAGGACCCATGATACAGCAGCTCTACCAGTGAGGTTCTTGAAGATGGGCTTGCAGGATGACCTGGAGGGTTTTTCTGTGATGTTTGAGTGGGTGGTGGCCACTGCTTCAGCAGGGTTCTGGGCTGTGTGTGGCATCCTGTAAGTCCCCTACCTTATGGGAGCATGACAGGTTATATATGAGGACTTGATGTGGTCGCTATACAAGGCTATGTTTGTGTGAAAGTGGTTGTACTGGACTGCACTGGACCCTGAAGAAGGAATACCAACAAGGATTCTGGGACAAGAGGTACCCTTTGAGATTCTACCCATGTGTGATGGCCCAAAAACTAGAGGTGGAGGTGGTTATAGGCAGAAACTTAAACCAAGATTTAGGTCATTGAGCTCATATGTCCAAGTGTTTCTGGCCAAGGACTAGGCACTGAGGCATTGGGCACAGGCCTAAGTCAAAGCAGTAAGGTTTATGGAGAATTAGGTGGTTGGAAGGTGACCATGGGGACAGAGCAAGAAAATGCAGTTCAGATGAAAGCATTAGCCTGGGGTGAAGGATGACTTAGCTGAGAGAACCAAGGGCTTGATAGTCTGATGTTGGACTCTAAAATGCTAATCAGAAGACTCCTTACAATTTCTGGGGACTTTGGAAAGTTGTGACAGGGCAACCAAGATGTGTGAGGCCCAAAAAAGAATGAGAATCTGTAGGTTTCCGGCAGTCCCCCAAGAGGGAGAGCCAAGTTGGGGAAGCAAAGTAACCTCACGATGAAGAACCATCCATGTGTTTTGGGCCAAGGTTGGATCTTGCCTGCCAAATACTGTATTAGGAGCTTACTTTTGATAAGGGGGTCTGGGTCACTTGTATGACAAATACCCACCCATGGACAACCATGGACAACAGTCAATAGGGACACAAGCCAGCTCCAGCCAAACTGACCCTCCTCATTCACATAACTGGAAATGAGGTAAAAGTCCTACTCAGTGGAGGGGCAGATGCAGCCTATTTTAGGAACACCTGGTGCAGACTACAAGGGCCCCTGAAATGTATTTATGGTCATGCTCTAGCCCTATTGTAGTACTTGTATGTGATTAACTTCAGAGCACTTCATTGTGGGACTGGCCTATCCAGTTATTTGGGGCCAGTATTAAAAGTATTTTAGGGCCTTGTTACATGGTAATTTTAGGCAGCTCCTGGAACTATCAACCTCTGTATTATCCACACATTAACACCTTAAAGTGGTTTCAAGCGCTTGCTTTGCAGCTGAATTATACCACTCAAGAGTGGGATTATCTTTGATCCACACTACCCAGCTCCTGTTCCATTAAACTGTGGACACACCCCACAGATGTGCCTCCCAGTAGCCCAGGATGTCTCATACCCCCATCCATAGAGCAGGGATAGAATCCTGCCCTGGCTTACTAGCTCTCTAGTGACAACTCACAGCTATAGCTCCTAGTTCTGTCCCTGCTCCCCGGGCCTCTAGTGACAGTCACAGCTGTGCAGGTGGGGGACAATCAGAGAAAGTGTCTAGCCTTTAGGCCTGTGTGAATAGGGAAGTATTCAATTTGGATTCAACCAATTCAGAGGACAGTGATTCAATTCTGGGATTTGGATCACTGTCCTGAATTGATTTGGCCAAACCAGTACCAGAAGATTAGGCACCAGTTCGGAGAGATTCAGAGATTCAGACATAGGCTATAATGGGGAATCACTGAAATACCTTTAACTTTGTCATTTTGGGGCATATTTTGATGGGATGGTAGCCCCTTCTGAGGGCATGAAGTCTGCATGAAGTCTGCCCAGTTTAAAGGAGATAGATGCAGGGGTTTCTGGGAAACTACACCTCAAGCTGCTGAAAGAAAAATGTGTTGTGTGTGTGTGTGTTAAGGCAGATTTGGATGAAAACAGCAGAGATGGTAGGCCCTTCTGAGGGCATGAAGTCTGCATGAAGTCTGCCCAGTTTAAAGGAGATAGATGCAGGGGTTTCTGGGAAACTACACCTCAAGCTGCTGAAAGAAAAATGTGTTGTGTGTGTGTGTGTTAAGGCACAGTGGGATGAAACCAGCAGAGATGATAGCCTGTAACAGGGCCCTTCCTGGTGTTCAGGCAGAAACAGCTCACAAAAGAGACAGAAAGGCTGCAGACAGAGGCTTATGTGCTGTTTCTACATCCCTCCCCCAGAGCACTGTGATTGGAAGGGGACTCAGGGAAAGATCACAGTCACTGGCCAGCTACAGATGTAAGTCTTTCCCCCCCTGCTTCCCTTCCCTCTTCTCAGTTTCTGTTCCCCTGAAAGACTGCCATCTGAATCTCCGAATCACTGAATCTTTCTCTAAATCTTTTCCGAATCGATTCAGAGGGTTTTTTTGGCCTACTGATTTGATTTGGATTTGGTGATTTGGCCTCTGAATTGGGCCGAATCTTTGAATTGAATCAGCGACCAAAGCTTCATGCACCCCTACTAGCCTTAGGTTGTGACTGTTCCAGACTCCAAGCTAGCACTAACATTGCAGCTCATAGCGTAAGGTGTGACAAGGCCCTTACAAAGATGCTGGAAAGATTTGGGGGCATCTGGTAGTCCAGTGGGGGAGGACATAGAAACCCATGGATCTGGTAGGGATAGACAAGGATCCAGGAAAAAGTTCCCTAAAACTCATCTAATGGCACCACTTCCCTGCAAGAAATCCTAACAGTGTTCCAACCTTGTTAGAGACAAAGAGGGGGAAATGGGCCTTGGCCCTGCTGTTGGTAGTACATAGGGAAGTAAGAAGCCATTATTAATCCATTCATAGCATCAGTTTGGGCCCCAGGCACAAGGACTTTACCAGTGGGAGAAAGCTGGAGGAGATCTGATCACAGATCTCAGTTCCGAGACCCAGTTGGTAGGAAGTTCAGCATTTAGCTTGTGCCCTTCCTTCTGCGGGCCATCTCGGCCATGAGAAAACCCTGGCCGCTCTTTTTGGCTGCTTCAAGTCTGAGATTTATAAAAAGGTTGAGGGCTTTTGTGCCTCCCTGTTTTGTCAACTCATTGTTCCTAAAAAGGTGGGCAAAGCCCCTGGAGTTTCTCTTCCTGTGGTGGACATCCTTTTGAAAGGCTAGCTAATGACCTGGTTGGGCCCCTATAGAAGAGTACAGTGAGATATCAGGAACTACTAATGGTATTTCATTGTTTCACAAGATACCCAGAGATAATATCATTAGGTACTCCACCAATGTATAGGCTATCAGCAGGGAACTGGTAAGGTTCTTTGCCAGGGCCAGAGTGCCTTGGGAAGCCTAAACTACTCTGTGACCAACTTTATGCCACAATTTAATGAAAGAGATACAGGTTTCCCTCACTTTATGCTGTACATGGGTTCCTGGAAAATGGTGCATAACTTGAATTTGTGTAAAGGGAACCCACTTTACAATGTAACTAATAGCGATACATTCCAAGACCTCAATTGTACTGACCCCCAGACCCATTTCTACCACTTTTACAAGAGAATATTGGTACTTACCAACAGCAGACAGTACATGCAAGCACATAATAGGGAGAAACACGTGTCTCAGACAATGAGTGAGGAGCACAGATCCACACAGGAAACCATATTTTGGTGCGTGCCACTCTCACAATGCACTGCACAAAGCAGCTGCCTGTGGGCTTCCACCACACTGATCGCATAAGAGTGATTTTACCTTGCATATAATGAATTTTTGGTATAAAAAGGGTCATTGCATAAGAGTGAATTTGCACATACAGAACTCGCATAAAGCAAGGGAAACCTGTACATAGCAGGCTGAAAATGATGACCTCTCAGACTTCATTGGCAAACAGATAGTCTGGTGGAGTGCATCAACCAGACCTTGAAAAAGATGCTGAAAAATTTATTGCTTTGGACCCCAGCCACTATGACCAATTCCTCACTCCCCTCTTATTTGTTGTGTAGGAAGTATCCAGTCATATACTGCATATTCCCTCTTTGAACTCCTGCATTGGATACAGCTGTGGGTTATCTTGAATCTATTGTGAGAACAGTCATAAGACAAAGACGTGTAACGTAACTTCAAGCTCCTTGAAAGCCTGGAGTCAGGAAGGAATTTTCCCTCTACATGAGACTGGCAAGGACTGCGGTATATTTTATTTCCTCTGTAGTATGTGGCATGATCCCCCTAAGATCAGTTGAGCACCTATTGGCCAATTGCTTCTCTGTCATTGCAGTGGCAGGATTTTGGCAGTGTCCTTGTCTCTTTCTTTACAGAGAGTATGTTGTATGGTGTTCTTGTTTTTTCTGGTTGTGTGTCTTGTGTGTGTTGGAGGGTAGTGTTGAAGTGGTGATTTGGGGGGTTCCACAGGTAAGTTCGATTGCCTATGAATTCAAGGGACTAGACTTGATGGCTCAGGAGCCCCTTCCAGTTCTTTGTTCCTGGGACTGGAGGAATTTCCTTAATGCTCAACAGGATCAGGGATGGTCCATCAACAAGGGTTCTGGCACATGCATAATTAAATCTGGAGACTGAGAAGTCTTGCTACTTCCTGGTACGGAGTCCAACCACTTGATGATATGTCAGAAGCTAACAAAATACTGTAAAAACATGGGTGAGGCCAATTAATTTGAAATAACCAAATAAAAGGAAAATGCTGCATGTCTACTGTATAATCCTCCTGCAATTCACGAAGGCTCTGGAGAGTTTGTTCATGGCACCTTATCTGAAGGACTAGAATTAGGACTTAAATGCTCCAAGGATCCAAAAAAAAAAAAAAAAAGGTGGAAATTCCTGGGACTTGCAAAATATTCTTGTAGGTTTGTGCTGAGATTCATCATGGTAGCAACCCCCTTGATGGATATGATTAAAGACAGCAGCCCTAGGGTCTGTAACTTTGGAATGTGTGAAAAGGCCTTCTAGAAAGACTGTTTGAGCAAAGAACTGCCTTGTGTAGCTCAGATGTCTTTGAAATTTATCTTGCAGCAAGATGCTTCAGAAATAGCAGGCAGGCGGTATTGTCATGGAAAACACACAAATAGAAACACCTGCATCTAGATATTAGCCAGAACATTTTTACCTAGGGGATGGCATACTCTGTCATTATAAAAGAAGACTTGGATGTGAAATTGGCTGTGAATGTCAGGATCTAACCAGAGTCTACTAGATGTCAGGGCCTCCATAAAGGTACGTAAACATGCAACGAGACTATTGTGTTTTCATTGTTACCCAAGACTATTTTGTTCTATTTTAGACCTAGGATATTGGGTTTGCTATTCTACTCTGGCCTTGCTCATGGTCTGAATGGAACTACTGCATTCCCTTTTTTGGTTTGTCCACTACTGGAGCCCAGAAAGTGATTTGTCATGTGCACTGAAGCAGTGGAGTTATACCACATTTGAGAAATGCTGGATGCAAGGATTAGGGTTTCCACATGAAGCACAGGCCACTGTGGAAGACTTATTGCTATAGGGAGCAAAGTAGTTCAGCACCAAGGCAAGTAATGCGTTTCATACTTTGAAGGACTCCTGGGCAACATCCTGTTCTTTAGGCAGTTACATGCTGGTGCCCAAAAGGAAGCATATAAGGCAACAGCCAGATGTACCTCAAAGACTGATTCTGCAAACTTCTTTTCTCTGCTACAGATACTCTAACTTACCAAGACAGAACGTCTTAGAGGTGAAAGAGGCGAAAACAACTCACCATGACATCCCAGTCATCTCATCCTACTTTGGGGCATAAATAGTTGTTTTAATATTTCTGGCAAGAGATTTGAACCAGTTCTTGTGATTCCAGCTCCCTTTGGGAGGAACTACTTGACTGGCTTAATACATACATTAGTTTGTATTACTACAGACCTTATGGTCTTGGACAAATTTTCAACTGGTTCACCTCCGTGCCTATTTCTCACAACTTTCCCCATCCCTTTTTATGAGGTCCTATTTAAACAAAAGTCTTTTTCTTCTCTCTTTGGATGTGATAGAAGAGGTTCCATATTGGCACTGGGGAAGAGGTCTCTTTTCCTACTCCCAAATAGAAAAGGCTGGTGATGATGCAACTCAGACCCCAGGAAACTCAGCTCATTCCTCGTGAACTGCTAAGAGCGTTTCAAAGAGGAGTTTATCAGAATTTTTAGCATGGCCTAAACAAGGGGTATCAAATTCATCCAGCCCTGTGGACCAGAGGAGGGGTGCAGGGCCAGTCGGGCTGGATAAGTTCTACAAACTGTTCCTGTGTGCCCTGGTCCAAACTTTTAGCCATGCAGGCTCAAATATTACATATCAGCCTACCTTTCTTTGAAATGTTTTGGAACATTTGAGCCAAAAGGAACCATTTTGAGAAGCAAAGATAGGAAGAAAGGCATTGTTTAGCTTAGGGAGAGCCCTGTCATCCAGCTTACAGTGCTGCCTGTGGGTCTTGGAATAGCCCACCTATTGCATGCAGCATGTGCTGATCCAGTCCCTGCATGCTGCATGTGGTGGTGCACAGGGCCAGTCTGAGGCATGCACTGGCTCCAAGGCTCAGGATGGGTTTGTGAGCCCAATCTGCACCAGCCCCAGAGTCAGTACGTAGGGCTGGTCTGGCACGGGCACCACATGAAACACACGTCCTGGACTGGCACCCCATGCAGCACACCCAAGACTGGGCCTGTGGACCACACACAGCATGCACCAGACCAGTTCCATCTGGACCTTCAGGCAGCACCGTGGGCCAGATGCTAGGCCTCCACAGGCCAGATGTGGTGTGTGTATCTTTGACATCCCCAGGCTAAACAGGGTGTTTCTCCCTAACCTCATGCCCAGAAATGGCTCCTTTTGGCTCAAATTTTCCAAAACATTTCAGAGTGAGTAGATGCTAATGTTTAAAATTCGAGCTTGTGTGGCTAAAAGTTTGGTAATGCTACAAGTAACTGAAAAATAGTTTTTAAAATAGAAAGCATAAGCAACTTTAATGAGAGCTAATACTAACTGTATTGCTCGCAGTTTTCTTTTGATCAGGTTTTGAATGAAATAGGCATTTCAGGAACAGAATATATGATCAATTCCACCTTCCCTTAACATTTTGATCATATTAAAAGCAGCATGTTCTGCTAATCAGTGAAAAAAGTATGTAGTACGTCCTCATTTAGTATAAAGAGCAAGCAGGAAGAATCACCAAAAACTGTAATGTTTAAAAATTATAAAAACTAACCAACTTAACTTTGTCATACACATTTGTTTAATTTAAAAATTATTTTAAGCAGCTGCTTCCAACATCTATATTTTTCATTTGGGAATTTAGATAAACTTTTTGCATCATAAATTAGCCATTCCCCCATTATTGTATAAGCTAACTTAACATTTAAATGTAAAACTGGGCATCCTAGGTCTCAGCCTCTTGGTCCTAATCATGTTTACAGCAGGTTACCAGGAAACAGCAGAACAGATGTTTCCCAGGTCAACATGTGGACATTCAAACATTATAAGCCTTAAGTAATATATTGAAGAGCTAATCTTTTGCCAATGGTGTAAGAAGTTCCTAAAGGACTGGTCTGGTGGTCTGAAGGTTTTATGTTCTTTTGCAGTGAAGATTTATAAAGTAGTTGGATAGATGGTGCTGTTCCCTAAGTGTCTATCTCTAGGAGTTTCCACCCTGGGCAAATAAAGCAGCATTATTTTTCTGCAGTACTACAGAGGATTCTTGGAAAAACACAGTGTTCTTTCTTCTATTATGTGCAATTGATTCTTTTTTTTAAATGCAGCAGCTAAAAACACTTCTGTTTTTATAGTGTGGGGTCAAACCAATGAAGTGTATGGTCTCATGCTCAGCAAATTTTGGGGCAAACTTACAGTCTACTCTTCATTCTAAGCTTGCTATTTTTGTTGTGATTCCTAATAAAATGGAAAGCCAGGAAAAAAAAAAGGAGAGAAATAGATTGGGACACTTCAGTATCGTTAGGGTTCTTTGCAGTTCTAATAATTTGTATGTAACAGCTGCTTTACCTTAATCACTCCCTCCCCTAAATTGCTGTAGCTTCTTTTCCAGCATCAAGAATCTGTTTCAGGGTCATGCTAGATTTTTTTGTTTGTTTTTGTTTGGTTTTTAAGTGTGACTTTCTTATCTAGCACTCCCTAATTTTCAGCTGGGACTTTTAGTTTAGTCAGAAACTTCTAGAGGTGAGAATACAGAGAAGATTGGAAACCCTCAAATTTCCTTTTCATTCTTATGGTAAGGATCTGTGTCATTTCTTTCATAATTCTGTCCACCAATTTGCCTTTTTCTGTTTCAGTAGCCCATGTACCATCCTGCTGGTGTCATTTCATTTTTTATCAGTGCAAAAAGGCTACTTCTTCCTTTGTGTTTTTTCCCCTCATCTATGTCTCAAGGTTGGTGTTTTAATAGAAGTATACCCATGTTTTTGTCACTGTAACATCCTAAATTTGGTTTAGTATTATGTTTTAGCTGATCAGTTTATTGTCAGTGGAAAAATAGAACCAAAACTCAGCTTGAATGCAGCTGCTAATTTGATGTTTATCATATTACGATAATTAGAGGATAAGTTTTCATCAAACAAGTTAGAAGAACTGTGATAACCACAAACAAACCAGCAGATTTTATTAGTGACCTGAAATGGCTTGGACTGCTATCAGTACGGGAAAAAAATGCCAATACAATTCTCAAGTTAAGAGAGATCCATGAACCTCAAATAATATTTATTTAACCATAAAGTTGTATTTAGTTAGTCCATTCTGTATTTTATTCTATCCAGCATAGTTCAGAGTGAATCCTTCATTATGGAAACACTGACTTGGACCACATAGCTCTGAAGTGTCTTGAACAGCAAACTTCTAGGTTGAAATATTAAAGCAGTACAGAGGAGTTAGTCACGCATTTTCAATTAGAATTAATAAAAGATACGCATCTAAATGCAGACTGCTTTCAGGATCTTAGTATTAGGCTTTGGGCTGACCATGAAAGTCAGCACATGTATAGCTAGTTTCTGCTTTGATTTTCTTGTTGAAATGAAGTGTATACATTGCAGTTACAGGGTGTGTCTACATGAGACTTTTACTGTGCAGTACACTAATTAGCTGCACAGTAAATGTCTCACGTCTACACATGCACCCCTGTTAGGCTGCAGTAAAGTCACTTACTCTGCAGCAGGATCGCATTTGTAAATACAAGTCCCTTGTAAATACAAGTACTATCCTGCTGCAGAGTAAATTAGTTTACTGCAGCCTAAGAGAGGCATATGTGTAAACGCGAGGCATAAATACAAGTACTTCCCTGCTGTGGAGTAAAAAACTCTACAGCAGCACATATGTAAACACTGCCCCAGCTGCGTGGGGCATGAAGGTGCTTCAGTGCAGGGGCTGCCTGCTACCGAGCCCTACAGTGAAGCATCCTCATTCCACAGCCAGCCCCTCTGCAGCATATTGAGCCAGGTTGGAGTAGCCCCGGACTGGCAAGCTGACTCCCTAGGCTCTGAGCCAGCTGGGGCTGCTCTGACTTAGTTCAACGTGCTGTGATTCCAGGCGCATGTGAAGACACACACCCAGAAACAATAATCTCTGGAGTGATAAGCTCCGGAGTTTATTCATAGGCATTAATATGCAAGTGTAGACATGCTCACAGAAGCTTGACTCTCCTTTTGCAGTACCCCTATGTTTCTCTCTTTCCCCTACTTGTTCTTGTATTAGCTTCTTTATCCACTTTTGCATGATAACTACTTTTATTTGCATATTCCTACACTTTGCAAATTAGAAAAAACTGATCTAAATGCTTAATTTAGAAATGAATGTCTAATGTCACTATGTCACTAATGAAGCTTTTCAGAATAAATTCTCTTTACATTTTATGAGAGAGAGAGAGAGATGGTCTTGTCCTGTATGTGAGTTCTAGGTAAATATATAGCAAGATAGCCTTTTTCAAATGTGAGAAATAGGACACCAAGATATTTGGTAGCTTGGCTACAATTGAATGTGCATTAGTAGTATAAGCACTGGGTCTGAAATCACTAGAGTTTATATTACTTGATATTTTAAGCACTTTTGATTTATATGAGTTAAGTAAAGGCATTGTAGCAAGCAGATGTGGGCTAAATTAACCATTTAGTTAATTATATATATCCTTAATGTGCAGACTGTAAGTGGCAATTTGTATTTTAAAAACTACCCACATAAATGTTAGCAAATCACATAATTATTTTCAGGATGTTTGTAAGATGGGCTACTGTGCCCTTTTTTATTAAAAACTGTGGGATCTGAAGCAAAAGTGCCAAGTACGAGTATTAGGTATATTTCCCAGATGGGAAATCTAAGAATCAATAAATCAGAGTGACCAGGCTGGATTTGTACGTAGCAGAATAAGCTCTGGCCTCTAAGCACAAAGACCTTGTTTCAAATACTGGGTCTTTCATTTTTGTGTGTGCAAAATTGTGCACAAAACCTTTTAAACGTGTTACACCTATCTGTAAAATATGACCTACAACTTTACAAATTGCTTTGAGATTTACAGAAAAAAGTAAACGTATAAAATATTACAAGTTATTAGAAACTTTTCACCAGTCTTATGTTCTGGAGCCTATACTACCAGCTGCAAAGTAAACGACTTTTTTTCAAAAAATAATCTCCTGAAACAAACTGCAACAAAGAAAATCTGGGGGCAACTTCTTTCCAGGTTTGGCGGTGTCCTGCAACAGAAGTTGCTTAGTCCAACCCCCTAGATCCTCACTGAAGAGAGCCACTCCCACTTCTCTTACATTCAGGTGCGGTAACAAGCTCACTTCCAGAGTAGCTGTCAGGGCTTGCTAAGCCCCTTTGCAACAGAACAGGTACCTTCTAGGTAGGCTGGGTGTTGTAGGAAACACTGACAACTGGTTACAGCTTAAATTTCTTTGCAGATACTCTGCATCAGTTGCATAGCTGTTACTGGGTAAAGGTAAATTTAACTTCCATGTTTTCATCCTTCTTTTGTACCCTGCCCTGCATGCCATCATTGCAGCTCCATACACTCGCCTATACAGAGCTGATATGGAGACTTTGAACCAAGTGTAATAAAGGGGAAAAGACGGGGTTCTGTACTATTGTTTTCACTTGTTGTACCACACAAAACTTCCAATGCCATTTAGCAAATAGTTGTAAATGATGGAATTTATCTTTAGTTTTCTAACCCCCTCCCCCCCATGGCCAATTGAATGAAAATGCCATTTGTTTTTGTTTTTAAACATTCAAATTTCACAGCATTGTGTTCAAAAGTCAAGTTACTTTTGTTTTTGCAACTATAGGGCAATGTAACATTTATTATATGCTGATATCATATCTTTCAAATAAAACAATATTAAATCATACAGTGTTTTAAATCAAACCGTACATGTACAAGTGTACATATTTTAGAAATGGGTACTACCCTCCTAATAGTAAAATTAGTCATAATTCTCAAATTATGCAGTATAAGAGCAGATCATGTTAGATAATGTTGTGGTTTAAATGTATTTGATATATGCCAAATGACTTTGCATGCAGTAACTAAGCTTAAACTTGTAAACTGCCATGCATTATGGTCTGTGTAGCACAGCTACTGGCTCTTGTATTCAGGAAGCTGCTGAGAGCTATGCTTGCTTCATGAGCCCTCGCAAAAACTGACATGCACACTGCACATGCACATGCATGCACGCACACTATTTTCAGAATATTTCTTAGAAGACTTTCTGTACTGCTGGGTATGATTGTCTGATCTTTTAAAAAAAAAACTAGGTATGTGTTTAGTTCAGCCTTATTTAAACATTGTTATCTATTTGATCAAAGTCTACAGTCTGAAATTTGAGTTGGGAGTAGAAAGTGGGGGGAATCTATCAAGTACATATACATTGAAGTGTATGTTGCTGTGTGTATAGTATGTATGCAGAGTTCGAGCATGTTTCAGTGAAATCTTACAAGTACAGGTTATTTTTTTCTTGTTTAGCAAAAGCTCTGATATGTTATATTAATAGTTATTCTCTTTAGGTTAAACCATTTATAGTAAAGTTGATTTGAAACTAAATCATGTTAAAACTTGCAAAGATATTTCTATACTTCTTTAAACCCTATTTAATTTGATTAACATGATTTTCAAATGGTTGTCTGATGCATGTAGTTATTTTGGTATGATTTATATTTATATTAATACTCAAGCCATGTTAACTAGAGCCCTGTATTTGTGTGTTAGGTATTTAAACCAATCCATTGTACCAACTGAACCACAGACCATAATAGCATTGCTAGAGAACTTGCAACAATTTTCAGAGGTTTTCATTAGATTGGTGCGGGACCAACAGTTTCTGTTAAGTTAAAATACAATGAAAATAGATTGCCAGAAGACACATGCATGCCACACTTTTTCACTATAATTCTGTTTTTCTTGCTTAGTCTTAAATGTAGCTTTAAGTGGGACATTTTTATTTTATTGAAAAATTGGACCTTTTGTATTTTTTTGGATTTTCTAAACTGGTGTCTCAGTTGAAGTGTCTGAAGTGTTTATCACTAGGAAATCAGGAAGAAAATACTCCTATTCAATTTGTTAATATTCAATTCATGTTTCACATAATTAACCCTATTTTTGACCAGCTATCTGGGATTCAATATGGCAAGGTTTAATTGATGCTTTATTTCATATTTAAGCTTATGTTGCTCTGATTTTACATACTGAACAAGAAGCAGGCAGAGATGTACAGGGGAATCTTAAAGGATTTTCTTTTCTTTTTCCTCTTGCATTCAGTTGCCAGTTAAATAACAAGAATAATCATAATTGCAGAAAGTGTATTGAAGTGCCTTTTCTCCTACATAGATATAGTAGATCCATTAATTTATTTTAAATGGAGTTTTACTGACTGTGACTAGCTGCATACACACACACATGTACACACACATTGCACTCAGCCATATCTCAGTTACAGCATAGTCCTAGCCAGGGTCATTACAATGTACACATTACATATTTCTAGCAAACATGAAAATGAATCAAACGGGAGAAGAGATAAGCAGAGATAGATTGGAGCCTGGTGGGAAAATAAAAAGCAGTAATCTGACTGACCACGGGACTAGTCTTCCTAATTTGATATAAGTACTGTTTTGCCTTAAGCACTGTAGAGCATCAGGGCCCTGTGAAGTGAAAAATTAAACAACTAATAAGAGTGAAGTAAAGTGTAGTAGAACAATTATTTGGTATCACTCCAAAACTAATTGCTTCTGAAGTGATGTTTAAACCAATGTCAGCACAAGGCAAGAGTTCCTGGCCTATGGCCAGCACCTTTGTAATGCATATTAGCTCAGATGAGAAGTACTTAAAAGTTGCAGAGAAAGGAGAGAGAGGGAGAGGGAGAGAGTTTTCTCAGTGCTAACGCTGTATTTGAATGTATGCTCCTCCTTGCTGAGATTACATGAATACCTGTGCAGTGCTGCCTTAACATGATATTTGCGGAGCCTCAGACTAGGATCTGTTCTTTTTTCAGGTGGGCTACCAGCTGCTGATCTGTCTGCTGACAATAAAAACAGATATGCCACTTGCTCGCTGCCATTAACAATGACCATGACCCTTCACACCAAAACCTCTGGAGTTACTCTGCTGCACCAGATTCAAGGCACTGAACTGGAGACTTTGAGCAGACCTCAGCTGAAGATTCCCCTAGATCGATCGCTCAGTGAGATGTATGTGGAGAGCAACAAGACAGGCATTTTTAACTACCCAGAAGGCACCACTTATGATTTTGCCACTGCTGCTCCAGTGTACAGCTCTACTAGCCTCAGTTATGCCCCTACTTCTGAATCATATGGATCCAGCAGTTTGGGAGGGTTTCATTCACTGAACAATGTCCCTCCAAGCCCAGTGGTATTCTTACAAACTGCGCCCCAGCTCTCTCCGTTCATTCATCACCATAGCCAACAAGTACCGTACTACCTTGAAAATGATCAAAGCGGCTTTGGAATGAGGGAAGCTGCCCCTTCAACTTTTTACAGGTAAATCTTGCTTTGCCTTATTTTAATGTGCTACGGAGTGCAAATTAGAATTGAGACACACATATATTGAATTGGCTCTTTTTATAAAAGACTGCGTAATTTGATTAGTGGAGAGATAGGCAAATTATTAGACTATAAGCGATAGCATGATATAAAACAAAATGGCTGGTGTTTGGCAATAGCGTGATCGGTGGTGTAAATGTTAAAAACTGTATGCATGGGAAAAAAATGAACAGATGTATGCCTGGGGAAAGCAAGCCTAAACTCAGAATCTGTAAATGAACGAAAACGTAACAAACAAATCGTGAATGAAAGTAAGAATCTGAAATATACTAGAAAGGAATTTATCACTTTTGGTCAAGTTTGAATCCCATGTAAGTTTAGTTGTTTGCGTTTAGCACTGTTTGGAAAGCGAGAGCATATTTTTGCAGTTCTCTCCTCAGCGTCTTGTTTCAGTCTCCCCCCTCCCCCCCAATAGTAGAATACATTTAGAGCAATTAGGCTAAAAATATCCCATTTCAGAGCAAGGGGGAATATATCGCATTCCCATTAATATTTTTGCACTTACTAAGACATATAACTATTTTTTTGGATGAGGTGGTGGAATGTGGCTCACACTGCAGCTGCAGAGAATTCATAAATGTAATATCTCATCTAGAATGTTATTAAGAGATGCCAGGTCTCCTGTGTCCCTTTTAATGTGGAAACAACAACAAAATATCCCGTGAAACATAATGGAAATGTTTTGCCTTATTGTAAAAATTCCAGGAATGCAACTCACTTGTCTCAATTTTAATGTTTGTATGGTACTATGGGTAACATAGTTTTGTGGCAGAATATTGTGTTAGATTATGGTGAGTTGATGTTAAAAGCTGTTTTTTTCCTTTTCTGATATATGTCTGAGTCAGTTTATCTGGGAAGTGAAGGTCAGATCGCTAGCAACAGAGTGCAGACTTAAGGAAAACCGCTGCTCCAGTTTAGAAGCTCAGAGTTTACCACTGTTCATCATGTTGAATAGTACTTTATGTCAGTGGGACTGTTCATAGCTTAAAGTCATATTCAGCCCAAGTAAGGATGGCAGGATCTGGCCCCCAAACAGGCGAAAAATAGCAGTTAGTGAAAAGGATGTGTTTATCAGGTGGAACAGAAAACAGCACAAAGTTTGGCAGAATGAGAAGTACCAATAATGACAGGACAATCATACAGAGTAAGCTGGCTCACTTGATAAGCTGGATTCATTCAAATAAAATATATTTTAATATACCCAACAGCAAAGTTATATTTATAGAAGTAAGGAATGCAAGCCATACTTGCATAATGTGGGGATGTATCTTGTAAACCTGTAACTCTGGAATAGGATTGAATGGTCATTTTGGACAAGCAGTTCAACATGAGCTTGCATTATTATACTGCTGGGCCAAAAAAGGGCTAATGAGATCTGTGGGCACCTAAAGAGTAATACTGGTACTGGAATGCTGTGTCCAGTTCCAGTGTCTATAATTTGATAAGGCTTTTCGCAGTTTGGAAAGGGTGCAGAAAACAGCCACAAAACTGACTGGAGAGTTGAAGAAGATGCCACACTGTGAGAAATTGGAGCTAATTAGAGCAATTAGGTTATTGAGAAGAAGGTTGAAGAGCTATTCACAAAGAATCAGTCCCCCCAGAGGGAGAGAATATTGGGTAACAAAGGGTTCTCTAATATAGAGCAGACACGTGTGATAAGAACCTGTGGTGGAAGCAGAAACTAGATGTAAATAGGAAATAATGCACTCTTGTCATATTGAGCCTGATTAACCATTGGGTTAACCATGGACAACCACTGGATTATTCATAAACTGCCAAAGAATTGGTGAGTTTTCTGTTTCTGGATGTTTCAGAGCAGCATTGGGTGCTTTTCTGGAGGATCTGCTTTAGTCAAACACAAGTTACTGTGCTGAGTAGATTAATTAGGTGATGTTTAATCACCTGTGATATACAGGTTGTCAGACCAAATGATCTAATGGTTCTTTCCAGCCTTAAATTCTATAAACGCATCTTTTCACATGGTCAGAGCAGAGTGTAATGATGAAGTTTCTACTATAGTAAAAGTTTGATTGACTGAAGTGTGATTGTCTATACCGATGACCTTACACTGACAGCCGTCTGAATGACTTGAATTAAATTGGAAAAAGCACTGCTGTTTCTGTATCTGTAGGGTTGGTCTTAACAAGGCATAGCTCTGAAAATGTTATAGCTCTTTATATCTTCCTTGTTTTAGCATAAGTCTCAATCATAAATAGCCCATTAAACAAAATAATTGTAATAGGTATGCAATTTAAGGAGGCATATAAAGATAAAATCAGGGGTTGAAGAACTAGCACTTCCAAAAAGAAAGAAGTGGACAAATTTCACCCATTTTTGCCTTGATTTACTTATTGGACTAGCAGTCCCATTGACTTTAGTGGGAATAGTTGTGTAAAGTGAGCAACAGAACAGTATGACCTGGCATGAATAAACTTAACCTGGGAATTAGAAGAAAATGTGAAACTACCAGAGTAGTGAGGATTTACAAAAGCTTTCCAATAGGCATAGTAAAGGCAAAAAACTTAATTACTTTTAAGATGGAGATTAATCAATTAATAAAAAGTGTTATATGGTGTAGCTGCCTGTTCTAGAAAAAGACTGTACTCAACGATCCAGGAGGCCCCTTCCAGTTTGGCGTTCTTATGCAGCTGTTTTAATGTTGCACTATTTGTATAGCATGTATAGCATCATAATATTTGTATTGGAGCATCACAATAACATTTGAGATACAAACACTATGCTTTCTGATCCGAAAGAACTGGAACAATAACTAGTTATGTGCAAAAACTGAATATGTATAGTCTTTTGCACTGTCCCATTTTATTGAAAAACCTAAATTGAAAGTATGTGATATTTTGCATGTGGGTGCATGTGCACTTGTGTGTATGAAGAGACCCAAGTATGAACTCAGAAGCTCTTGAACTTGATTTTTAAATGAATTTTCATTGCAGTTTTCAGCATGTTATCATTGTAAAGTATTTCCTTCGAATCTCAGTACATGTTAATTATAAGCTTATATACATTGCAGCACAAAAGTGTGAAAAAAAGAAAAACAATTCCAAGTACAATTGGATTCCCTCTCCTTCTGGTATTCAGAAATCTGCACAAAGAATATAAGCAAATGGAAATACGGAGAGAGCCCAGCTAACCCCAAACTGTGTTTTCTTTAGCTTGACTCTATCAGTTCCTAAGTCCTCATTGCTTTGTGTGTACAATTAAAATATCTTTTCTTTATCTTACAAAGTTAGTATATTCAAATCATAGGGAAGGAGCAACACTGATATTCTTCTAATTTGCTTGGCATTTTTAGTGTGTTTTTAGTGTGTTCTGACTATTTTTCAGTGCTTTATCTCCATTGTCATTACTCAACACTTAATGAAATTATTGTAATTACATTTTGTGTAAATGGGGATTTTGCTATGAACTAAGTCAGTGACTTCACTTGATCTCAGGTATTATATTTGATTTTTCTGTTGAATTTCCCTGTACTTTTCAACAGGTTTCTCTCATTCAAGAAACACCAAAGGAGCCATCTAGTGGCTAATTTATCATGTCTAAATCTCTATAAACAACAACAGATTAACCCTTTCTGTTCTAAAGTAAAACTGAAAAGTAATTTCATATAGTTTGCACTTCTGAAGGATAAAAAGTAAAAACTTGTCTATGCTCATGTAGTCTGCATTTGAAGCTATATCCAAATTCAGTTGAAATTCACACAAAAATGTACTGGACCAAGCATCAAGCTGATAATGGAGTCTATACCACAGCACACAATCAAAATTAAATGTATAACATTATATGAAATATTATGTAATTCTTCCACTCTGTCAGTGGTGATAGTTAAATGCAAATCCTGAATGTTTCTATTGTTTCAAACATTGAGCATAGGTTAATATAAATAACGTACATTTAAAATTTTGCAGCTACTTAATAAAGTCACAGCCTATTAAAGCTGAATTATTAGAAGAATCTCTCTTAGCTGTTTCTATGATCACAGATTAATTCTTAGTGCTCTCCTAAAACAGAACTTGAAAAGAAATAACATATACTGTTGAATTTTTCTTCCTTACTTCCCCCCATTTTTGCTGAGGATAATAAAAATCTCCAGGAATAAGGAGGGAGCCCACTTAGTCCAAACTGCATTTTCTTTAGCTTGATTTCTTCAGCAGCTTATGATTGTGGCTTTTGATATATGGAGCAAACAGTTGAAAGCAAAAATTCAAGGCTGATTCTTTCCTTTTGAGATGGTGTGAAGTGTGCTGTAGAATCCAGAAACACTTTTCTGTAGAAAGCAGAAAGTACTCTTTTGTTACCAGGGTTGGATTTAGGCACTGGTGATATAGAAACCCTGGCATACATCTTTGAATACTGTATTTTTTTCTGTTCTGATCTCCCTCTCAGTTTTACAGAACTGGCTGTTTTTGTTATACAGAGTAAAATGGTCTAATACAGTGGTTCTCAACCTTGTTTGTACGAGGACCCATTTGTATATATCATTGGCTAGTCTCAACCCAGTGCTCATTCCTGACCCCTGGAGCCTCTGCCATCCTGCAAGGGAAGAGCCACAGTTTCCTATGTTTTTCTCTTTTAAAGAAGAATCCATTTTTCAAGTTTGTTCACAACCCTTTCATATATTCATGTGACCCACTTTTGGGTCGCGATCCACAGGTTGAGAAATGCTGGTCTAGTAGCTCCCTGCTTCTTTGGAGGGCTGTGAAACCAAATTCATTACAGACTATAAAGTGCTCAGATTAGTAGAAGGTGATGGGGCCTTAGAAGCATCTAATATGTACTAGGTCAAGTATATAGCAGGGTGGATCCCACTGGGGGTATGTACACACCCTTAGGGCATGGGACCAGATTCTTTTGAATAGCAATATACCATCTCCCTCACTGCAAGGCAATAGAGGGCAGAGCTGTTGTGACCCTCTCTCCCTTCCACTGTACTGCACATAGCAGCAAGCTGGAACCCAGCAAGCCTCTGACCTGATATTCTCTGTAAACTCAATTTCTAAACTCATGAAGACATTCTTCACCTCTTTTATCTTGTTATTCTTCTTGGGGGTTATTAAAAAAATCTTTATGGGATTCCTCTCTGTATGTCACCTCTCCATACAACAGGAAGATGTTCTGGAGTTCATAATGGACTTCAAACCCTTAAGGGTTTTTGTCTTACCTAACCAGTGATAGACACCTCCCCCCACCCCCATCTCAGGCTCTTTATTAGGAGGAAAGGCTACAACTCTGGTAAGTTTTTGATATGTAAAATCTTTTTAGATGAAGCACATTTGGGTAAGACTTATCTAGCTTGATTAAATGACATATATCTTCTATATCCAGAGAAAAGAGCCACCCACAAAATATCCAAACGTTCCTCAACTGTGAGTGTTTCACATGGACACCACGCTTAATCCACTGAGAGGAAGGCAGGGAAAAGAAACTCCTGTTGAAATCTGCACCAGTCTTTGATGCTGATCACTAAGGCATCAGGGCCATTGACACAGCAAACTCCAGTGACCATATTTGCCTGGCCCTGATAGATGTAGCATCAGCTTATTGCACCAGTGCCCTTTGCATCCACAACATGAACATCAGAGCTAATGCTGGCACCTTAGTAGGTATTGTCAAGGCTAAGAGGAAGGGTCTGTCAGAAATTCAACAAGTACAATGGCAAGGTGGTACACCTGGGAAATCAAAAAGAGCAAATGTACAAATACAGAATGGGGGATAATTGGCTGGGCAGTGGCACTGCCAAGAAGCAGCTGGTGGTTATAGTGGAACACACGCTCAAGCAGGAGTCAGCACTGTGATGTAATTACAGTAAAAAAGCAAATGCAATTTTGGATTGCATTATCTGTGCAGAAGTATTATATGCAAGATATGGGAGGCGATCATATCACTCTTAAATATTGTTTCACGTCTGAGCTTTGCATTTTAAGACAGAGGGAGAGAAACTGGAGAGGATTCTGAAAAGCAAGAAAGATAGTAATGAGTGGCAATAAAAGCTGTATGAGCAAAGGCTGAGAGAACTAGGTATGTTTAGTTTGGAGAAAAGCAGATGAAGGGGGACATGAGAGTGGTTTTCCAATATTTGAAAGGATGTTGTACAGAAAAGAGAACAACTGTTGTCCTTTGCCACAGGCAGCAGAACATGAGTCAATGACTTAACACTACAGCAAAGCAGATTTAGATTCTCAGGAAAAAACCCCAAATCTTCCTAACAGTTGGAACTGCAGGATATTGGAACAAGTGGCCTAGGGAAGTTATGGAATCTCTTTTGTGTTGGGTTTTCAGGAGAAGACGGGATAAATATTTGTCAGAGATGGTTCAGGAATAATGAATGTTGCATCTATGCAGAGTGCTGGACCACAGGTTTTCTTCTTGTAAAAATGCAGTTTGCAGAAAAAAGATAAGGCAATTAAGAAAGAGCTAGAAGGTGTCAACAGAGTCAGAGAGCAGCCATTTGTAAGCTATGATTGGTAGTGATTCAGCAGACAGTTTTAGTGAAACCTACTTTTTCTCTGGTTTCCCTAGGACTAATCAAGTTCTTCCTGCCTGCTCTTTGCTTCTGTGTTGCACCAGCTGTGCCTATGTTGGTTCTGAAGACACAGAACTGTTTACTACGGGAGTTATCAAAACTGATTTATCTGTACCAGCTATCACAGGATATGGAATATGATATAGGATTACAGACATCCTGTAATTGTACTGTACAAGTGTGGCAAATGACATGAGAAGGTGGTTGAGAGAGAAGACTTGGTCTCAGCATAGGAACAAGTCCCAACACATGAAAGAAGCACTGATGGGGTGGGAAACAATGGCAAAAGCAGCAGGGGTGAATGAATGCCCATGATCTCATAGTAGGGAATCTGGGAAAGAAGTAGATGACATTTTGCTCCATTAAAATTGGAATACCTGGGATCTAGAGTGCCCTCTGTTTATGTATATGGATTCAAGACTGAAAAAGTACAAGGTATACACTTTTTGAAATTTGCTGTAAACAATACTTTTAATTAGAGGAACAGCTAGCGCTAAGCTCTTCACACCTCATTAAGGCTCCTCACCTTGTTTCTCAGAATGCCTTATGTCCCTAAGAGCTGCCATGAAAGTGACATAGTTCAGGACTGCTTTAGCAGCCCTTAACTTACTAGGAGCTGTCAAATTTCACCAGTTATGTAGGTAAAAGGAATGCAGTTACATTACACAGTATAGTAGACATTTGGGGTGAAGAGTTCCTATGCATTTATGTGGTTTATGCCATTAACCAACATACAGATAACTGACATTTGTTATAAGGTAAGCTATAGATACAAAATCAGGACAGGCATTGTGTTGTGTAGTTAAGTGAAATCTGGTATGCATAAATACACTGCATTATTTGCTTTTCATCTACTACAGACTTAAAATCAAATTTCTCTGTCAAGATTCATTCTTTTATAAATCCATGCCAAGTGTTAGTGATACATTTTTTTTTGTTTTAAAGTTTTATGGAATCTTAATATTTGTAGACAGAGCTGTAGCAAAAATCTCTCTTTTAGTCCACTTCGGAAGATCAATAAATTATCTCAACTCCAATTTTCTGGGAAAAAAGGTGTAGCATTATACTTTGCCATATATACCTGATACTTACAGAGTTATTAAGGCATGCACTTTCCTTGAAAAAATGTCAGGTAGTAGCTCTGGCTGTTGTCTGGTAACTGGGGTTGTCTGGTGTCCAAAAGAAATAAATTCAAATGAGCAATCTGGACTTATGTCATTAGCTGCACTTTGATCCTAACAGTGAGATTCCAAAGGTCCAAGCTATATGCCACAATCTTTTGTACAGCAATGTTCCTGGGAATCACTGTAACAGTTGCAAAGAGTATCTGGCTGTATCTGAAGTAGGTCCAAAGTCAGGCCTCACTGGGAGAGCTAAGTTTCCTTTAGACAGTAAATAGTACTTAAGCCAAATTGATAAATATAAGCAAGGAAAAATGTGTATTCCAGCAATATATAAGTTCCTATAGCTTTATTTTCATAGTGTATAGGATTTTTACATTTCAGAATGTAGGAAGTTTCATACTAGGTCAGACTTATGGTCCATCTAGCCCTGTATCCTGTCTCCAACAGTGGCAGTAGCAGATGCTTTATTAGGAGAGCATATGAACAGAAAGTGAGATACATAGGTATACCTTTCTTTCATCATGATATGAGACATTTTATCCTAATTTTTCCTAGCTCTCTTTTGTGATTTTGAGTATATCAGTAATAGGGTTACACAGGTAAATCCCACAACTGCTAATTCAGTCAAATCTTCAGAATCTAACAGGATTCAGATTTCCTGCATTGAAAGAAGGGAGTGAGAGAAAATCTCAAATAAAAAAAAAATACAGTATAAGATGATGCAATTAAGTTCTTCATGATAGGAGTGTGAAAACCAGTTCATTTGGTTCTCAGTAATGCAAGAGCATAGATGAGGCATAGCACCTGAGGGAAAGCAAATGTTGGCAGTGCTTGGTGCCTGCTAATTAGTCAATTTTATTACTGCTGTTTCTTGCTGATCGGGATCATGCATGCAGCAAACAAAATGAAAGAAACACACCAAAGGACTCTACAGAGACATTTTTTCAAAAGTATCTTACAGGAAAATTCTGTTTTTTAAGGGACAGAGGTGGTAGAACTGTCTACATTTAAACTGCCCAGGACTTCCATTTTAAGACCCTGCTTTCATTTGCTTATTGCTTTGCCAAACTTGCTCAGACTGAAATTTTCCATGCCAGATATCTGCTTCAGGTTGACTTAAAAAAACAACAACTTTCAGAACAAAGGATTCAGGTTTTTCTTCTGACAATGAGATGAGAGAAGAATATCTAATTTAGTCCATGTCAGCTCTCTCCTCCCCTCTCCTTCTCACCTAGCCTCCCTGCAAAGAATCACCAACAAAACAAAACAACCCTTATATCTGTTTCATTGAGAAGCTCTAGCACCTCCATACTACTGAGGAAGGACTTAAAATTTAGTAGTGGTTGTATTGGTATCTTTTTTGCTATTCTCATAAAATCTGCCCAAATTTGGCCCAGTTAAAAACTTTTGAAGAATCCAAAACTGCTTATTCTCATGAGACATTTATAAGAGTTTGGCATCTAAATGATCTAAGTAGGTTGTTGCCCACAAAAAAAGCTGGTTAGTTTCTGAGGTGCCACCTTGTTTTACCTTCTGCCTTAATTTCTGTTTTTTTTTCTCAGGATATAATACCTCATTTACCTGTTAAAAATAAACACCTCATTCCCAGTGTACATCTTATTTCTTTCTTCTGACCTTCATTCTTTGTGGTAGTCATCTCAATTTCCTCCATGCTTCAGCTCAGCTTTGCATTCAAATGAGGCACTGAGTCATCAAGAGTCAGAGATGTCTGATGATAACAGTAGTAAATAAGCAAAACCAAATTGGCATTAGGGGAATCCAAACTATTTCCCTTGTATACTAAAAATAAAGCATAACACACAGAGGCAACTTCAAAATCACTGCTCTATGTGTACATGCTGCTTTTACAAAAACTTAAACTAATCTGGCTGAGACTGCCTGTTTAAAAAGAACTATAGAAACAAGCTACCTTGGCAAGCTACCTGCTGTGAACTTAGCCTTCTGTTTTAACGGCCGACGAATCATCAGCACTAGATATTAATACCTTCAGGTTGTTTTGGTGTGTGATCCTGCCAACCATTCCTTGCCACACTATATGTTTTCCTTCAGCCACTGTCTGATTCATGTTGTCAGCAAATCACTCTGGAGATGCAAAACTCCCAGAGCTACTTTGGCAAACAGATGGGGCCAGGTTATGAGCTACATCTCAGAAAGTGCTATTGCTCCAGCGGGAAAGCCAGGGACAGGAGTGAATTGAAAGTGGCTCCTGAATTTTGGACTTGGCCAAGGGCCTTATTGCCCCCTAAAATAAGTGAAAGCCACTATTGGGCTATTCTGTTTTATGGCTGCTGCCCAGAACCAAGTGTAGGATGCTCTAAAGCCCCAAACAGTGAGAATGCACCTCACTCCTAGGTGCTGCTAAGTAGGAACTGGTGGGTATAGAGCCGTTCCTGCACTGGGTATATACAAAAGATCTCCTGCACAAAGGGTGTTGCTTGTGGGCAACTGTGTCTGTCAGCTATTTGCCTCGTTTATGATGATGAAATGGCATATGGATGGCATTTTGAAAAGCGAAATCCAGGTGACACTGAGCTGTTCCATAAATCCCAGATGAAAATTCAAGGGCTTAGGTTAAGTTCTAAATGTCTGAATGTTTGGGACATTCAAGCTTCAGGTTTGTGGAGCCTGGGTTGTGGAGCCCCTACTTAAGATTAATGCTAGTACATATATTGCCTCAAATAATGTGAGATCAAGAGGGAGAAAAAAAAAGTACAAGGATGCATTGAAGAACAGGCCAACCATCCATGTACTTGAAACACTTATTAAGCATGGACCAAAAATTATTATTTAAATTACAGTACTATAGCTACCCCAGTGCATTTTAAGAATTAGAAATACTCAAGGATATTCATACAGAATACTATGAATCATGACAGGAGGATCAGTGGAAAATTGTTTATAGCAGATGTTTTTGTGACTGAGAAGCAGAGTACATGGTGTACTGTTCAGTGGCAATCCAACACTGTGGATCAAGGGTTACCTATTTGTTCATTTTTCATGCTGGGTCAGATTCACAGTAGAGACTGAGGCCATGATTAGACAATACACTTACTTAGCTTGGCAGTGATGCTTGCAAACGCACCATGTTTCTCTGTGTGGGCTGCCTTCTGAAGCAGAAGCCATGTAGTACCATTACAGGCTGGCTAACTAGCACTAATGAAAGACAGTGCTAATTAGCTTGCCTCTGGACAAATGGCCTGCCTGCTGTGCCATGCACTAATGGCTACACTGCTTCTGGTTTAGGAGGCAGCCCACATGGAGCAGCATGGCATGCCTGACAGGGCTGTCACCTTGCATGGTATGCTTGAGGTCTAAATATGGCCTAAGGCAATGGTGCCCAACCTTTTTGCCTGGGCTGGATTGTCAGTGCTTGGTCCGTTTGTGGGCTGGATCCAGCTGGTGCTTCTGATCTGGTGCCCAGGTGGGCATAATGGGCACTATCTGGCTATGCAGAGGCAGGGGAGGGAAGAAGGAGGCAGGCTGGATCCAATGTAGCCCTGTAGGGGAAAGGAGTTTGATTCAACCCCATGGAGAGGAAAGGGGTTGAGTAAAATTCCTTAGCTTGGCAGTGATGGGGTGGGAAGGGGGGTGGAAGTGTCATGGC
>NW_005842120.1:1553959-1595931 GCF_000455745.1 Alligator sinensis | reverse complement strand
GCGCCCCGCCCCCCCCCCCCCCCCCGGGGGGGAAGGGGGCAAGGGCCCCTGCCAAAAAGGGGGGAGGGGGGGTGGGCAGCCCTGTCGGGGAAGCGGGGGAGACCAACCTAGCCCTGCAGATAGGGAAGGGAACGTGGCCCAATCCTGATCCAGAATTGGGGGGCATGGCCTAGCTGGGGGAGGAGTGCTTAGTTTGGCTCTGACCAGCTGCACAGGGATTGAGGTTTGGGGATTTGGCAGGAGGCAAGGTGGCCATATGAATGGCCACTGCTCTCCCAGTGCCAAATTTCTGGACCCATGGTGAGCCCTGCAGGCCAAATGCAATGGCTCTGTTGGCCACATTTGTCCTGTGGGCTGGAGGTTGAGCACCCTGTCCTAAAGTGTCTAACTGCCTTTTTAAGCACTGATATTTGAGATTTAGGCATCATGGCCCTTCTGACAGCTCCCTCACCTAAACCTGGTAGGCATTTAAAGCCTCTAAGTGCCCCAGCTTCTACTGCTGGACCTGGGCACAACTAAGTCCTGACAGCACTGAGCAGTAAAGCTACTAGCTTATACCGGCTGGGATTCATAAGAGAGACCATCTCTTGCCTATCTCACTGGTGGGACCCAATTTGATAGGTGTCTCTGAGCACCTATAAGCCTATCAAAGGTTGGCATCAACATCAGGAAGAGGTGGCACATGTGCCCTACCTGTCACCTAAGGGCCTAGTTGAATAAAGTGCTTAGGTGTACAACTCTAGGGGAGGGTGCGAGGCTGTGAAGACCAAGTAGAGACAGGTACTTTCAGGCAGCTTGGAGTTAGATGCCTAAGTCCCTGAGAGGGTTGAAGATTATACCTTTCTCATCTGACCATTTCCTACTATTTTAGGCTAATTTAGGAAGCCCCGGGCTCAGCAAGCTGGCTTCTGTGAATCTCTTTTCTAAGCTTCCAACTCTCCCTGAGCATTGATATGAAGTCTAAACCCCCAATTTAGGATGTGAATTCAGCTAGGTGGCAGGATGCCTAGCAGTCAGCCATATTTCAGTGTTCAGTGTTGTGATGATCAAATGCTTTGGCAGTGTAGCCCATTGGCTGCTCTCTATTGTTTCTGCTGTTGTATCTGTTCCCACATTTCCTTGTTTTTAATTTTAAAAGTCATAATAAGACAAGAAAAACAAACAATTAAGCATGTTGGCTTTATGAAATATATGCACATTATCAGTTGCATAACTGTGGATAGGTGACTTTGGCATATGTCCTGGACACTGACTTAGAGGGGGAAAGAACCCCACTAGCAGACTGGCTGTCACTGCTGCTCTTGCCACTGCTCCCTCCCATAGAAACTTCTTGTTACAAAAAGTTCCTAAAGGTTTTTCAGTAGTGAATGTGCAGAGTCCACAGCGTTACAGGAACGGCCCATGTGCTTGGAGAAAAACACTATCTGCTGAGCGTTAGGAATTTACCTTGCTTTTTCCTCACTGCTTGACTTGTCATCCCAGCATGAATAGCTGGCACAGAAGGAGCAAGCTAACAGTATAATCATACAGCAATAATCAATTTAGATATTACAGCAGCTACAGAGGGACTGCGATTGCTTATTGGAGGCAGACAGAAGGCTTTGTTTAGCTGGGTCTTAGAAACCTCCAAGGATGGAGATTCCACAACCTCTCTGGGTAACTTGCTTTACTACCCTCCTAGTGAAAAAGTTTTTTTCTGCTATCCAACTTAAACTCCCTTTGTTGCAACTTAAGACCATTGCTCCTTGTTCTGCCATCTGCCACCACTGAGAACAGTCTAGCTCCATCCTCTTTGCAACCCCCTTCAGGTAGTTGAGGGCTGCTATTAAATCTTCCTCAGTCTTCTTTTTTCCAGAATAAATAGGGGCCTATACATGAGTGTGGAGGCTGCTTCAATGCACTGGAATTCCAGGGCATTGGAGCAGACTCAGTTAATGGAGCATGACAATTAGTGTGCTCCAGCAGCCTCCTGCATCTCGTGTATCAGTATCAGCATCCCTACGCTAAAAAATGGTGTTGGGGGTGCTTGAACTAAAGCTTGTTGAACGTGCCCCACATCCCTGGAGCACATGTAAAAGTACCGAATAAGCCCAGTTCCCTCAGGCTTTCCTAAGAAGTCATGTGCCCCAGCCCTCTAACCATTTTCATTGTCCTCCACTGGACTCTCTCCAATTTGCCCACATCTTTTCTGTAGTGGGGGCCCCAAATGCTCCAATGTGGCCTCACCAGTGTCAAATAGAGGAAAATACTCACTTCCCACAGTCTGCTGGCAACGCTCCTACCAATGCAACCCAGTATGCTGTTAGCATTCTTGGCAACAAGGGCACACTGCTGGCTCATATTCAGCTTACTGTCCACTGTAACTGCGAGGGCCTTTTCTGCAGAGCTGCTGCCCAGCCAGTCATTCGCCAGCCTGTACCAGTACATGGGATTTTTCCGTCCTAAGTGCAGGACTTTGGCTTGTCTTTCCAGGTTGTTGATGAAGACATTGAACAGGACAGGTCCCAGCACTGACCTCTGAGGCACTCACTTGATACCAGCTGCCAACTAGACACCAAGCCATTGATTACTACCCTTTGAACCTGACAATCCAGCTAGTTTTCTATCCACCTTATAGTCCCTTCATTCAACCTGTACTTCTTTAATTCACTTGAAAGAATGTTGTGCGAGACTGTATCAAAAGTCCTGTTAAAGTCAAGGTATATCTCGTCCACTGCTCTCCCCGCATCCCCAGAGTCAGTCATCTCATCATAGAAGGCAATCAGGTTGGTCAGTCATAACTTGCCCTTGGTGAATCCATGCTGACTGTTCTGATTTACCTTCTTTTCCTCCAAGTACTTAGAAATAGATTGCTTGAGAACCTGCTCCATGATCTTTCCAGGGACTGAGGTGAGGGTGACCAGTCTGTAGCTCCCTGGATCCTCCTTCTTCCCTTTCTTAAAGATGGGCACTATATTTGCCCTTTTCTAATTGTCTGGAACCACTCCTGATCACCATGAGTTTTCAAAGACGATGGCCAGTGGCTCTGATATGTGTGTGTGTATTAGTTTACATACATAATATTTAAGTACACACAAAAATATATGTATTTTAGATTAAAATGTTCACTATTTCAAACTTGGCTGCTGAAGGTCAGGTGTTGGACTTCAGAGCAAAGGCTCTATCTGTCTTTCTCTTTGGAAGTGACTACTTATTTCACAATGGACCTCAGAAACCTTCTGATCAAGAACTTTGTTGAAAATGATACTTCTCAGTGAATTTTTTTGGCTTCAAAACAGCATATTTTGATGAAAAAAATGATTAATAAAAACATTCTGATTAGCTCTAGTGCTGGGCATCAGTGAAATCAGCTTTGTGAGTGGTCAGCATCTGTCGAAAATCAGGCCAGATATATAGCGGCGCTTGTATGCATGTGGTTTAGTCCCCTAAATTGAAACAGTGGGTTTTTATTTGTGACAATTAAAAACCTACCATTTCAATTTAGGGGCTTCCATCTGTTATGGTAAGGAGCTCGATCCTTTTTTTTTTTTTTAATAAAGCAGTCTGCCTATGCAAGCTGCCAGTGGGTCATGCAGCCCCTGAGCTGCAGGGGGCCCTGGTCCTTCCCTGTGTGGTGGCGGCAACCCCAGGGTTGCCTGGGCAAGGTGTTAGGAAGCTGGGGGCTGCCCCAGCTCAGAGGCAGCACCTCATCAGATCCAAATCTTCCTTGAGCCTGCCCAGGGAGCAGTGCCCAGTGGGTTTCCAGTGGGCAGGCTTGGGGAAGAGTTGGATTAGGTGGGGTGCTGCCTTTGAGCTGAGGAGCCCCCAGCTCACTAGCACCCCACCTGGGCAGCCCCAGGGGGGCACCACTGCCCTGGTGGGAAGGACTGGGGCCCCCCACAGCTCAGGGGCTGTGCAGCCCACCAGCAGATCACATGGGCAGACTCTGCTGGGAAAAAAAAAAGTGGTGAGAGTACTGGCCCCCTTTTTTTTTTTTGCAGAGCCTGCCTACCTCTCCCATGGCTGGGAGGCGAGCTGACAGTGGGACCTGGGCTGTGGGGGCTGCGGTCCTTCCCTCTATGGCAGCAGTGCCCCTCCGGGCTGCCCCAGTGGACAGCTAGTGGATGGGTGCTGTCCCAGCTCGAAGGCAACACCCAACCCGATCCAACTTTTCCCTGAGCCTGAGCTGGGGCAGCATCTGGCCTGCTAGCAGCCTGCTGGGGTGGCCCCAGGGGACGCTACTGCTGCAGAGGGCAGGACTGGGGATGCCCACAGCTCAGGGGCCTCTCAGCCTGCCGGCAGCTTGTCCCTCAGTTGAGGGAGGTGTGAGTAGGCTCCGCAAAAAAAAAAAAGGATTGGGCCCCTCACCGCTTCTGCCTTCAGCCCGCCTCTCCCATGGCATGAGGGGCAGGGGCGAACTGTCAAAATACTGTCACATTACAAATAGCTACGTCACAAACTAAACTACCTGCAGATGTGGTTTAGTTTGCAATGTAACAAACTCATTAAAAAAAACTCAAGACGTAATTAAACCGCAAAAATGGGCAATTTTCGTCATGTGTACAAGTGCCTTGGGTGGTTTGATATGAATGTAGGAACCTTATTTTAGATGCCTACATCAGAACACTTTGACCAATGTTTATAATACTTTTTTATCTATACAAATAGATGGATTTTAAAGTATAAATAGTCATCTAGCAAATTATCAGGTAACTAGTGTAAGATGAAAACTATTTCTGCATGATGAAAAGCATGCATATTTAGAAAAAAGTGAAAAATAGGACTGAGAAGGAAGTCTTTGAGTCTAGTGCCTTGGCAGCATGTGCATCACATAAGCAGGAGATAACGTGATTGTAAAATGGTTAGGTGAATTAATGATTAGGAGAATTAAATGGCTACCCCTTTAATTCTAGTGAAATTTGCCTGCCTATCAGATTTATTTTTCCTTTATTACTTCATAAAGCAACTAAGGAAGGACTATTTAAATGCTGTGAACAGTGGGAAATTAGTAAAGTGCTGTGACATGACACAGAAAGGGCTTAAGTGCCATTCTATATTAGCATAAATGGACTGTCATAAATGGAGTATTTATAAAAAATAAAATAAAATGTGCAAACACTTTTCATAAACAACAAAATCAACACGAGCTTAAAGGGCCAGAGTAAGGAGATTTCATGCAGAATATACACAAACTTAGTGTTATAGACCTTGCTGCTTGAAGTACCCCAAATTATGTTAGTAGGCAATTTTATATGAGAGTGGGTGCTATGTACATTTTTTGTGTTCTTTAAGTAGTACTAAAGATTTATATGGATATTTATATAAAATTTGTGCAAAATTTGAAGGAGTACCTTAGGTGCTGATTGACTTTTGAGTGAAAGCGTAACTATTATTTGTAGAAGTGTTGGAGTGTTGCTATAGCCATGATGGTCCAGAAAATATGAGAGATGCAAAGTTTTTTTGGTAATAACTTTTATTGGACCAACTGCATAGTTGGGAGAGATGTTAAACAAGCTCCCAAGCCAAAGAGTCCTTCCTTAGGACTAAGAAAGAGGCCTATCAGGCACCTCTTATTAGGATCATGACTTCATAGCTGGGATGGAGCACACCTAACTCACACAAGCCAGAACTTTGACAGGAGGCTGCTCAGGACTTGATGGCTGGAATGTGTCAGACAATTCAGGTGGGCAGGGCATGGGCAGTCCTGTTCACAACATTGAGGCATAATACCCAATAGGTGGAATAGGATCTGGCTTGCAGTTGTCTTAATTTGAGCCACAACATTTTTTTTCAAAGAACTGGCCCATTAGTTAGTGTGAGGGTGATGCTGTAACTATGATGGTCCAGAAATTAAGCAAGAAGCAAGGATTTCTAAAGGTGGTATCTTTTATTGGACCAGCTGCATAGTTGGAATAGTTACCCATGCTTTTCAATGCAAGACATACTTCAGCAGGTCTGACCATTAGTATAATTCTTTCCTATTATATTGATTTACACACACACACATGCATGCACTTAAATCCTTAACATCTTTATATTTTACATTGCTCCTTTTTTATCTCTTTCCAATTTTTATTTTTGAAAAATATATTAAGACTTGTGTGTTCAGCACCTTGAAAGAGCAGGTCCTGAATTTGAATGTTTAGCCTATAAAGTACAGCCAGACCTTTGCAATCCATGTAATAATGCCAAAGCTTACTGCTGAATAATGGTCCTTTATGCCTGAAAACTTGTGCAACATCTCTCCCAACTATATAGTTGGTCCAGTAAAAGATATTACAAATGAAAAAAAAAAGTCTCGCTCCATTTTAAACTGTCAGGTGTTCATCAAGCTGTTAGTGGAATTCAAATAAAAGGTTGGACATTTGAAGCAGAATTTACCTTTTTGTTGTAGCCGTGTTGGTCTGAGATAAAAAGAGATGCACAAAGCTCTTGGTTCAGAGGCAATATCTTATTATTATTATTATTATTATTATTATTATTATTATTATTATTATTATTTTTATTATTAACTGAAGAGAAGCTGTCTTCTTTGCTGCTTGAAACTTTGGGATGCACTTCTTCCTATTAAGAGGCAACCCCTCTTTTAGGAGCTGAATGGGAAGCTTCCTAAGTCAGAGGTGCAGAATAGAATACCAGGGAGGGTCAGGGACCAAAAGCCAGGGTCTCAGAGTTGAAAAAAGCAAAGGGTTCCTCCCAACTCAACTTGAAAGGTCACACCTGGGTTGGCTTAAAGAGGTACTCAGATACAAGACAAGGCTTCATAAGTTTTAGGCAGTCAGTCTCAGGGGGATCTGTGACAAGCACTGTTGTACCAGTCTTAAGTCTCTGTTGAGCAGATAGTGAACAGAACATTATGAGTGGGGAATGAAGGGTTACTGAATTGTGCAGTATTTTTGAGACCTGGAACAGCACAAAAACAACCTTATTTTCATTAGTGACCTAAACTGCTATTTTAAACCAAGATTCTAGAAGTGAAATACCAACAACTGATAAATTCACAGAGGTTGGATGCATCTACACATTGCCTTACGGCGAGGTAGCGGCACATTGTGTCACCGTACGGTGTGATACAGTGAGGTAGTGATCACGTGGGTCTACACATGATCAGCAGCTATGTTGCCATAGAAGTGCCATCCCCCCCATTATAGTGTAATGCTACTGCAACATAGCAGTGAAATCTGTGTGCCGTGTGCACACTGTAGTACAGGCCATTACTGTGCTGTACTTTGGTACTTCCAAAAGGGACTCCAACCCATGTTGCCAGCCTCTGAACAGAATGCCTTAGTCCACAGGCCATGGGTTAAACTGTGTGGGAATGGCCCTGTGCCCAGACCCTTTCTACTGAGGCTGGTTCTCTGGGTAGACATGTGTGCAAAATTCATGGCACAAGAGCTCAAAAGGAAGCAAAAGGGGGCCTGAGTATGTAGGCCAATGAGGAGAACACTTTTCTGTAAATGGATAGTCATGTTTTCTGGGTCCTCTTGCCAGGGTTATTTCTATTTTTCAACCAAAGATTATCTAATGTAGAGTTCATGAAAAGTCGGAGAACCAGGGACTGAACCCAGGTTTTCCCCCATCCAGGGGCTGTTATAAACACTAGGTTACAGAGCCGTTTTTCTTCTCGCTGTCTCCCTGGACCTAATTTTTTTTGCAGCCACTGAGTGGGGTAGGTTAATATCACTTTAGGACTTAGACTGGGTTTGGGAAACTTTCAGTAACAGTATACCAGATTAACACAACTCAATCCTGAGGCGAGTCAGGTTAGAGCCCCCAGCCTGAAGTGCTTTGCCAAGGTTCTGGTTTCCCCTGAAATGGGAACTGAAGGGGTTGGGCTATGCATATCTCACTCGCAATCCTGTGTGTCTTGCAAATGCCATATGGATCCTGGGGTGGGGAGGTGTGACAGCTCTGCTGGGCTAACAAGGCCTGAGTGGCTCTGAACCATTTGGTCTAGGCCTGTGAGACTGCTCCCAGGCACCCCCATCTCTGAGCTGGGCAGGGACGGAGAAACATGCTAGGTCTGACTGAGGGCTATAGGTGAGGGAACTAGTTCTAGATGTGCAGGAGCAGGAACAGGGTGGCACCTAATTTCCAGGATTTTTGGCATAATGGGTGGGCCAGATTGGACTCCCTGGATATAGGTTAGCAGCTCCTGATTTAGGTGCCTACATTCCTCCTAGTTCTTATTTAGGCACTTAGAAGCTTAATTAGGATGCAAACCTTAGTGTTTATAGTGGGCAGCCATGGAACCTCCTTAAAAGTGTTTACTGGGAGGAGTGAAAGTGTTCCCATATGTAGGTGTCATCGTTGCCTTACTTTCTGTAAAGGAATGTACCTTCCTTAACTGTCTCCATTCCTTAGTTGGCGCTGCAGAGTGAACAGACTAGTCTTGTTGACTCCTCAGGACTAGACCTTGGTCTAGTCTGTTTCTATATATTTCTTGTTGGCCTGTTCAATGTACTATTGTAGTTAACTTAGATGGGAACTTGGATTGTCCATCTGTATTTGTACAGTATCTGGCAAAATGAGGCACTGATGCACATGATTAGGGCTCCTGGCACTAAGTTAATATAACTAATTAGTTGTTATAGATAAGTAAGTCATCTTTCTCCTGTCTTGAAATCCTCCAAGTTCTTTACAGGACCTCAGTAGGCTTGGGTATATCTACATGTGCCCCTGACAGTGCAGGTGGCACACTCTAGCAAGTACTAAATGACTGCGCAGTACCTGCCAGTACTGTGCAGTTCTGGTGGTGCATAGGTTGTTTTTGTGAAGTAGCTCATTGCTCCTGTGCAGTAGTGGCAATGTCATGATTAGTGCCTGCTGATGTTACGTTGCTGTAGTGATGAGCTACATCACCATAGCTCGTTGCAATGGTGACAGAGAGTCTCATGTAGACACACTCAGAAATTATAACAGTAAAACTCACCCAGGTGGTGTGGTGCAGGTGTGGTCTTCCCCACCCCCCTATCCAGCCCACATCTATTCCTGTGGTGCTACGCATGGGGCTGAGCCCTGCCCAGTCCTGCCAGGTGACCCACACCGGGGTGGTGCCCAACCTGCTCCTCATCCATTGACAGTCCTGGCCCTGGCCAGAGTGCATAGCTTCCCAGTGGGGTTGCCTTCCACCCAATGGCTGGATACAATTAGTTGTCAGGCTAGATCTGGCAGGGTAAGCCATATTTTGGCCACCTCTGTTCTAAAGCATCTGCTTCATTACTTGCAATTGCTGGATTTTGGACACTGTTTGTGATAGAATCTCCATCCAGTTTTGCATAGTTCATGTCACCATCGTTTTATTCCTCCTTCTTTCCTTGTGGATACATCTCACAAAACAGGCCCGCTGAATAAAGTGAGAATGAAACCTAATTCAGAGGGCTTTTCTAACATTAATTTTGGCAACTTTTAAATTTTTTTCAAGTGACATTTAGCAATAAAGTATTTTTGTTTCAAAATATCAATTTTGATTCAAATATTGCTCTTGAAATTACATTTTTGTTTCCAGTGTTTTGTAAAAATGCAAATTTGAAACAAAACATGTAGTTCTGAATAGACTTTTCAAAGCAAAACATTTTGCTTCAAATCAATATTTCATTTAGGTTGAAAATGTTACATCTTTCATCCTGATATTCTCCAAGTTGAAATATTTCTGAATATTTTCTGCGTGTGCAAATTTTTGATATTTTGATTTTTCATCTGAAATTGGGATGAAAATTAATTGTTGAAAAATCAGGTTTTCCTGTGGGATGGACACTCCATTTTCTAACCAGTCCCACTTAACTGTTACCTGAGTACATCTGTCATGAAACTGTAATTGGTATATCCATTAAAATTATTTAAAAAGGGATCCTGTCATATGCAAGTATACTAACTTGGTTTGCCATGATTGCTGTAGATGTGATAGCTACTCTGTTATTTAATTTTTTAATGGGATAAATGTAAAACATGCATCCCTTTGGTAGTAATCAAGCTCCTTAATTGCTGAGGCTCTAACATGATATATATTTTTGCAAAGGCATTCTCAGTTTAGTGAAGACAGTTCACATTAAACAGATGTTAAGGATAACTGTATAGGTGTTATTTTGCACACGTTGTATATGTGTCTTAACATTTGCCCTACAGTTTCTATGCTCAAAGTAAACGGGAATATTCATTTACTTACTTACTCCAACTTTCCAAAGGCCATTTTGCTACTGTCACAACCCAAAAGGTGTGATTTTTATTTGTGTGTGCTTCGGCACTACTAAATTGTCACCGCTAAATTGCAAGCTTCCTTGCACGGTGGAGTTTTCTGCTGCAAAGGAGAACCCCGGTGCAAGGGAGAATTTTCCCGCCAATTCGAAGCTTTCTTTGCAGGGTGCATTTCTATGTTGCAGCACAGAAATGCTCGTTGCAAAGAGTTCCTGCCATTTGTATGTAGATTCGAGTCCCATTATTGGCCAGTTCTAAATTATTCACACGTGGCAGCTAGTGATTGGCTTGCTAGCTGTATAAGAGGCTTGGGTGGTTTCCGCCCAAGTTGGAGAACTCCGAGGAGAACCCCCGCAAGGGAGGACTCCACGAACACCGGGAGGAGGAGACTTCACGCTGTGTGAAGATCTCTAAGCGCTGTGGATCCTCACGGACCCAGTGCATTTGAAGCAGGCTACGGAGATCTGATCAATCTCTAGCCTCTCCCCGTCGCCGATAGAATTCCTAGACGTACCCCACCCGCGCGCTACGAACTGGACCCACGGAGCCTAGCAAACTTCGTGTGAGTTCATCCAGAGCTCTTCTCTATCTTCTCTACGAGTATTTTCTTCGGCTGACGCGACGGGCTCGCGAGTACAGAGCCTTCAGCTGGATTGGGCTAGAGTTCACGAGTCTAGAACTCTTGTCCGCCTCTCTATCTTTTTCTTCTCTGTAACTGCAACTGAAGCAAGCTTTCCAGCCTACACCATTGCCATCTCGGTGTAAGTAAACAATCTTTTAAACTACCGATACGCGTCCGTGCCTAATTCCAGAGCGAAAGCCACCCCTCTCCGCCCCGCGTGCCCGGGCTGCCGGCCACAGCCCGCGTGCAGCGCGAAAAAGGGCCCGGGGCTCGCCCGGCCCGCACAGCTACCATATCCCAATTTATACACATTGAACACCACAGCTTAATTGAAATAATTTGAAAGCTATGTAAAACTTAAACTAGTTTGGCTGGTTAGTTAACTTGTGTTGTTTCATTTGTGTGCTTAAATGAGGTAGAAAGAGGGATTGTCTAATAATGAAAGGAACATGCAAGCCCATAAAAAACCCATAAAGAGCTGGTGAAGACAGATTTATGACTGACTGATGTCAACTGTGATCTTTCTGGAATTTCTATTTTAAATGTTATGTAGGAAGGCTAAACAACATTTTCCTGAAACACCCTGTTGTATCTTACTCAGTTAGTAGAACCCACTTAGCTCTTGTCTTGCATATTTAACAGGGGAATTGTGTTAGGTGGAGTCAACTGACTCTTAAAATCTTGTTTTCCACCTGAACATTAGAAAGGTAGCAGTGAATTTCTAGAAAAGATAGGAACTGAAGGGTAGAGTTATGTTGAAGAAAGAACTCCAAGAACAGCTAAATCTCAAAAGAAAATTTGATCTGTTCTTTGCTATCACATTGTTTTGTTTTGTTTGTACAGTCAACCCCAGAAAAGGGTGAGTTTGGACTTTTACATAATTACCACATTCTTATATGAACTATGAAGCTGTCCAAGTGTGGGCTGAAGGCCTAACATAATTTTGGTGATGAAAAGGTGACCAGATTTTTATGAAATATGATCAGGCTGGAAAAACTTATATAGCAAGGTCAGGCAGCTGGAATTGCCGAGTATATAATTTTATTTTTTTTTATCCTTCCAGCTTTTCTTTCTCTTGCACTGTTTATATAGAGGCAACTGTTGGTAGGTTCCCCAACATTAACTTACTTATGGGCAAGTTGTTTCTCTTATGCTTCTGTTGCAACAGCCATACACCCACTGAGTATTGCTACCAGAAAAAAAGTAATGTCTGCATTGGACCCAGGCATTCTTTGACTCTCTCTGTGAGCCACTTCCTCCTCAAATTTGGCATATTTCTGTGTGAAGAAGTATTGAGTGATCCAGATTATATTTTGAATGCCTGAGTTTGGGAGTTGGCATAGTTTAATGAAAAAGAGGCTGGCAGAAAAAGAGATGGTGTTCAGGCACATCTATGCCTGGCAGCAGCAACAAATAGGCAGAAAAGCCCAGGACAGGTTGGCTTGTCATTAGCTTAGATCCTGTGAAGCTGGAACAAAATGTGAATTTCACTTAAATAGTCTGGAACACTGAAGCTCTCTCTCAAAAACAGGGCATCTGGTGATACTAGTTTAAACATAGATTAATAAAAATCAATTTAATACAGAAATCAATAATATTTTAATCCTGGGGGAAAAGAATTCCATTCTTTTCATTAAACAGATTACTTTTGGCTATACAAAAATATCATTTGAAATGTATTATAAGCACAGAACAGTCTCATTTTGGTTGTAATGCCTGCCAAATAGAATCTTTAACATTGCATAATGATAAAATTCAATAAAGTCAAGTGCAAAGTACCATTCTGAGAAAAGAGAAAATAATCAAATGTACAAATACAAAATGGTGAATAACTGGATAGGGGAGTAAATAGGATACAGGTGCAGAAATACTGCAGAAGAGGATCTGAGGGTTGTCATAGACCACAAACTAAATAGGAATAAACAATGTGATTCTTTTGCAGGAAAAGACAGCTCTCATTCTAGTAGATAGTAACAGGATTACCATTATGCAGAACAAAGGAACTATTTTTTCTGTTCTGCTTGACCCTGCTAAAGTCTCACTGGGTGGAGTTGACTAATTAGTTCTGCTGTAAAATGTTACCATCATCCGTACACGCACCAGGGACAGTACTATCTTATGGTGGACTAATTAATTGTGATCAAATGTTCATGGGGCCAGCCCCCTGGCTCCTGCCAGCCCCTCTGCCACCACCCAGAGCCTGGGGCTGATCCCCTATGCTCCCTGCCAGCATGGGGCTGCTTTGCCCTGGCTGTAATTGCTGTGGTCCTAGGTGCATGTGTAAATGATGTGCTCAGGAGCAGTTAAATCTGGTGCAAACTGCTTCAGAGTTTATTGTGCTACCTTAATAGCACATGTAGATGAAACCACTGGCCATGTCCAGAGGAGTATGGTTATGCAGTATATTGTGTGGCAGACCCATCTGCAGTGCCACATACCACACATTCAGTTGTGCTCCATGCTGCAAGGGATATCCAGGGGTCAAAAAAACCTGTGGAGAATAAAAGCAGAGTGGCTGACATATGGGCAGCATGCACTGCTCAAAAGTGGGGCCAGGCTGCCTAGAGCCATGCTGTGGCTGCTGGCCAGGGTCTGCATGGGAGAATTGCCACAGTTGCATCCCTGGGAGGCCCACAGGACCCCAGGTTGGCCCCAGCCTCCCCTACTGCCCCTTGGGTAACTTGCCATGTGCCAGAGGGCATGTGGCATGGGCATTCCCCAGGGACAACTAGCAGTGGAGCAAGGTGCGCTGCTTCTAGTTGTCCCCAGGGAACCAAATGTCCACACCACATGTGGATGTGGCCACTGTGTCTAATTTTGGACACTACATTTAGAAAAAACAAAAAATGAGGAGAGGTTTTGAAAACATGATCGACATGGAAAGGTTTAAGGAACTGGGTTTATTAATGTTGAAAAGAGAAGACTGGGGGAGACTTGAGGGCAGTTTTTCAGTACATAAATGTTTGGTATAATAAGGATGATCAGTTGTTCTCCAGGTCTACTGAAAACAGGGAAAAAGGGAATCAGCATACTTAAGAAGAAAGATGATTTTGGTTGGATATTAGGAAAAACAGTCTTAACAATAAAAATGGGGTAATAGTGGAACAGGATATGATAGAGATTTTAGAATCTTCTTTGGTGGTTTTTAAGAATAAGCTAGATAAAAATCTTGCAGGAATTATCTTGGTGTGTTTGATCTTGTCTTGTTGTGAGGGTTGGTCTAGATGATCTTTTGAGTTCCCTTCCAGCCTTACATTTCTGCAATTCTGTGGTAATATTGTAAATGGGTTTGGCAGGCCTCCATTTCTAAAGGGCACATTTTGTCATTTTCTCTCAGACTGACATTGTTACATTTGTTTGCAGAGCAAGGAACTGTTTAAAGGGAACATAAGTAAGCTGTTTGGCTAAGTACAGACAGTCAAAAAGCTTGAGGCTGAATTGATTCAATCTTTGCAGGTTAGTCTAAACTGTGTAGATTGAACTGATAAACAAGTGAACAAACATTCACTTCTGATTCTGGAAATGCAGCCACATGCCTGCAGTGGTTTAAACCAGATGCTAGGGGGCACTAGAGCATGCCTCCCTTGGCTGGAACAGCTTGGGACAAGGCTAGCCTGCCTACCCTGTGAGGTGTAAAGCATCCTGGGAAGCTGAAAGACTATGAGTTAACTTGAATCTGGAGGGGGTCTGGGAAAGAAGTTCAGTAAACTGATTTAACCTAAATCAGCTGAGTCTGATACTACAGCCAATTCAAGCTTATCTTAAACCAGTTTCAGTCATTTTGAAAGTGGTTTATGTACACTGAATTTCTGTTTTGTTACAGAATTGAACTAGTTTCTGATTACTTTTACTGGTTTATGTGTACTTTCTGTCCCTAGCCTTCATGTCTAATGCGTTCTTTGTGTTCTGCATTGGAGGTGTATATGCATATACAAGTACAGTAGCTGCAAACAGTCTATGCAATACCTTATGTCGCCCAGGTAACTTGGGTATATACTCCCCTTCTCCAATTGAAGGGGATTGTTAGCTGGCAGGTGTGCTGTGGGGGAACTGCAGACCGCTCAGTTTCCCTCCGTCCCTATAGAACCAGGCCAGGACAGTCAGGGGACTTAACTATATATGCATTTATTTTCATTAACTTATCACAAGGAAATGAAACATGAATATAAACATGTGTACTATATATATATAAGATATCTAAACAAGTAACATAAACAATACCCTCTGGGTAAATGCCATAAAACCTTGTACCAGTGCTCCAGATACAGGTAAGTCCCAATGCCCTTGGGCTTTTCCCAAGCCCTACAAGGAAGCTGGTAACTTTAGGGGGGCCCTCCCAGTGGGACCTCCTTTCAGGAGCCCTAAACTAACCAGGGGGGACTCCCCCTACCACTCTTTTCCCTGCAACTCAGAGCTCCCAGGCCTGGAGGGTGGCTCTTGTCCTCTGCACCAAGCTGCTCTCTCACCTGCAGTGGGCTTTGTGGGCCTCACTGTCCCCTGGAACAGGGCTCCTCTATGCAGGGCTTCTGGAGCCTCTGGCTCGGCCCTGTCTGTGGCCTCAGTAGCCCAAGCACCGTCTGGCTCCCTGGCTCCCTGGAATCAACCTTTTGCAATGGGTCAGAGGCCTGGGCTGTCTTGTGCAGCACCAGGCTCGGTCCTCTCCTGGACCCTCCATGCAGCACCTCCTGCACCGAGTTCCCAGCCTCATTCCAGGGGTTGAGGACCTGAGCCGCCCAAGTGCTCCAAAGGTCCTACTCCATGCACTGGCCTGTGCACCATGTCTCTGGCCACACACCAGAGACTGCAGACCTGAGCTGCCTCACACAGCTCCCAGGGTCTGGATGCCTTGCGCCATGCTGCTGGAGCCATCCACCATTCCCTGCTGATGGAAGTCTTCAGGGCTGCTTCTGGGCTACTGCTTCACCCTGCTGAGCAGCTCTCCTCAGCTCTTCTAAGCCCCACTCTTCTCTCTTCTCTGTCCCAGATGTGTCCCTCATGCTGAGCATGCAGCTCCTTTTATACTCTCCGGGGCTCTGCCCTTGAAGTCTTCCAGACCTGAGTGTTGCTGTCTTCAATCAGGTCCGGGGGGGGAGGGAACGCCTCTTCCCCTCCCCTCAGGAAAGGGGCATGACTTAACTCCTCTTGCTGCCTCCTGATTGGTGGATGGGCTCCACCAATCAAAACAGCAAGATTTCAAGCCTGGGACTCAACCCAAGCTCCAAAAGGCAAGCCTGCTATACTTATTTTCTTGCATAAATATGCCCCTCAAATAAAAAATATGCCTTGTTTCTGCAAGGCAGAATTTAGGGGAAAATTTTTTTTTTTTTCCAGAGTTATGGCTAACTATGTGACACAGTAAATTCTCTAGGAAATGTGACACCTCTGAAGGCAGTCTGGGCAAGGTGGCAGAAATTCTCTGTTGTGGTAGGACCGCAACAAGGCTAGGCCCTGGACAGTTTACACAGGACTTCTGCTTGCTGGGGCTGGAGAAGAGAGAGCCCTATTGGGAGCCAGAAGAGCACAGTGTCTGCAGTTTTTAATTCTTCCCTGCTTCTATTCAAATGAAGAAAATACAGCATCCTCACTTAAGACACACACACAATTTGAGGGGCGGGGCAAGGGGGAGGGGGCTAGTTTTGAGGAAAAAAATGTATGTGGTATATGAGTAAATATGGTACTGGGGAAAAGCGGGGCTCCTTTTTATTTAAATTAAATATTTGTGAAAATGAAGGTTCACAGAAAATTATTTTTTTTTCTGGAAAAATTCAGATTTTCTTAGAAAAGAATAAATTTCCTGGGTAGATATTTTTAGTAAAAAATTGGACTTTAATTTAAAAAAGTGTGGTTTCTGATGGCTAAGAGTTGGGTTTTAACAAAAGGTTAGAGTTGTCCACTGAAATGTTGGCAAAACATAGGAATTTTATTATTTTATCATTTCATTTTCAGCACAATTTTCATATACAATGGAAATATATTCATATTGCCTGGGCAAATTTAACTCAAAGATTTGAGTTAAGGGCTTGACTTTGCATCCTAAATCTTTTCTGAAGTGCATTATTGGGCATAATACATTATAGATTGTGTGCATGGCACACCAGCGAAAAATTATGTTTCAGTACTTTTTTCAGTGAAATCTTTTAACTTTTCCTTTTGAAACTATGTTTTAGTTTTGAAATGAACCTATATTATGGGAAAAACCAAACCCTTCATTTTTCATACTGAAAGGAGGGAAAGATCTGTGTCTGTGGGCACTGGTTGACAAGTATTTGCTTGAGCTACATGGTGAATTAGTCTCAACCTAATGAATGCTGGGTTCATCCATAGCTGCCACATCATTTGCAGACTGTGTTTGGAGTATAATTGAAGTTGATGATGTTGGTACAGCACTTAGAATATTTGCAGCTTTTCTGTAAGATAAATACCAAGCCATGAGGTGCCTTATAATCACCTAAGCCAAATATTTATTATCATCATTTTTATAGCAGGACAGACTGCAGCCAGAGAGATTACTTTTCTTGCCCAAGGTCAGACAGCAATCTGCTGACAGAAAGATGAATAGAACCAGAGAGTTCTGGCTGCAAGGTCCTGCTATAATTATGAGATGGCACTTTCACTGCTCTTAAATATCAATTTACTGTCTGATACATAGGTTGTTACAATTAGTTTAATTATAATTCTAAAAAATGTGGGGTATCTCTTCAAAGTCTACTTGTTTCATTTAGATAGAATGTAACCTTTTCAGACTAGCTAGATCTATCATCTCAAATTACTGTTTTGTGTCATTTAATTTACTTGCCAGTTTCTATTTTGTACATTCTCTTTTCGCCCTTGCAATAGCTTTCTATAAATGCGTCTTGTGTAGTTTATAAGAAGTTTTAAAATTTAACTTAATTTATAATAAAAAGTTTAATTTTTGCCCAAATCACCTGTTATAAACATTTTTTGCATCAGATGGAAATTCACATTCTAGAATTGTACCAATTTCATTTTGGATAGTAGGATGGCACTTCTGTAAACCATAAATATAGCTATACAATGTATTTCTACTAGGCCTCAATCATGCTTCAAATAAGATTGGCCTTGTGGATTGATATACTTGAGAATTTCAGCCCCAAATTACAAAAGCTTAACAGTTGCAGGTTAACATTGTTGCAGAGATGGAAATGTAGCAGTCTTCTGCCACACAAATTGATGTTCTCTGCTCCCTTTAACACACGTGATCTTGCCCTCAGCAAACCCTGACACTTCTTATCATAGATGCCTATGAGTTTATGAACAGAAGAAGTCCTTACTTCAGTTAAGTACAGTTTAAACACTCTGGGCTTATGCCTGAATTCACTCTTCTTGCTGGACTGCAGTATAGTAGGCATTTAATAACAGTTGAAATAATACCACAAAGTAGGTCTCAACTTTCCCCCTCAAACTTGGCTTATTTTACTTTTTATAATAAGAAACCTATTTCTCTTAATCCAGCAAAACACTCCCCTTTTCCTTAAGATTCTTTAGCACTTTATACCTGCTACTGTGAATCAGTCAACATTTCTAAAGAGTTTTAACTTTCACTAACAAATTAACAGAAAGCTCTTTTAAGCTGCTAGACCTGGAAAGTATGCAGTTGGGTCAGGTAGAAGGCACTAGTGAGTTTTCTGTATGTATTATGATACGATTTGAGGGAAAATTTCTCTTTTAAATCTTGAGTATCCACTTTACTGTTTCATATCCATGGAAGTAATAAATATCCATCAAATATCCTGCATTCTATGATTTGGTTTTGCTTTCTTGTGGCCCATTTAGGTTGTCTGTCTGTTTAACATATTTTTACTTACCAGATGTATAAAGAAGATCAGGGAAAAAAGTTGTGCTACAATCTCCTTGGCTAGGGAAAAATATTCAAAAAGCGTGAGCCTAAATAGATTCAATCTTTGCAACTTAGTCTAACCTGGCTAGGCTAAATCAGTTTGTAACTATACAGACATCCCAGAAATTCAGGTACATGCCTGCAATGGCTCAGGCGGGGGGAGGGGGCTAGAGCAGCCCTCCCTTCCCATCTACATTGCTGAGCTGAGGGGTGGGGGGCATTGCCAGGCCCTGGCAGGATGCTCTTATTAGGGAGGGATCATTCCCCCCACTTCTGATCAGCCCAGCAGGGAATTGATAACACAGTATTTATCACCCCTAACTCACTGTTTATCACCGCATTAAGAAAACAACAGAAGGACATTACCAGCTACCTGTTGATTCTGCCTTTGTCCTGTCTGCCACAGGACAGATCATAGTCAGCATGTGGTCTGCTTGCTAATGCTGAGAGGTGTCTGTGTAAGGCAGAGGGGATGGGGGAATCCCTGCTTAGCAGGGAGTGAGGAGGGGTGGGGGGAAACAGGGGGAAGTCAGGCATACGCTGGCAGTCTCTGCTGAGCTCCAGCTAGGGACCAGCAGGGAGGGGCCAGCTCTGCTATGGAGCAGAGAGCCTCACCCATCCCAGAGAGCATGCTGGGATCCTGGGGGAGTCTGGTTTAACTTAAACCAGCAAGGGGTCTGGGACAGAAATTGCATAAACCAGTTTGAGCCAAATCTGTTAAGTCTGATACTACATTCAACCAGGTTTATCTCAAACTGGGTTCAGCCATTTTCAAACTGATTTATGTGCACTGAACATCTGTTCTGTTACAGGGTTAAACCAGTTTTTGATCACTTAAACTGGTTTATGTGTAATGTCTGTCCCTAACCCTGGAGGTTAGATCTATTGGGCAAGATTACTCCAGTGTCCTCTTCTTAAGAGTATGCCTTGAAACCTCTCAGGGAACTGGATCTTGTCCATAATGTGGTTTCTTGCTGGGAACTCAGGATATCAGTGTTTCACGCTGTGCACTAGTTGGCAATTGATTTTTGGTTGAAATTCAAAACATTTGTTTTGACTTAAAAAACCCTAAATGGTTTGTATACTCTTTACACAAAGACTGCATCTCACCTCCTGTGATGCTGTGGCAGATAATGATAATCAGGGCCCATTCTACCCACACCCTGGTGGAAGTGCAAAGAGCTGTTGGCAGGGTGTTTCTAGTGAGTGATATGTGATACCGCAACTTGCTTCACATTGGCTTAGCCTGGAGATGATGACCCCACGAGACAAATTATTTTTTCTAAACTTTTCCTAAAGGGGATGTTTAAGTGGTGTCAGTTGTGGGCAGAGAAACCAGGGAGGCTGCCCTCGAGTTATATTTGTTTTCTGGGGTTTATTTTTAAGATTGATTATACTGTATTTTTAAAATGTATCCAGTAAAATGCAGACTACATTTAGAGTAAAAATAACCACAGTGAAAGTCTAAGTCAATAAATAAATAGCAATGTCTATTGGGTAACATCCATTGTCAGTAGCAGCTTCCTTCTTTTTCTGGATTTTTTTTTCCCCAAAGTGTCCTGTAGTAGACTATGTCTTGAACCTTGTCCTGTTTAAATCCGACATTTGTCTTCCTGTCTTAGCCTCATGTTAGTGCCTCAGCTGTGCTTTGGTAAATCTTGTGGAGACAGTTATGTTGAATAGTTCCAGGATACACATCTGGATACACATCTATGGAATGTTTCTGTATATTTTCAATGGGGTTTTTGTTCCAATCTATTTGAGAGAGATTATTCTAAGTTTTTCAACCTGGTCTGAAAATGGACGACCAAATTATATTTCTTTTCAAAAGTCTTACAAATCCTAGTATAATACATGAGGTATCCATCTTCCTGGAATAAAAAAGGGCCGTTTTTCCACCGTTAATGATAGAGAACTTATCACTGTAGCCACAGTTCTCTAGCAGTCCCTTCGGTTGCAGCTATTTCCATATCTCTGTAAACTGATGGCTTCATGAATCAGTGCCAGATAGTGTCTGAATTCCATAAGCACTGACTCAAATGCAGTAGGAATAATATCGGGGCTTGATGATATTATGGGTCAGAGTTGGGAGGGAGTTTTGGAGAAACTGGAGGGGAGTTTGCTGAGGGGAAGTGGTGCTTACCGCCACATTCCTTCTGGTGCAGGTGCAACATATTAATAATTCATCACTATTGTGGCACAACTACAATTTTAGATCCCACCTCAACTTTTTGAAAGGGTGTAAAATGTCCTTTTGGATCTTTTTTTTTCCCCTGAGATAGCCAACCTGGGCTGAAGCAGAACATTTTGTCTATCCATTGTGGAACGAGTCAAGGTCCTCTTACTCTTGGGACAAAAGTTGTTACCTATCAATTACAGATTTTGCACCTGTTGTAGTGTCCAGATGAGGATGTTCTTTGGAGACACCTTTTGCTTTTTCAGTGGGTAGGGTATTTGGTTTTTTACTGGGATTTTTTCCTTGGATCTTGGCTGCTTGAATTTTGAGCTGTTACATGTTTATTTTTTCCTGCAAGGAGTTTTATGGTTGAAGCTGTTGTGTGGGTGACTATTTGTAGGGCTGTTTCCTCAACCTTCTTTTTTATAATCCTGCCACAAGGGGTCTTCTGTTTCTAGGAGTCTATTAGCCATTCCCATGATCATAGCAAGTGTAACAAAATCGGTCCATATTATTGTTACTCTCTACATGTTACAGGTATTGCACAATTAGATGGTTAATTGCTCAATTAACTGAAGCCAGCTACATGTGCAAAGTACATATCGCTTCATAAAAAGGTGATGATAAAACCAGCTATGAACTTAGACTTTGAATATGTGTACTAACTTTATAGCTGGTTGGTTTCCAGCTTTAATTTGCAGGTGTAGCAGGGTCTCCCCTGTGGCTGGAAGTCCTGTCAGCTGATTAGGCTTGCCTAACTCTGGGGCTGGGACACTGCAGCAGCTGCATCTTCCATCTGCAGGGGGTGCATGGGGCAACTCCGCAGCTGGGTGCCCCTCAGTTGAGGGGACTCCCAGCTGTGGGAGCTTGTTTCTTGCTGGTGCAGGGGGAGTCCTGCACTGGTAGTAAAGCATGATAAAATCTAATGTATGATCCCACAATCACTTCTGCCATGCATGGGTGGCATGGCAGGAGGTATGATTGTGTGCATCATGCATTATATCCTTTTGTGCCTTTACCTGCACATGTAGAGGGGCCTGGGTTGCTAACATGATGTGGTTTTCAGGAGATATTATTGTTGCTAAAGTTGTTTTCACTCTGCATTGGATTTCTAAGTTTTTTTTTACCAAAGGTGAATTTGGTCTTTCTAGGACAGCCTGAAGAATTTCATTCTTCAAGTGTGCTATAACCAGTGTTGCCAACTCTCATGTTTTCTGGCATTGTTCTTAAAGTCTACGCTTTGGGACTGTGAAAAACTTAGCTCTTTCTTTTATTTATATATATATATATATATATATATATATATATAAGTATATATAAAAGAAAGAGCTAAGTTTTTCACAGTCCCAAAGCGTAGACTTTAAAAACAGCGCCAAAAATCATGAGAGTTGGCAATTCTATATAACAGACCACAGGAATGATTTTTTTCTTGCTTACTGCTCTGATTCTGGATTGTGGTGTTAATAGGCCAGGTAGTTGGCATGAGTTGCATGTGGGTTTTTTCCCAGGTTCTGTTTGTTTGTTTGTTTGTTTGTTTTTTTTACTGAATTTACTTTTGGTGGCTTAAGCCATAATTTATTCTCTAGGCATGTCCTTAAAGTAGGCCATTCCCCTATGTTTGCTGCTTCTTTTGACTTGGTATGGAGAATACAAGTTTTTGGTAGAGGATCTATGCAGCATGCTAGATTTATATAATATGTCTCCAATGGTGAAGAAAATGGTGGTATCCATTGAAAAGTACTTCATGGAGCTATTGCTACATGTGTGTGTGCATCTTTTTACTCTAGAAGTGACTGCGTTGTGGCTCTTTTGGGATTCAGAGGAGCTGGTCTTTTATAGTGCTTTTAGTGGCTCTTCTAGCGCCATCTGTTTTCCTTCAGGCGTGTTTCAGCCATTATCTCTTGGTTCTCCCCCAAAACACTCTCTTCCCCCATCCTGTGTCTGTTGGTTTTTAAAAATACAACCCTCAAAACAATGTAAATTAGCTGCTCTGGGATTATTAAAGTTCCCTGTTTTTAGTTTTAAGTGGTTTTCATCTTAGTTGGGAGTACAGATAGTTTACTTTTCTATGAGACTTGGATAGATTTATTAGGTGATAGGCCATTGGATATGTGCTTTGTATTATGGCAGATGGGTAATGGTTTTTGAATTTGTAACTTTTTCATGCGTCTAATAAGTTTTTATAATGATTTTATTAAAATTGTATGTGGTCAGTCTCTCTCTCAGCCTAAATTTCAAAAAGCTTTCATTTCATCTAGTAAGGAATAAAAACAATTTCTAGCATCTCTAAATTTTATTTGCAAGTAGAATATTGTTTTCTGGACAATTCTAATCACAGTTTGAGATAAACGTATGGTCCTGTTAACCTAATATAATGTATCATAGAATCATAGGTAAGTAGGGCTGGAAGGGACCTCCAGAGGTCAATCTAGTCCATCCCCCTGCCTGAAGTGGGATCATCCTTTTCCAAACCATCCTATATAAACCCTTTGCTTAATCTACTAGCAAAACTACACAGTCAATCCTGAAACAACCACAAGACATAACACTGATCTGTCACAGGTGAAGCAGAGGACCACGGCTGCCAGCATCCTGGTTCTATAATGATGGTTAAAAAACACTTGAAGGCAAAACCCCCCAATGTCCACACTGGTCTGACTCTAGGGTAAAATTCCTTCCTGACCCCAAATATGCTGATCAGTCTGACCATGAGTGGAGGGGCAACCCCCAGGAACCTCTGAGTTTAAGTCCCAGCAGGAGCACTGACATCCCCCAGTCAAAATCCCCAGCCTTGGCTCCGCCAACACAAAGTGTTCCTGAGGAAAATTTCTATAGGTTGCATTGTTAGATTATGATTAATGTTTGTGTTTTTTTGTTTGTTGGTTAGTTGTTGTGGGGTTTACATTTCAATTCATATTTCTCAAATGTCTCGTTATGCTTGTTGGGGTAGGTGAAAAGGGCACCAGCATGGAGTTTGTTCTTCAGCAACAGCAGTCTGAACCCATGCCACAGCAGCAGGAGTGTGGTGAGCCTGTGCAATACCTTTTCCCCTCCAGCAGTGCTCTGACCAGCTAAATAATTAGCTGCACCTCTGCTACACCCACTTTAACCTATGGAGCAATTCATTTTTTGAGTTCTATTTAGACTACTGGGCAGGGGAGACAAGAAAGGAAAATCTGGTTGCAACAGAGCAAGATAGGTCATTAATGTTCTTTATGGTGTGTCCCTATTAATGAACCTCTTTATTGCTAGGATCCATTCCCTAACTGGTTTTGTCAATATAAGTCCTATCCTTTCCTGCAGAGCAATAATCAGTAAGGGGTTAGGAGTCTCAGCCTGAAGTTAGGAGGGTGGCTCTTTCTCTCCTCCACCTGGTGATGGCATTGATGGACTTGGCAGTTTCACATGTTAGAAAGAAAGGGATGATCTGGCTTTTAGACTTCAGTGGAAAGGAGGAAAGGGTGGGTTTGATCATTGCCTAGCTTCTTTTGCTTATTGCAACTGTAGACAACATCGAAGTGGAAGAGTTGAAATGGTACAGTAGAAGAGGGATGATTAAAATGCAAAATTTAAGATAAAACCACTTCAAAGAGAAGATTCATAGAAATGAAGATGGATAATACAGTTTTATAGGTTTGCCATGGTGTGAAAACTGCAGGATGACAAGGAGCAAGAAGGTGCAACACTACGTAAGCAACATACGTTCTTTGTGGATAGATGCATGCTGGATTTATTCACATACATGTACACTTTCCTCAAGAACCAGCCATCTAAACTTGGGGTGTAAGTCTTAAGTGCGGAAATTGATTTTTACACTGGAATGGAGGCAGAGAGCTGTGCTTGTCACTGGCTCATTCAGGCCTGAGCTGCATGGGGTAGAGGCAAAGTCCCATCATCAGCATCACACCCCCTCCCCCAGCTGCAGGTCCAACAGGTATAGGTTTAACCCTCTCACCGCTGCTGCAGGAGCTGTTGGCCAAGCAGCAGGGAGAGGGAGAATGATGCTGATGACAGGATTCTGCCTCTGCTCCACCTGGCTGGATGGTTTAGCTCTGGGTGAGCTGGTGCTATGGTAGGTAAGAATTTTGGAAAAATCTTTTTTTCTTCATTCAGTCTTTCCAGAATAAGGTTCATATCGTATTCGGAGGTAGGTGGTATGCTAATAAATATGGCATTTTCTAAATGTTAAGAATAGCATTCAGCACTATGCAAGCAGCCTGTTGTTTTTCCTACTTTGGATATTATTCTTATGCTTATGATGTCAGGAGGTTTGTCTTTTCCCTACTTTCTGAAGAGGCAGAGATCTACCAAGTCAGAATGTCAACAGGCTTACCTACTTCCACGAGCCATTAGCAAACGGTACACAAATATTCAAAGAAGAGTCACAAATTTACTGAAATATAGGTCTAGATACAAAGTTTTCACTGGACCTCAGAAATGTGGTTTTCCTAAATGATGACACTAATGCAGTTTTAAGGTGCTTGGAATGGAATAGTAGGGCAATGCCTTATATTTCTGTGTTAACTGGTACCCATGCTAAGCAGCTAAATGTCAATGAGTTTAATTTGGGAAGAGAAGCTAGAAAGAAGTTCTGGCAGGTAAGTATGGCAGCTTTGGAAATGGTGTATGAAATCTCCAAGCAGTTTTGGCAGGTATGCAAATTTAGAATCAGAGAGGGGCTGCAGCAGGAGATGCGAGGGAATCTTGGGTAGATAAAAAAAATGACAGCAGTTGAGAATGGGGGTCAACAGAAAACTATTGGGCCATATTGGCCAGACACTTCCGTTCATCAAAATGCAAAGAATTCTGCATCACTAGAGACATGGAGATGATGATGTCACACTAAAGAAGAAAACTGGAAGAAAAAGGTCCAGTTTCTTAGATGCAAATGAAATGCAGTTGACTTGGACAAGACAATATGACTCTAGTGAGATAACTGCTATCTGCTGAAAAATTAAAACAAATGTACCACAGTTAGGGATCTACCTAACTTGCAGTGAGAGAAAACAACTGGTAATCATATACTAACCCTGTGGTAACTGCTTATGTGTAAGAATAAATATTTAACATAACTCAGAAAGCTTGGAATAAGGGAAAGAACAAGCATCCCCAGCCATTCTCATCAATAGGAACATCTTGCCATAAGGAAATACTTCAGATACCTCATATAGTTTCCACAGGGTTTTGCTCATTTAAATTTGAGAATGCCACCTATACCATGTTCTATAAGATGTTTTCTTTCTTAAAACTTCAACCTCGCTGTTTAACAACACTCAGTGATTTTTTTCTTCTGAATAGCTGTTTATAACTCCTGAAAATGGCATGGTAGTGAGAATGGGGTGTAATTCAAAAGAAGGCAGTACTGCTGGCCTCAGAAAGAGCACTGGCCTTACTTTGTAATTTAATGATTCTTAGAAGAGATAAGTCTTTTTTTGTTTAACTGGCATGATTGTTTTAAATGGCTCAAAGATACACATACTGAATATCCCAGCCATTCTAGCTCTTTGCCTAGGATTTTCAGACTGCTAATGCTTGCAGGAATTATGCTGTACAAATGCATAACCTTAGATTATGGACAACGCTAGGCAATGTTGGGGGAGGAGGTGCAGAGTGAGTGCCTACCTGCTCATGCAGGGGCTGCAGCAGGGGCAGCATGGGCTACTGCCACTTTAGCTCAAGCTTCCCCAAAATGAGCTGCACTGGTGTACAGGCTGCCTGGGACCTGCCATTTTAACACCTCTTCTGAACCAGTGCCTGGGCTTGGTGTCCTGGCTGCCACCTGTCCTGCTTTCTTCTGCCTCACCTTCCCCTGCACCAAAAATGCTGCATCATTGATTACTGCTGCTGTGGCGCTACTGAGCAGTACATTGAACTACCTATTGATGTTTTGAATTCATTGTAATTTCTTGAGAACATTCAGGTTATGTTATAAAATGACTAGCTGATTTTTCAAGGTACAATTTACTGATAAAATCATCTTTGGTAGTGAGATCCCAGAAACACTCCACACACACACACACACACACACACACACACACACACACACACTTCATACTTATATATGCTTATACATATTTAGTAGAAAATGCAAGAAGGTGATAAAATATTATCTTAGAAATAGGATTTACTGTGTTAAGTAGAGCTGCTTGTGGTCTCTTTGATTGGTTTTCAGGAGGGGATAAGACTTTTAATGTCAAATAATTTGCCAAATATTAATTTTACAGGCCAGGTGCAGATAGCAGGCGTCAGAGTGGCAGGGAGAGGATGTCCAGCAACAGTGAAAAAGCGAGCCTGTCCATGGAATCCACAAAGGAGACCCGGTACTGTGCTGTGTGCAATGACTATGCTTCAGGCTACCATTATGGAGTTTGGTCTTGCGAGGGCTGTAAGGCTTTCTTCAAAAGAAGCATTCAAGGTAATAACTTGTTGCAGTGAATCAATGAATTCCTTTTTCTCAGGGAAGCTGAGTGAATATGAAGGTCCCAGGAAAATAGAACCCAGTGTTTTTTTCAAAATGACATGCCATGTGTTCACTTGTTCATGTTTAGGTGTCAGTTGTGTGAATAGCATATATATGCTAATAGCAATTCAATTAGTATATGATGTTCCTGGGTTCAATATCTCTCACTCACTCTGAGCTTGGACAAGTTTCTTGACTTCCTGGTATTTTGTTCCACTCAGCTCCAAAGATTGGTAAGAAACTGTATGTCCTATTTGAAAATCATACCCAATATTGGTTTTACATCTGGACAGGACAATAAGACAACTTGTTTCTTTTCCAAATACGTGTAAACTAAGCATGAAACTTTAGTCATGCCTATGTGCATTTAGAGATCTCTGTTATATGCAGGTACAAAGGCTGTTATGGCTTGTTTCAGGCAAGTTTTGAGCTAAACATCAAAAGAAACTATTCCTACCCCCTGTCATAAGATAAGAACGTGTCTTTTGTTGCTTAGTTACCATCAAGGTTAAATGACTGAGTATATAACAGCATTTTGCTAAGGTTTCTCCATTTTTTTTAAAGGAAAAGTACAGGTATGAGAGAAAAGTTTTTTACCTTTCAGTGAAAGGCTGGCTCCAGAAGAGATTTAGGTGGAAGGATTTGAATATTAGTGGTTAATTAATAATTACTTGTAGTCCTAGCTTCCTTTTTAAGTGATCTTTAGGAAAGATAGCTGTTAAAACCGTGTCTTAGTTATAAGGGGAATTGGATAGAGGAGAGTGGAATACAGTCCTCTTGGTAAATCTAGATTGATTCATTTAATCTATGAGGGAGAGAGAGATCCTAGCTAAGTATTTACCATTTGAGCCCTTAGTTACAAATGACATGGAAAATAACTTTTTTCTATATACGTGGAGGATATAGAAGGAGAGGATCTTAAAAGAAGTGCCATGGGGCTCTATTCCTGCAATCAGTATACTTTCCATTACAGAGCATGGAGAGGGATCCTTGAAACAATTCTTTTGTCCTTTATCATTGCCACTACTCCTCCAACAAATTGGCTTCCACTGCATCCCTTCAAGGATCTAAGATCTGTGTGAAGAGCTTTTATAGGTGGCAATGAAAACTGAGATGGAATAGTATCCTTTATGAGAGGTGGGTAAAATAGAAAAGAGCCTCCTTGATTGCCTTATATTAGTGGAGCAAGTCCTTGAACTCAAGTGGCAGAGAATTCATTTGGGAAGCTTGCAGACTTGAATTTTCAGACACTACTTCATTGTTGAAAAATTACAGGAGAACAGTTCAGAAAAGAGCTACAAGAATGATTTGTGGTCTTGAAAATTTGCCTTATAGTCAGATACTTAAGAATCAGTCTATTTGGTTTATCCAAGAGAAGGTTAAGAGCTGACTTGAATATACTTATGTAAAGCCAGAGGTGACAGGTTGGATGCATATAAATTTTGCTTATCATTATTGCTAGCGGTACTATTTGAGCCAGGCTGTCTACATACATAAGATTTGGCAGAAGCAAAGCATATTCATGTATAAATTGCGGCTCTGAGATTTCTCCCATTTTGTTCCAGTGCAAGAACCCACATAAATTAGCACAGCTAAAAAACAAAACAAAACAGAAAACACCACATTATTTATTAATGAACTCAACTTATCCAATAACTAATTTAGCATTTAAGATGCATCCAATTCCCTAAGGCAGGAGTCAGAAACTAATGGCCTTCAGGCCAGATCCAGCCTGCAAAGTCATTTGATCTGACATGTGAAGGGCTGATTTGGTGATCTGGCACGGGGGGATTGTTGACACAGGGCTGCAGCTGCTGCGCTGTGCCATACGTGCCCTCCTTAGTGCTCTTTTTCACTGCAGAGCTTGTTGCTCCACGGGGTCTGTGCCTCTCTTTGTGCAGAGGAGTCGAGTATCTGCAGCAAGTGTGAATAGGTAGCAGAGGCTTCCAGCCTGCAGTCACAGATGTGTGGCAAGCTTCAGCCTGCACCAGCAAAAGGCTGCTGACCGCTGTCCTAAGGTATATGTAAAGGTACAGGTCTTCCATCTTCCATCAATGGCGCTCCTTTAACTCAAGTCAGTATCCAGCAAAGAGAGTCTTGTGTTCTTTTCCTCACTTCTTTTCAGTCTGAAAATAGCTCTTTATGTTTCATAGTTGATATAAATCTTCTGGGTTTTTTCTTCTCTACGTGTGATTTACTTAATGTTCCCCCTTCTTTTCCCTCAAAACTCAGTATAAAACAATTCTCACTATTTTCTACCCATCTCTCGTTTTATATTTTGAAAGCATTCTAAATCGGTTTGCCATCTGACAAAGTAGGTTGTTGCTTATGAAAGCTCATGCCTCTCTGAACCATTTAGTCTCTAACGGTGCCTATACATGAACATGGAGGCTGCTCCAATGTGCTGGACTTAATTCATCGAGTCTGCTGAAGTGTGGCAATTGCCACACTCTAGCAGCCTCCTGGGTCTCATGTATCAGCGTTCCCATCCTTAAAAATGGTGGTTGGGGTGCTTAATGAAAGTTCGTTGAATGATTTCATAGATTTCATAGACATTATGGCTGGAAGGGACCTCAGAAGATCATTGAGACCAGCCCCCTGCCCCAGGGGCAGGAAGGCAGCTGGGGTCACAGGATCCCAGCAAGATAAACATCCGATTGACTCTTAAAGGAGTCCAGAGCAGGTGCTTGCACCACCTCTGGCAGCAGTCTGTTCCAGGCCTTGGGGGCTCGGACAGTAAAGTTCTTCCTTATGTCCAGCCTGAAACTGTCTTGGAGGTGTTTGTGACCATTTTACCCTGTCATCCCATGAGGCGCTCTGGTGAACAGGCGGTCCCCCAGATCCGATGTACACCCCTTATATACTTATAGGCAGTCACTAGGTCCCCCCTGAGCCTGTGCTTCTCCAGGCTGAAGAGTCCCATAGCTCTCAGCCTCTCATCATAAGGCTGTTTTCCTGCCCTCTGATCATGCATGTGGCTCTCCTCTGGACTCTCTCAAGCTTCTCCACATCCTTTTTAAATTGTGGAGCCCAGAATTGGTTGCAGTACACCAGCTGTGGCCTCACCAAGGCCGAGTACAGTGGGAGGATGACATCCTGGGATTTGCTAGAATCCTGGGATTGGCTAGAGAAGCATCTATGGATGCAAGCCAGAATTTTTCTTGCTTTGCTGGCTGCAACATCACATTCGTGGCTCATATTCATATTGTGGTCAATCATAACCCCTAAGTCCCTTTTGGCCGTGGTGCTAGCAAGTGTAGCACCACCGAGCCTATAAGAATGCTGCAGGTTTTTCTTCCCAAGGTGGAGTACCATGCATTTTTCAGTGCTGAAGGCCATCAGGTTTTTGTCTGCCCATTTTCTGAGCCTCTCAAGGTTGGCCTGGATCACCATCCTGTCCTCAGGTGTGGACACTTTACCGCAAAGTTTGGTGTCATCAGCGAACTTGGCAAGTCTGCTTCTGATATCGATGTCCACATAATTAATGAAGATGTTGAAAAGAAAAGGCCCAAGGACGAAGCCTTGGGGAACCCTACAGGTCATGGTACACCACAATGTTTGACTTCCATCAATTACCACTCTCTGGGTCCGACCTTGGAGCCAATTCCCCAGCCAGTGGACTGTGATGTAGTCGAGACTGCAGTTGGCCAGTTTTTCTATGAGATGATCATGGGATACCAGATCAAAAGCTTTATTAAAGTCAACGACGTCTTCCTTATCCAGGTGATATGTCACCTGGTCATAGAAGGAGATAAGATTAGTTAGGCAAGACCTATCTGCAACAAACCCATGCTGGCTATCCCTCAGGAAGTTGCCTTCAGCCAGTTTGTCAAGAATGGTCTCTTTGATTTTTTCCATCATTTTCCCCAGGATAGAGGTCAGGCTGATGGGCCTGTAGTTCCCCGGATCTACTTTCCTCCCTTTCCTGAAGATAGGCACCACATTGGCCTTCTTCCAGTCTTTGGGCACTTCGCCTGAGTACCACAAGTTCTTGAAGATCTATGCCATGGGCAGAGCTATGATGCTTGCCAGCTCTTTAAGTACCCTGGGGTACAAGTTGTCTGGGCCAGCTGACTTGAAGGTGTCCAGCCTCTTGAAGTGTTCCTTCTCATGGTTAGCATTGATGAAGGGTAATAGTTCTCCCTCGCCCTGGCTGCCCTGTACCGTATTGAGCAGGGCCATCCCTTGGGACGGGTGAAAAACCAATGCAAAATACCCGTTAAGCAGGTAGGTTTTTTCCTGGGCATTGGTTGTCAGTTGACCCATATGGTTTAGCAGGGATCCAATGTTACCCTTGCTTTTCCTCTGGCTCCCCACATATCTAAAAAAGGACTTTTTTATTGTCCTTGATACGTGTAGCCAGTTGGAGTTCAGTTGCTGCCTTGGCTTTCCTGATTTGCTCCCTACAGGTCCAGACCAGAGCAGAGTACTCCTCCTTTGGGGTGGATCCAGTCTTCCATCTTTTATAGGTCTTTCTTTTTAGATACAGGAGGTCTACTAGTTCCCGGCTGCTGTGCCCTTTTTCTGCCTTTCCTCCAAGATGGGATAGACATTGCTTCAGCTTCTAGGATCACTCCCTTGATGAGCAACCACTCTTCCTGAACTCCCCTCCCCTTCGGGTCATGGTCCCTTAGGGCCTCTCCAACAAGCCTCCAGAGCTTGTCAAAGTCAGCTTTCCTGAAGTTGAGGACTTCTGCTTTGCTGACTGACTTGCCAGCTTTATGGAGGATGGTTAAGATGATCAACTCATGGTTGCTGTCTCCCAGCTTCCCTTTGATCATTAGGCCACTGATTAAATCATCCCCCCTTGCCAGTACCAGGTTGAGCAGTACTTTGCCTCTTGTTGATCCATAGACTTCTTGAGTCAGATAGAACTCATCCATGCACATGCGGAAGCTTTGTGACCATTCAGATTTAGCCGAGTGATCTTCCCATGAGATGTCAGGGTAGTTGAAATCTCCCATGACAACCATGCACCGGGAGTATGCAGCCTCAGCTAGTTCCCTGGCAAATTCCTGGTCAAGCTCTTGATCCTGGCTAGGAGGTTTGTAGTAGACTCCCACCATTGTGTCCCCTGTGCCTTGTTCACCATAGATTTTGACCCAGAGAGTCTCCAATCATTCCCCCTGGGTGCCAGTGTCAGCTTGCAGGGATGCATAGCTTTTCTTGACATAGAGAGCTATCCCCCCGCCCCTTTTTTCCACATGATCTCTCCTGTACAAGGTATAGCTATGTATACCTGTGGCCCAGTCATAGGTAGAGTCCCATCAGGTCTCCATTATCCCTATGAGATCATAATTGTTTTTGTTTAGCAAGATTGCTCTGAGCTGTGTCATTTGTGCCCACATGGATAAGAAGCATTGGGTAGTGATCGGAGGGCCAGATAATCTTTGGGATCCTCTCTGCTATGTCCTGGATACGGGGCCCTGGGAAGTAGCAGACCTCCCAGGCTAAGGGGTCGGGGTGGCAGATTGCCCCCTCAGTTCCCATCAGGGGGGAGTCTCCCATGATGACCACTCTGCGTTTCATTTTAGGGATAGTAGGGATGGGTGATCCTCCCTTGCCTGCAGGAGCCGGCATTGCTGCAGGCTCTACTGGGGCTGCAAGAGGTTTGTACCTGTACTGGGGTTGCAAGAGGGGACCTTGGTGCAGTGGGCCTTGGTGCCCTTGACCACCTTGGTCCAACCCCCTGGTGGGACAGTGTGGGAGATCCTTGAGTCCTCCCTTGTCCTGGAAGGTGACCTTGGTCTACCCTCGGCTTCCAGGGGGTGACGAGCCTGGCAGTAGGAGTCTGTCTCCTGCTTGCCATCCCTGATAGCACACAGTCTCTAGACTGCAGCCTGGAGCTCCTCTATCTGGTGCCCCAGAGACTCCAGATTGAAGCAAACCTCACAAGGGGAGGTGGCCGTGCTCCTGGTCCCATGAGCCTGGAAATGTGCCAGGTAGCCCCTGCAGCCAAGAGCCAGAGGCTTTGTCTGTGTGGAGCCTGGAACCATGGGTTCTGTCTGGGTGGATGCTTCTGAGGTGCCAGAGGGGGAGGCCACAGACTCTGAGGGGAGCTTTGGGGTGCAGCATGTGCCCATTCACATCGTAACCCAGCTACTGATGGGACTGCCTACCCTAGGGCTCACAGGCAGGGCTTTGGACCCTCCTGCTCACCCTCCTGTGCAAACTCCCATGCTAACTTGTGCACTGGGCGGACAAGTACGCCTGTTTGCGCATCCTGTTCATGAGGCTCCGGTCGCATGGCTCCCTGGGGGGTTGGGTGAAGTAGAAGCCGGGGTGGTGCAAGAACCCTTCTCCTTGGCTCCTCTCAGCTGCCTCCCTGCAGCTGAACTACACTAATCTCCTCCCACCACGGGCCCCGCTTACTTCCGGCTGTGCTGGGGGTCAGAGGGGGTACTCCGTGGCTGTTGGGAGTCACTGGGGGGCTTTGGTGTGCAGGGGCATGATGGGCTTGCATCCATGTGTCTTGCGCCTCTCCCTGAGCCTGACTGAATGAACTTTAGTTTAAATGCCCCTTCTGCCATTTTTAAGCACGCGGGCACTGATAAAGGAGATGCGGCAGTGTTTTAATTATAGTGCACTCAGAGCCGCTCTAAGTAAAGCTCCGCCCCCCACCCTTGGAGCATGTGTAAAAGTGCCTTAAGGTGCCACCCTGACCTCCCTTCTGCCTGATGCTGGATATACTAATCCTGCTGTAAAAAAAGTGTAACTCTCGACGAAACCCATCTGGATCTGGAGATTTACCATTTTTAAGAGATACTATTATATTTAGTATCAATTCTAGTTTAATATTCTCTTCTAAAACCGCTTTGCCTACAAGTTATAACCTAGCCAAATTTGTTTCAATTAGATATTCCTGCATTTGCTTAGGATTCATAGATTTTATAGATTTAATAGATTTCTAGGGTTGGAAGGGATCTTGCAGATCATCAAATCCGACCCCCTGCTGTAGGCAGGAAAAGAAAGAGTGCTGGGGTTAAGTAACCCCAGCTAGGCGCTTGTCTTATCTCTTCTTGAACACCTCCAAGGTAGGGGAAAGCACCACCTCCCTTGGAAGCCCATTCCATATTTTGGCAACCCTCACTGTAAAGAATTTCTTCCTAATGTCCAATCTAAATCTACTCTCCTTCAGTTTGTGGACGTTATTTCTAGTAACCCCGAGGGGTGTCCTGGTAAACAGAGTATCCCCTATTCCCTGCTGACCCTCCCCTCCAGCCCCCCGATGAGTCTGTAGATAGCCACAAAATCATCTCTCAGCCTTCTCTTGTGGAGGCTGAAGAGATTCAGGTCCCTCAGTCTGTCTTCATAGGATCTTACCTATAGGCCCTCAACCATATGAGTAGCCCTCCTCTGAACCCTCTCAAGGTTATCCACATCCCTCTTGAAGTGCAGTGCCCAAAACTGGACACAGTACTCCAGCTGCGGTCTCACCAATGCCACATAGAGGGGAAGTATCACCTCCCTAGACCTGCTTGTGATGCATCTGCTAATGCAAGAAAGAGTGCAGTTAGCTTTACTTATTACCTCGTCACATTGGCGACTCATATTCATTTTGTACTAGATGTACTAGATCTAAAGAATAAAGAGGCTTATAATAACTCTTGAGCTGATTGCTAAATAATGTGGAGCTCTCCAGACAGGTGGTATAATTTTATTGTCATTTAATGTTTTTACATTATTTGCTAATAGTCTATCACTTTTCTTTCTATCCTTTCAGTTACTCTGTAATGTATCTCAATTGTTTTGTGTTTCTGTTAAATTTTATATACTCTCTATGACTGATTAATCTGATATAATTTTTTAAAATCTCTCCATCTCACTCTTTACCTATTAGACTGCTTTTAATTATAGCCTTGAAAGCATCCCATAAACAAGGCAGTCTACCTTCTAAGCAGCAGAGGTGTCGCACCCCACAGGCTGCACCAGCGGGGACCTCACCACTGCAACCTATGAGTGCTTCCCCTGGCTGCATCACATTATGTAGGCGAGTGTCTCCTGCTGCACCATGTTGCACAGGTACTCCAGGTCTCTGTCTTCCCTTGCACTGCACACCACACTGCCCCACACCATGGGGTAGGAAGAGGAAATGGAAGCTGGAAGAGGGAGGGGATCCTGGAGAGATGAAGAAACTGGTGACTGGGTGGGAGGGGCTGCAGATCTGCAGGGCTACAGATTAACCCTTGCAAGGCCACATACCACCAGCAGGCCACAAGCTGGACAACACTCCCATAAACTACTCTTTTCAGCTTGGTTTATATTGTTCTTAGTGGAGTGTAGATGATTTCCTTTCTAATAGTTCAAATGCTCTCATGATCAGACAGAAATGAGATATGGAAACACCAAGTTTTCATTTTTGGTATATTCTCCCAATCTCTAATAAGTAACAGCACTAGTAATAACTGCACTGGTCTAGTAAGAAACTCCATGGCCTGACCAGACAGATCCACCTTGTTTTGTTGTTATAGCATTATTAAGCAATGATTTGGAGATCAAGTTCATATCTATTAATGTATGTATGTTGTGTGGTGTTTCATAAAAAGAGAAGTCTCTTTCTTTTGGATTTAATCATTGCCAGGAATCCCAAAGTTCATGAGTATCTACTAATAATCTTAGTATTGTGCCTGATTTTCTATTCTTTCTTATACTTCCATCAGATTTTTGGGTCTATGCCACGGTTGTGGCCTCCTCCCAATGTAACATCTCCATCTTTACATTTTTCTAAAGTTTGACCAACTTTTCTGAAGATAGACATCTGGTCCTGATTAGCTGCATATATGCTTCCTAAAGTTAACATTCTATTGTTTATAGTACCTTTAATATGTATACATCTGTCTTCATTATCCATATATTTTTCCTTTAGCTGAAAAGGTATATGTTTTGCTATGATAATTGCAGCTCCTCTTCTCTTCAATTTAATTGGTAATAGATACAGCAGGTGGAACTACCTGGCTTCTGTGCAGCTCCACTGTTCTGCCATAAGGTAGTCTTCTTGGATGAAGCACACGTCTGGTGTTCCATCTTCGGTGGCTTGTAGCAGTTTCCTCCTTTTAACATTGTTTTTAAGGGCCCTTGCATGTTATCGTATAGTGAGTATATACGTGAGTTTATTAGACATCACAAGAGTAGGAGGCTGCTACCTATTGATTTAGCTTCTGTGAATTTATAGTTTTTACCTGATTAATTATTAATATCTCTTTGGATCTGTTTTAAAATTCTATCTGTAAAACTAATTTCTTTCTTTTATGATGGATTATTTTGGTTCTGAAGAATTTTGTTTTTACCCCATCCTCTCCATCTTACCTATCCTAAAGTCATCCCTCTATGCACAAGAACAACAAACACCTTTAACACTGCTCACAAAAATATTTAAAATGTTTTGTTTTCCCCCAGCCTCTTCCTCTCTCCCTACTTTATTCCAAAATAGTCCCTGCTAACTCACCCTTTTCACTTTCGCCCATCCCTAAAATGTGAAGTTTCACTATTGTCCCCAGCAGAGTCAGTGGCATAACTGACTCTCTGCTGTGGTGAACTTCTCCTTAGATGTCCCTAGATTGACATTTCTGGTGCAGTCATGGCATCATTTACGGACTTAAGGGACCAGCTTTGGGAGAGGGAGGAAGCCACATATCAGGTCATCTTCTCTAGTGGGGCATGTACCAAATGAAATTGCATTTGTCTCCTTGTAGCAGGGACCTGGCTGAGCCCCATACTTACCAGGGTGAAAATTGCTGGCATGCCCTGCAGGCAGTGGGCTCACAGCTGGTCTGGCAGGAGAGCAGTGAGCCCGCAGGACAAGGTACCCTGCTGCTTCCCTGTTCCCAGGGTGAGACAAATAGCTGGTGGGGAGGCAGGCTCTCAGCTAGCCTCTTTCCCAGGCCACAGCAAGAACCAGAGCCTGGGCTCCATGCAGGCACAGAGGCCAGCCATCAAAGCAGGTAGACGGCTGGAGCAGCCAATGCCACCTAGGGCCCAGGAGCCACAGGTGCAAGAGCAAATTAGCCCCTCTGGGGCTCTCAACACCTGGTGGTGAGCAGAGGGCATGTGGGAGCAGGCAGAGATCCAGATTGGCCCAGGTCAACCTGTAGCTTCTGATATAAAAAACACCTGCCCCCGATGAAGGGGGAACACCGGCACGGGCAGTGGCTTATGCCATGTTTCCCCACTAGAAGCAAGGATCTGGATTGAGGGCCAGCAAGTCATTGGCCCTCCACTTGGAATCCTGATCACTTCCCAGACACTGGAAGTCAGGTATATTTAGGAGCCCCCAGGGGTTTGTGGTACCTGTGACCCTGAATTATCCAAGGGGCTTGGCCTGGGACAAGCCAGCCTACTCCAACTCAGCTCATAGAAAGGGGTACACCTCAAAGGGTCCTGATCACTCAGGCAGAACAACCAAGGTATGCAGCTGGGCCAGCAAGAGGCCTAAAGCAGGCACAAACAGTATTATTTGAATTGTAGTGGTATATGCATTACTCTGCAACGCGGACCTGTCTGCCTAAGAAGTGAAACTGGATGCCTAATGAGACCAGGTGCCCACGCTAATCACCAATAACACCCGAGTGGAAATAGGTGGGGTGTAGGGGAGGTGGAGCCCCACAGAACACTGGCAGACATTGTGGTCCACATTGTTTCAATGAACCCCAGGTTATCAAGTACCACCTCCTAATATTTTTTTCCAGTAACACCGAGTCATGCAGAGTGAGATACAGAAAGAGGGGAATTAGCCACCTGTTGAGAGGGTGGAACCTGGGTCTTGCCCCAGTGTGACCACTCGACTTGGGTCCCTCTACACTCCTCTTCCCCTTCTTAGACACAGACATAGACATTTGGGCTGGAAGGGACCCCGGAGGATCAGCGAGTCCAGCCCCCTGCCCCAGGGGCAGGAAGTCAGCAGGGATCATAGGATCCCAGCAAGATAAGCATCCAAATGTGTCTTGAAGGCGTTCAAAGTGGGTGCTTGAACCGCCTCCGGTGACAGTCTATTCCAAACCTTGGGGGCTCAGACAGTGAAGAAGTTCTTTCTTATGTCCAGCCTGAATTGGTCGTGGCAGAGTTTGTGACCATTCAATCTTGTCATCCCTTGGGGCGCTCTGGTGAACAGACATTCCCCCAGATCCTGATGAGCACCCCTGATAAACTTATAAGTGGCCACCAGATCACCCCTGCTTCCTCTTTTTTTTAGGTTTTTAGGCTTTTCCTTTTACAATTCAAATCTTGCATGTTTCTCTTCCCAGATTATTTCAGGTAATGTTCTAAGTGCAACCAAACTACGCAGGATTTACTTATATTTAGCGAGTTCCTTCATACTATTCACTTTCACTCAGGTCTTCTTTCAAATCCAAGTTTTAAAACTATCTGTTTGATTTCCTTTCTCGATTCTTTAGAGACTTCTTTCCTTTTTAGTTAACAATTTATTACCCTATATTTCTGTTTTGTATCTCAACATCTGTCCGAAACTGCTTGTGCTTCAGAGTTATCTTTTAGAAGGTTTAATTTGATGAGGACTCTGTCTTCTCCATTCTTCTTTACAGTGTATTGTTGTTCTTTTGTGTACAGATAAACTGAAAAGGGTCAAATAAACCTTTAATTTATTTTTACTCATCTGAAACAAGCTGTAATCTCTTTCAGCTCATGTCTTTTCTTTAGAGTGGAGTATGATAGACCTTGGAAAGTCAGTACTTTGTATCTACCAAACTTAACTGGAGAGAGCTCTGCAGATCTTCTCATAATCTGTTATTTTTGTTTGAAGTACTGGTAATATGTTCTTAGAATTATTTTTCTAGGCCTATTTGTGTTGGGGAAGCATAGAGAGATCTGTGAGCTCTGTCTGTGGATATTAAAGTGCTTGTTTCCAGTCTAAAAAGGTATGGAGTGCTCCTTTTAAGAAGTTTAAAATCACTTTTTCTACTGCTTCATAAAATCCCTTTCATAGTTTTGTGTGTCTCCTATTTTGTCTGAAAGTTTTTTTTCTTTTTTTTCTATCAGATTAACTTTGTTTTGGAGTTCTATGTTGTTTTGGAGGATTTTATCCATGTTTTTCTCAATGTCTGTGTATCTGCTCCCAGTTTCTGCTTTCTTGGCTTTCATTTTACCAAGCTTTACTTCTGTGAAGAATTTGAGAGACCTGAATTCTGATATAGACTCACCAAAGTTGTCTGTGGTAACAAGGGCTGCTTTGGCCCTCTGTGTTTCTGCTTTTTCCGTCCTGCCTGCTTTATTTCCAGCTTCAGCAGCTATCTGATTTCCAAGGCTCTGCTTGATGTTTTGCAGGATGTTTTTGTGAGTTCTTTGGGAGAAATAGGTTCTCATATCAGTCTCCTTATGTGTGGAATCCATCTAATATTAAGGGAAAATGTGTCTAGATCCATAAATGGGGTTAGGGAGAGGCAACACCATTGGATTATGCCAGGTTCTCCCTGTTACTTTGGCTTTAGTCACTGACTTCCCCAGTGACATCCATCTTCCCTCAAATTAGAACAATAAATAAATAAATAAATATAACTATTTATGAAAAGTAGTTTGTTTGTCAAATGCACAATATGGGAAATATTATCGCACATTCTTTCAGCAGGATTTCTCAAGGGTCCTATAACTGCTTTATTGTCCTGCCTGTAACATATACATACTTTGGATGCATCTTAAACTATCTGAAGGACCTTGTGGATTGCCACCACCGTAGCTATCCTGCACTGACTCCTTTTGCCTCGAGTATTTTCTTTTTAAAGATGTTTCATGACTCCACTGTTTTTGTCTTCTTTACATCAGTAACAGAGTGAACAAAATAAACATTTAATCTGGACTTGCTGTTGTTTGGTATAAAGAATTTTTTAGTTCAAAATAGAGGCCAAACGGTTTAGTAATGGTCTAGACAAAATGTTAATGGTTTTGGAAGAGAAAAATAATTATTTGACCATTTCTTTTGAAAAATCATGTATCTTAACACCAGTAAGTAGCAATCATTGTGATACCATATGTAGTGCATTAGTGTGTAGATGGGGTAGATGACTGCACATGCTTTAACCTGATTAAATGGCCAAAAACGTTTTACTGATGCTTAGGGCTAGTATGAACTTTGTTCAATTTGGATTTTGGGATAGTGTCAAATTAATGTGTAGACAGGCCCTCAAAGCTGCAGTCAGTGCCTAAAAATCTTAATCTCTTTCAGAATGCCAGGATTTAGCAATTTTAGGAGCTGATAACTGTCAAATGAAACAGAAATTAATGCACTAGATTATATGTACTATGAATGTCTGTGTTAAGCAATGGCAATATAATAATTAATCTTTTTCTTCTTCTAAAGCAGTTTTATGGTGGTGTGTGCTGGAACAGGGGCAGGCTTATGTTGACATAATCAACGTAAATTATATCCAACATGAAAATGTAGGACTTTTAACATTTTTTGATAGTTCTCCTAGGCATAAATGAAGCATTCAGAATGTCTTGAAAGAGATGTCAGTGCTGTTTGAAGGTTTAGATCATTTCTAGTTCTCTCTTCTTATCTCTTCATTTCAAATATACCTTTCCAAATTATTTTCATCGTAATAAATATTTCTTTCTTACACAAGTAGTATTCTTACTGTTAGTATACATATTCATATAGGCTAGGGTTATTTGCATGATGGATATGAGGCAGACTCTGTATTTTAGTGCTCTCCATACATTAATTTTCCTAAGTGGGGCATTTGGCTGTTTCAAGGTAAGTTCATTTAAATCAGTAATTTAAATCACCTCATTTTAAATGATCAGTTTTAATCAACTTTTCCACTTCTGCTTCAATTAATTTCTAAATAAAGGTATATCCTCGTTCATTGGTATAAGCATGAAAACATGTAGGTTTACAACTAAATAGAGCCATCACGCTAAATTTGGTACATTATTTTGCTAACTTAGCAAACACACTATAACTATACACATTTATTTAAGTGACTATAAAGCATAATATTTTCAGAATCTTATTAATTTTACACACAGTGTGTTTTTAAAATGGTGAATGATATGTTGCCTAGTTACATGATAATTCACTTCTTATTTGTGACTTGGGTCAGACGGTTGCATTAGTATGGTAGAGTTTAAGAAAGCCCAAACCCAGATCTAAAATGTGTTTTTATTAAACTAAAAAACTTTATAAAAATGCTTTACATATATGAGCAGGGGTTTAGGTTGTAGCCGTGTTGGTCTAAGGACATAGGTTTCAGCAGTTGGTGTGTGCTCTTCCTGGATGGAATGAAAAGTTCCTTTTCATTCCATCTAGGAAGAGCACACACCAACTGCTGAAACCTCCTTAGCCTGACGAAGGGTTTTTGAACCCAAAAGCCTGCTAATATGTCTGAGGCAGGGGTTGGTCTAATAAAAGATATCAAATTCACCCAAGGAACCTTGTCTGCCTTACATATATGACGAATGAATAATTACAGAGATTAGCTATAGTCTGTGAATTAAACTGATTATTTCATGCCAGCCTGGGAAATTTTTTCAAATATTTAAAAAAAATTATTAAAAATATATTTATATATTTCAAATAACCTCCCTCACCACTGCCCCTCAGGTTTCTCCCTGCCTCCCCTCACCCCTGGGGCATTACTTATGTGTGGCTGTCCATGCTGTCTGTAGACATGCAGGCTGGGAAGGGTTAACTTGCCTGCTGTGCTGCTGCTGCCCCAAAGAGCAACAGTGGTGG